>NC_081269.1:10387889-10687889 GCF_030490865.1 Poecile atricapillus
TCAGCGGGGCTTTGAGAGCTTCCTGGAATGCCACGGCACCGTCTGGGCTCCCCCGGGAGCTCTGCTTCCAGCCACGGAGCCGGGATGGAGGCGCTGGAGACTCGGGGGGCGATGGAGGATGGGGGATCCCGGGGCTGGGGGGATCTGAGCCAGCCAGGGCCAGCGGCAGCTCCCAGGATCAGCCCTGGGAACACGCACACCCCGCACTGTCAGCCCAGAGCACAGGGACAGAGCGGCCTCCCCTCCTCTTCAGAAGGAGCAGGGAAGCGCATCCAGAGCCCCCGGGCCCCATCCCGAGGCACTGGAGCCACAGCAGTGAGGGTGCACATGGAGCCCTGCAGGCCGGGGCCATCCGGACACATCTGGATCCCAGGAGCCGATGGATGCCCGTGCCACTGTCCCCGAGCGCTCCGAGCTGTGCCAGGCGTGTCACCTAGCCCTCATTATGTCTGCTTGTCTAAGTTTAATGGGTTGTGACGGAGTCCTTTGGAGATATCTAAATAATCTCTGCTAATGGATTCCATCTGTTGGTCTTGGAGCAGCAGAGCCAGCGCTGACAGCCCAGGCCGGCCTGGGCACCTGCCCAGCGGGCAGCGGGTACCCCTTGGCAAGGAGGAGATGTGCCATGTGCCCCTCCCCGGGCTTCCTCCCGCTCCTGGCACAGCCAGGCGTTGGCAGCAGCCACGGGGCTGGGAGGGAGGGAGGGAGGGAGGGAGGGAGGGAGGGGAGGGAGGGGAGGGAGGGAGGAGGAGGGAGGGAGGGAGGGAGGGAGGGAGGGAGGGAGGGAGGGAGGGAGGGAGGGAGGGAGGGAGGGAGGGAGGGAGGGAGGGGAGGGAGGGAGGGAGGGAGGGAGGGAGGGAGGGAGGGATGTCTGCATGGCTGAGCAGGGCTGCTCCGGGGAGTGCAGGGAAGGCTGATGGTTTCTCCATCACATCTCGGTTTCCCTTTTTTGCTCTGGTTCAGCTGTGCTGGGATCTCCCCAAGACTCCCCAGCATGAACAGGAACTTGGGTGAAGGTCCATGCCCATGTCAGGGCTGGGAACACCTGGATGAGTCCTGCAGGGACAGGATCAGCCTGCGGAGGTGGCACAGGGGGGTCAGTGGGGACCTGGGCAGGGAGACACAGGCTGTGCAAGTCCTGCAAAGGACCATCTGATTTCTGTCTGGCATTCCAGGGAAAGTTCCTCTGAAGCCAGGCTTCAGTGAGTTTTGGTAACAGGTGGCAGAGCCTGCAGACAAAAATCGTTCCACTTCAATGCTGCAAAATCCCTGTGGGATGCAAGAGGGGAAAGAGGAGCACGTGCTGGATGTGGGCATGGCTGAACATGGCAGTGCTGGATGAGAGGGGCAGCACCCATGGCATGAGCAGCAGAGCTCGGCAGGAGGAGGTGTGAGCCCTGGCACCCAAAGGCTCCTCAGGGAAGAGTGGGAGCTGTGTGCCCCTCCCTGCTCTCACAGCAGGGTTTACACCAGACACTGCACAGGGCTGTGACGGGCTGATCCCGCGAGTTTCCATTAGCCAGCAGCCCTCTGTCACGTCGGAGCTATTTATGAGGATCTTCCCAAAGCGGTGCTTGCATGCTCTGGTCATAAATCACCAGAGATGATATCTGAGTATCAGCACCAGGCATGAGACCTCACCTCTGCCAAGTCCCAGCTGTAAGGAAGCCATTCCCTCCTCCCTGAGCACATCCCTTGGCCGTGTGGATGTCCAGGGAAGGGCTGTCCTGGTGCCTGCCAAGGTGGATGTGTCAGTGGAGCTGTTGTCCAGCAGTGTCCGGACACCGGCACCATCCCTCTCTTGAAGAGGACTCGGGACTTTGTGGACCTCTTGTGGAGGAGCTCTCCATGGTTTTGGGCACTTGCTGCACTTCCACAGGGGCAATCCTGGTGACCCCCACTGGCAGCACCAAGCACAGTGTCCTGCCCGTCCCCAACCTTGTCCCTTGCTGTGGCAGTGGCTTGGCCCCTCCTGGCCCACCTGAGCAGAGCTGTGGTTCAGGAGCAGGGTTCCATGGTGCCAGGCTCCCAGCCATGGCATCTCCTGCCTGGCATGGGATGTGCCCATGGCCTTGGGGCAGCTGGGGGTGTGCTGGGGTCTGGGAAGAACAGAACAGGCTCAGCAGAGAGCATCTTTCAGGCTGTGGGAGAGATGGGAGACCCCTGCCCCAGATCTGGGATTGGAAGACAGAGGTGTTGCTCCAGGTGCATCTCCTGAAGCTCCAAGAAGCACTCTGGCTGCAGGGATGGGGTGACTTCCAAAGCACCTGATCATGGCCTGGCCCCACCTCAGTAAACACCAGATCACCTTCTTTCACCTCCACCCAAATCACATTGCCCCTTTCCCAGGGCAGTGATGCCTCCTCCTTCTCCTCCTTCTCCTCCTTCTCCTCCTTCTCCTCCTTCTCCTCCTTCTCCTCCTTCTCCTCCTTCTCCTCCTTCTCCTCCTTCTCCTCCTTCTCCTCCTTCTCCTCCTTCTCCTCCTTCTCCTCCTTCTCCTCCTTCTCCTCCTTCTCCTTCTCCTCCTTCTCCTCCTTCTCCTCCTTCTCCTCCTTCTCCTCCTTCTCCTCCTTCTCCTCCTCCTCCTTTTCTCTTAGCCCAGGGCCTCATCTCCAGGGTCACCAGGAGATGGGCACTGCTGGGCACAGGTCAGTGCCACCACCAGGGCCAAGGGCACCCACAGCTTCCCCTGTGCACCGTGCAGGCACTCAGGGATGGGGACCTTGCCATGGCCCCATGACAAGAGCATCGTTCTGCAAAGCCAGAGCTCCCCAGCCCATCCCAGGCACCCTGGGAACACCAGCAGGGCTGTCCCAGCTGCTGCTCCAGCCCCTGCCCTGCCTGGAGCTCTGGGGCTGGATTTGCACTCTCTGCCTGCTCTGCTTCCCCGTGTCCAGGCTGGAAATCCCAACCATTGCAGCAGAGTGCGTCGGCTCCTTCCTGCCCAGCTCCACTTGGAGTCCAGCCCTCCCCTCTCTCGGCCTTCATCCAGCAAAGCACTTAAGTGCTCCCTCCTCCCTAAGTGAAACCAGTGGGGCCACTCACGCCTTCAATTCCAAGGCAGGGATCACCAGAATCACTGGCTTACAGATTTCTGCCAGAGCCCATGTCCTGCGTCTTGGACACAGATCCTTGAGGACTTGATTTGGTTTTATTTGATTTGTGCTTCGTCCAGACACATGAGAACAAGGAGGGTGCAGGACCCAGCCCTGGGGCACATCACTGAGGAGCTCAGTGCAGCTTCCCTGCTCAGGCCCACGTGTTCCAAAGCCACCTCCAGGGAAGCTTTGTTGTTTTCTGTGCTCTCCAGGTGGCTGCAGCTCTGCAAGGCTCACAGCCTCTCACCATCCCCCAGCACAGGGGGCCCTGCCTCATCACATCTGTGGGTAAGAGCTGAGCTTGTCCCCAGAGCTGCTCCCTCCCTGCATCTGCTGCCATTTGGGCCTGGGCTGCTGTGCCCCAGCCCACGTTTTTCACATATGTGTTCCCATTCCCCTCGAAGCTGGTGAGGAAGAAGTGCCAAGACGTTGCAGTCACAGCATCACTGAAGCCCATAAATATCACACTTGCCCTGCTCCCAACGTGGACAAGGAAGGAGCTGTGACTTGGTCCAGCCCCATTTATCCTTCAGACACCCAGACAGTGGAACATGCTCCTACTTTCCACCAGATGTTCTGAGTTCTGCTCCTTTCATTGTTTATTTCTTGAGCCTCTGAGCTGGTCCCTGGCCTCGTGTCGGGCTCGGCCCAGCTCCTTGAAGCCCTTGAGTCGAGGCTTTCAGATGTTCTCGTTTGGAAAGCAAGAGAAAATGACTGCCCTTGAGATTACATCCTTGAGCAGAGCCCTTGGAGCAGGGTCAGGGCTGGAGTGTTTGCACAAGGCTCGGAGCACGGGTCCTGCTGCAGCGCTGGGCACTGCTGGCTCCGGGTGCAGCCAGGGAATGACCCTGCTCCCAAAGGGAACATCCCTGGCCAGGGACCTCGGGGACAGTGCCCCCAGCCCCAGCAAGGAGACACTGGATGTGGAAACCTCTTTATTCCCAGATGGAGATGGAGATGTTCTGAGTGAAAGGAGTTATCGGGATTTTAGCCCTGGGCAGTTTGGGGTGCTGCCCTTCTTCCCTGTGTTTTTCCTGCTCTCTCCATTCAGCCACTGCCTCACAGATGTCCCTGGGGCCTGTGTGGTGCTCAGAGCCTTTCCCTGCACATGGTGAGCAGGTGAATTCGAGACATCTGTGCACCAGGAGCTGCTGTGGGGACTGTGCTGGGGACTTCTGGCTGCCAAGCAGCCCAAGGTTACCTCGCTCTTAGCCCTGAGCCCTGCTGCTCTGAAGGATCTGCCAGGGACAGGGGCTGCAGGGAGGCTCTGGCTGCTGCTGTTGGACTCCAGCAGCACGGACTGCCTGTCCTCCCGAGGCTGCAGGCCTGCTTTGGGTGTGGGATGCATTAAGGGGTGTCTTTGGATGTGGAGCCATCCACCCACATTCCAGGGCAGCCAGTGCAGGAGCCCAGCATTGCCAGGAGGTCCCCAGGCTGCCAAACCTTTCCTCAGCACTGGCTCTCCTGCTGGCTGTGGGAAGGCTGCAGGTCCCCATCTCCTGAGCTGCTGGGTTTCCCTGGGGTCACAGCAGGATCACACTGGTGTCCATCAGAGGAGGAGGAAGAGCATCCCCACGCTGATGGGCACCAGCCTGGGGTGGCAGCGAGACAAGCTGCCCAGTGAGAGAGCCAGCACTGGGTGAGCAGGGTCCTGGTGCCAGCTGTGGTGCCTTGCTGGAGACCTGGAGAGCTCCAGAGGCTGAGTTACAGCTTGTGAAAACTCAGGCTCACACAAGTGATGGAGACAAAGGGCTGGAGCAGCGTGGGAGGAGCGAGTCCAGGGCTGCAACATCTGCACGTGGGCTTCCCAAACAAGCAGTGCCTGGTGCACACACAGGGCTGCCACATCCAGCTGGGACTCCCCAGGAGCCACAAAACCAGGCTGGAGCCAGCTGAGCAGGTGATGCTGGTGAGGCTGATGGAGCCCTGGTCAGCACAGGATCCCCAAAGTCGCTGTAGGACAGCACAGTGCAGAGCCCAGCCTGCACACAGTGTCTGGCAGAGGCACAGGGTGATTCATGTCCAGCCCTTCCCTAGTCTGGAAACATTCTTGGCACGTGGCAGCTCCCAGCCAGCCCTCTGGTTAACCCTGGTTTAGCCCAGTCTGGCAGGACATGGGGCACACGTGGCCCCATCAGCCCTTTGGTGTGGTCCAGCTCCCAGAGCTCAGGCCAGACCCAGAGCCTTGCAATGCCCCCCAGAGCCCTCCCCAGAGACCCCAGATCTCACCTCTGCGGCCCCCAGCTTGAGAAGGAGCAAGGGAGTTCTGTCATGGGTGAAAAACCAGGGGGAAGGAGCTTTCCCAGCTCTCAGACATCCTGGGGGTGGCACAGGGGTGCTGCTGGTCTCCTCTGGGCTTGGGTGTGGGACAGAGCCATGGGAGGGGTGAGCAAGGGGGGATGTCCTGAGGGAAGGCAAATCTTACTTGCTCTGATTGCACTGGGAAAATGCTCCAGAGCAGGCGGCCAGGCCCGTGCCTGCACTCACAGCAGCTCCAACAAAACTCAGCGAGGCCAGCAGGAGCACGAGGGCCAGGTGTGCAGATCTGCTGGGTGCACTGGTCACCAGCACCTACAGCCTCATCCTCTCACCCCACAGCAGTGCTGGCCAGAGGGGACAATGACCCCGGGGTGAGGGGCTGCAGCACCCACGTCTGGCCAGCCCTCTGGGGTGACCTGCCCTGCCCAGGGTGGCCCCGGCACGGGGAGCCGTGCCAGCCCCATGAACTCAGCCCTGGGAGGCGTTAGCTCATCTCCACACTGCTCACAGGGCTTGGCAGACACCTTCCTTCCTTCCTGCCTGTTTGGGATCCAAAGGGGTGACCCGAGCCCAGGCTGGTCTTGCTCCCCCCAGTCAAGGAGCACAAGCCCTACCTGGCCCCCCATGCTCCCCTGGAAGGTTCCATGCCATGGGATCAGTGCACCTGCATGGAGGGAGAGGCTCCTGTCCCTTCTGGACACTGTCCTGGGATGAGGGGTCAGTCCCTGGACAGACACCCGTGCCCAGGACAGGAGCAGGCAGCACAGACACAGCGTCTGAGCCCAGGCAGAGCTGGAAGCAGAGTGTCCAGCAGTGCACAGCACCCAGGTGACCGCTGTCCCCTCCCAGCAGCCAGGCCAGGGTGGCCAGAGCAGAAGGGAGCAGCCAGAGCAGGAGGAATGTGCTGTTGCATGGGAGGGAGGAGATCACAGCAAAGGAATGTGCTGTGCCACGGCCAGGGCTGGGGGGAGCGCGAAAGAAAGCAGCAGGCAGGAAAAATAAACTCTGTCTCTCCCAGGGCTACAATCCTCTGGTCACAATTTTTTTCCCTTCTCCCTCTTAAATAAAAATGACGTCAGCCATTGTTCTGGCTGTCCAAGGGCTGCCAAGGGCTTTGGCTGTTCCTCAGTGTCCTCCAAACTGTGCTCACCTCCCCAGGCCAGGCCTGAGGACATGAGGCCGTTGGTTGGAGTCACCCTGTCTGCTGGTCCCTGCAGGTCCAGGACGCAGCAGTATCAGCCAGGATCATCATCCCACTGCCCTTCCCTCCACCTGATCCACGAGCACCACTCCACTGCGGCAGGACTTGGCATCAGCACCATCTCCACCAGCCTTGCTCAGACCCTCAGCGAGCCTGGAGCCTCCAAAACTCCCCGTGCTGGTGGCCCTGAGCACGAGCTGGGAACACTGCCCGGGGCAGGAGTGAGGGGAAGCTTGGCAGGGCAGAGATGGTCCCCACGAGGCTGTGCACAAAGTCCTGCCCTGGAACAGGCTGCTCTCTTCTCTTTCCACCCCTACAAAGACCCAGGGGCTCTGCAGGAGCCCTCAGCAGAGCAGAGCTGGCCAGAGGGGCTGGCAGGCAGTCATTGGGACAAATTCAGGATGAGAGTACACACCCCTGTGTGTGCTGCAGGTGGAAGGATGATGTGGGGGGGTGTGTGGGTGTGTGAAATGGGGGGGGCTGCTCTGTGGATGCAACCCAGAAAGCCAAAATCACAGGCAAAGCCCACGGGGGGCTCGGCCCATTCCGCCCCTCCACGTCCACTCCAGTTCAGCTGCCAGCCCCAGGTGGATGCCAGGCAGGCAGCACCAGCTCAGGAGATGGGGACAGTGTCACAAAACCTTCCTCAGAACAACACCTGCTTGGGAGAAACCTGGCCCAAGGCAGAAGGGACTGAGATCCTCCAGGAGCAGGACTGGGGACACATCCACGAGTGAAGAGCCACCACTCCAGGAGCACTGACTGCAGCCCGTGGCCACAAGTCACCTCTGGGTGTCCCCTCCACAGAGACCAGAATATGTTCCACACTTTTTCCTTGAGATTTAGTCCTTTCCAGTCCCGAGGGCTGTCCCCTCTGGCCAGGAAAGCAGAACATTTCCTTTTCCCTCTGCTCACTTGTGCATCCCCAGCAGCACTGGGGTGGGTACAGGACCAGGGTGGACGTGCAGGAGCCCCTCTGTGTCCCCAGGCCAGGAGTGTCACCCCTGCCCTCCTCCTCCTCCTCCTCTGTGTCCCCAGGCCAGGAGTGTCACCCCAGTGTCTGCCTCCACTTGCATAACTGTGGTAAACAGCTCCCCACATGAAAACCGGGTGGGAAGCATGGAAAGCAAAGGGAGCTGTTTCCAATTCCAGGCCTATTAAAACTTGTCCTTCCTGGAATGAGAAGAAAAATATGGTCTTGATCCTGGAGATAAGGCCAGCAGCAGTTAAGATGTGAGATGTCTGTGAGGACCTGGGGCCATCCCCATGTCTGAAGGGGAGTGAGGATGTCCCCAACACAACCTGGGCAGGTCAGCTGGGTGCTGTGCTGTGCTGGGTGCCCTGGCTCACATCTGCTCCTGTGCAGGGCTGCAAGGGAAAGGTGATGGAGTGGAACCCTTGTCCAAGAAGTGAGAAATCTGAACATCAGGAAAGAAGCCTGGAGACATCCTTGGTGGTGGAGAGACTGTTCTGTGCTGCCCAGAGGTGTCAAGTGTTCCTCAGGCTCTGCCAGAGCTCTCCCAGAGCACTTCTGTCTGCACACTGAGCACAGCAAGCCTGGGGACCGTATCCTTCCTTCTTCTTCCTGGGATGGAGCATCTCCTGAAGCTCTGTCTGTGACCACAGCCTCACTCTTCTCTTCTCACATCTTCCCTGCAGATGCTGGCTGTGCTTTGGCTACCACAGCAGGCCAGTTGGCTACCACAGCACAGCAGCTGGCTTTTCTCACTGGAAAAGCTCCTGCTGATTCACGGTCAGTTGTCCTTCCCTGTCTCCATGTTCTGTGCTGCAGAGCTCACGCACGGTTGTTCTCCAGCCTCCCCTGGCACGTGGATGCTCCATCCCACACTCAGGACTTGCTGTCCTCCTCCTCTGCTGGCCCTCAGGACTCTCCCACTGTCCCACTTGTCGAAGATGGTGGGGCCTGAAGGTCCCTTTGTGTGGATGGATCTGAACCTGGATGATTGTTCCCTCCAGTGCCTTTTCCTGCACAAAAGCTGCGGGGCTGTTCCCGGGATCATTGCTGCTGCTGTTTCTGCAGGTCAGTACAACATTTGCTTCACTCCAGACTTCTGGAAAGCAGTAGCTTCCATGTTAAATTGTCTGCTCCAGCAGACAGAGCAGCTGCTGCATTCCTGGTCTCCCCGAGCTGTCTCAGCTCCACCACGTGGATCTGGCAGTTTCTTT
Organism: Poecile atricapillus; assembly: GCF_030490865.1. Taxonomy (NCBI): domain Eukaryota; kingdom Metazoa; phylum Chordata; class Aves; order Passeriformes; family Paridae; genus Poecile; species Poecile atricapillus. The sequence goes on from NC_081269.1 coordinate 10,396,635, forward strand.
TTTAATGTCTCATTTTGTTCCAGCGCTTTTCCTTCTGCTACCTCAGGACTGAGACCCATGTCTGCTTTGCAAACATCTGGGATGGTTTAAGGATGGATTTCTCCCTGCTCGTGGGATGGATCATGGAAGTGCTGCTTCTCTGCTTCAGCACAAAGTCACCCCGGTTAAGCTGAACTGTCAAGAGGACACAGTTGGGGTTCCAGGTGCTGCCCTGAAGCAAATCTGGGGGTGCTCACACATCCTTTTCTATCCCTAAAGCCACTGACATGACCTTCAAATGGAATGAGGAAGGAGGCAGAGGTTATGATTCCATTTCATCCCATCAGTGTTCAACAGCACCTTTCCAGTTAAAGCACTCCTCCTGCCCCAGGGCCCTGGAGATGCTGCTTTATCACCAGGGCAGCCAAACGAGAGGAGCTGGAAGGTGTCAGGGGATCTTGTGAATCCAAGTGATGCCACTGCTCCAGGAGCCATCTCTGGCTCACAGCAGCTCCAGGATGCTCATGGTCTCCCCTTGGAGGCACTGAGATCTCCCTCTGCCTCTGGATGCCTTTCCCTGCTTCTCCACAGCTTCAAGGCAAGGGAATTCAGTCAAAATCACGATGTTTCTGGAATTCCCCTGGTATCTTTTTTTCCCTGCTCATGGTTTCAAAACCCTTTCCCTACTGACAGGCCTCAAGTGATCCCTGTTCCTGCCCTCTTTCTTTGCTCAGATTTTGTGAGCCCTTTGTGACTTGTACAGATGTTGAAGCAGCCTTTACATTCAGCTGGAGGATTTTAATTTAATTCCTTTTGTGCTTCAGGCATTTTTATCAGCTTCCTGATCCTCTTGAAAATTTCCCAGCTCACAATGATCCCTCTCATTTTTCCCATGGGTTTCTCCACAGAACACTGACGGGACACTGCAGTGCCTGTTCCTGGCACTCGGGGGTTGTTGCTATCGCATTTTGTCTGGAGTTGCCTGAATGTCATTCCTTGAACAACTGCTCTGAGTTAAGAATCAGCTCTTGGACAGACTTCCCTGGGTTTCTGTAGGTGCTGGGTGAGGAATGACACCCCAGCCTCTGCCAGGAATTCAGGTGTTTAACTCCTCTTCATGTGGGGAAGCAGTGAGACCCAAAGGTCACGGAGACCCTCATTCCTTGGGGCACGGCACAGTGTGAATGTTTCCTCTTCATGCTTTCCTCCAGAGATGAAACCTGAAGAGCCTGGATCAAGGTCACCTCTCCACTGGCTTAATGTGAACTCCTGAAACTTGGACAATGATCTTCTCCAGCCTTGGAGCTGGGTTTCAAGGATAATTCTATTCACCTCCAACAGTTCTGCCCCACCCCAACAATGCTGGCACAAAGCCTTCCCAATATCTGACTCATCCCCCTCACCAAGGCCTGTCCTTTCTCCTGCAGTGCCCATCACCCAGCACCTCTCTGCATCTGGGCACAATCTTGGACTCAAAGGGTGTCTCCAAGGCCACGAGCCCTTCTCCTTCACTTCTCCTCTTCCAAAACCACAATCCACCACAACCAACAAGCTCGAGCACAGCACAAAAGCACACAGGGATCAGCTCCAGAACAACCTGTGGAGTGTGGGATCCCCTGGGGCTGGTGGTGGGAAGAGCTGAGCCCTCCTCTTGCTGCGTGGTCTGTGAGCAGCACTCACTTCCCCTCCTCACAAAACCTTACGGCTCTTTTCCACAGCCTTGTTCAACACCTGTTTATTTAACTCTCACCTGACACTGGCCAATCCCTTCTTGTCAAACACTCTTGGAAAATGCCCAGCTGTGATCCAATGCCCCAGGAGATCACCTCTAAGGATGTCAAGCATCACATGTAAGAGCTGTAGTTCCTCCTGGTCTTGTCACTCCTGAGGAGAGCTCTTCTGGCTGAGGAACAGGCTGGGCCCTCAATGGCAGCCACTCATGGGCTGAGTACAGCTCCTCCAAATCTTGAAGCTGATTTTGAGATATCTAACAGCTAGTAAGGATGAGGAAAATGTTTGAAAATAGACAAATATATTTATTCTGATGCTTACATAACACAGAAACAGTCAAACAGATTTTGCTCAAACCATCCCCAAATAATTCTTCGTTTTTTTGGGCTGAGATCAAGCATGAACAAATTCAATCCAAAAGGATATTTTCTGAGCAATGTATAAACAACTGCAAACAGGGGTTTCAGCTGGAATGTGTGTCTCAGCCGTAGCTCAAGTGTTGCAAGAGCAGTTTGTGAGTGCTCCTCCGGGGAGTGTGGTTTGGCGACGGGCGGGACTGAGCTAGGCAGTCTTGTATCCTCCCCTATTGGAGAGGTCTCCTCTACTCTAAACTTAGAAGTATCTTATGGGATCTGTTCCACTCGTGATGGGGCCTCACTGGCAGGCAGCTCCAGTGTGTAATTGTCCTGTCTGGTAGAAATGTTCCCAATGTTTGACTCCGGCCTGGCCCCCGCTCCGTGCCAGCACGTTGCTGCGATACCGTCTGCAGCCACCCCCGTCAGCCGCGCCCGGCCACATCCTCACAGCTCTCCTTTTCCACTCATCAGCTTCACATCTCCCTCTATCTCTCCCCTGCTTCAGATCCAGCTTCTGGCTTGCTCTGCTCCTCTGGTTCTTGGAGGCGCTGCTGAAGCAGGTGGACAGGCTGTGCTGTGGGGCAGGAGTCGCCCAGAGGGATGGGCTGCCGGGTTCCTTGCAGAGCTGCTGTCTCTCCTGTCTCCTGGGAGAGGCTCTTGGCATCATGGACAGGGCTCAGGAGGGATGGAGGAGGTCCCAGGCTGTGGTACCCTCTGAAATCTCCACCAGCCCATGGTTGGCCATAAGCTAAGCCAGAGATGAGCAGGGAGGTAACTCCACTGCTGCCCCAAGTCCTTCTTATCCCACTGCACCCCAGGAGCCAAATCCCTTCACCAGCCCCTCTGCCAGGTCAGTCCTGCCTGCAGCCCTGGGCACAGCCAGCTCCAGTGACCACCAGCACCTCCCACAGCTGGCCAGGTGTTGGGGTGTTACACACAACCCTCTGCACAGGCTGAGCAGGTTCCTCTGTTCCTTCCCCACAACAAGCACAGAGCACTCCTGCCTACAATATTTTGCCTGGCATGGATGTGCTCTAGACGAAGGCGCTTGTTATTCCTGGTGGCTCATCCTGACTTTGTAAGGGTGACTAATGCTTTTTCTGGCTGCCAGAGGGTTTAGGGCATGTTAAAAGAGGTGACTGAAAGGAAACAGGCAGCTTCTCCCATACCCCATTGCTGGCAGCAGCACCACTTGTCCCGTCCATCCAGGCAGGAGAGATCTGCTTGTCATTGCTGGGCCTGCAGAAATGATGCTTTAGGGGCCACACAGGCACATGTCACCCCAAGCTGGCAGCCTGCTCTGTGTGGGGTTGCCTGCCCTCAGCAGCACATCTGGGCAAACACTTTATCCATGCCTGGGATCTCTCCAATACATCGAAGGAGACCAAATGTGCTCTCAGTCCAATGCTGAGATTGCACTGGAGCCACAGGCTGAGCACAAGGCACATCCTGTTCATGATTCCAAGGAGAAACATGAGGCACAGGCTGGAAATCTGCAAAGCTCTTGGAGCTGCCTCCAAGCCCCATGGAGGCAGCAAACCCTGGCACAAGGTGGGGAGGTGGGGAGGAGCAGGAGCCAAGAGGCAGCACGAGCAAGTGACCCCATGCCGTGTCCTCCTCCTGTCCCGAGCCCCACGCTCCTGGCAGAGCAGGGGGGACAAGGAAAGGCTCATCCCAGCAGAGAGGGCCTGGTGGAAGAGGCGTCCAGCTGTCAGCAGGTGTCCTGTCACAATCAGCAATCCCATCACAGAAGAGAGATCAGATTCTGTTTCCTGTATCCTTCTGAGGTTGCTTCCAAACCCATTTCCACTGAGACCTTGGCCTGACAGAGTGACAGAGAAACGTGACATTTTTTCACTTAGAAGACTGCCCAGCAGCACAGAGCAAGGTGAATTCAGATGAAATCCAGGAGCTGGGACAGCAGGGTGTCCTCTGCTCTGAGGTCATGTGGAGGAGGTGGAGTTGGGGTCTGCCCACTTTCCAGCCAAGGCTTCTCCAGCAAGAGAGGTGCTCCTCCTGGATGGAGAGCAAGACACATTTTTGCCATGTTTACAAGAGCACATCTCCAGGCAAATGCCATGGTCTGTTTTCAAACCCCTCACCCACAGCCAAAGACTTCTGCTGGCTGGAGGGCCCTCAACCATCTCTGCAAGAGCTGGATCAGGAAAAGACAGCAAAAGCAGATGTTTCTAGATCATCTGCCAGGACCTCAAGTCTGGCCAGGGGCCTGCAAGCGACAGAGGCACTCTTGTCCTCAGGGTACAGCCACATGCCAGCTGCAGCTCTCCAGGTACTGCTGGTGAAATCTCCTCTGGTGGCCATTCTTTCCCACCGGTGGCCACCTCACAATCTGCTTTGGACAGTTCCCAACATGTCTGGGGCTGCTCTGCTGTCAGTGTGGCCTCCACTGGCTCTGGATCACTGCTCCCATTCCCAGTTCCTCTCCACAGAGGCCCGTGCTGAACAAAGCCCTTGGCTCCATGGCTGCCTTGGGCTGTCAAGGGGTGCACTCCAGGACATCAGGCCTCCGAGGTCAGGATCTGCCCTGCTGCCTCATTTCCAGGGCTTTTGTACAGGAGAGCAGGAGCCCTGTGAACGTCACCATCAGGAAAGCTTGGGAGTCACCATTCAGCCCAGCTCGTGCTGGTCTCTGCACCTCTGACCCAAAGCCTGTGGAAAGGGAGGCTCATCTCTGCTTTTGGAGAGAGCCCCGTGCCCAGCCCTGCCAGCTTCTCCTGGCACATCACCTCAGAGCCAGCATCCAGCCAGGCTCTGTTACCTCCCTCCTCCCTGCACAGCAGCCCTGCTGCCTTCTCTCCTCCTCTCTTCCCTTCCAGCATCCCTCCCGTGCCCCTCCCAGTGTCCCCCAGTGCAAGGACATCAGAGACAGCTGCCACCAGACCCAGAACATTCCTCTTGTACACTCTCAAATAATCCCCACGGTGCTCAGCACCATCATGCAAGGCCTTCACACCCACAAAAACTGCTTTGGGTTATTCCCCTCCTCTCCCTCATTTCCCTTTTGGCACTTCCAGATTTATTCCTCTCATTACAGAAGTGTTTGGGATTTCTCCTATCTCTGAACACAGACTGCATTCGTATGCAGGGGATGTAATTTGATTACATCTGACCTAAGCTCTAATCCCTCTGTATAAAGTCTCTGTTGTGCTCAGTCTGTACTGTTTGCCTATGTTAGGATCTTTTCTGAGTTTCATTAGAGGAAAGACTTGCTTAAATAATTTGGGAAACAATTTGGAAATACTTATAAAAGCACTGAGTTCAGTGCTGTCAGTTGTGGATTTATATTGCCTTTGTTTGTGAACATCCAGATGGTATTCTCTGACTATTAAAATGCTTTTCATGATGTTCACAATGATTATGCACTTAGAAATTCCCACAGGAAGCTGCAAACCCACAATCTGTCAGTCTCCTGCTTGAAGAGCCCGTCAGATGAGGGGCTGACACCACTGCAGGTGACAGGGCTGCTGTCACCCGGCAGCACACGGTGACCTGGCAGGGTCAGTGCCGGGACCGGCACCATCGGGCACTTCAGAGAAGAGCCATGAAGGTCAGGCACTCATCTCCTTCACAAATCCATCCAGACACGTCCCTGGGGAGCCCCAGCCAGCCCTGCTGCAAGCTCTGAATGGGATCTGGCTTTTTGCAAAGCCTGGCCCCGGCTGCGGTGCTGAGTGCTGGGAAACCTGGCACTGAGCTCCTCGAAATCTGACTCTTGACACTTAATGACTTTCTCTCATCTGACGTGCTCTGTTATTTAACTAGGAATAAAAGTCGGATGTTGACTGCCAGACTCTCTCCATCCTTCTCTTTCTGAAGTGCTCTGCACCACCATCCCTCCCATGTCCTGCTGCTTTCAGCATTGCTCATGTTTTTATACAAGTGCAGCAGCTGGCTCCTCAGGCACTCTCTGTGCTCCTCCAAAGCCTGTCCCTGGTCTCACTGAGCTGTGCAGCTTTGTCCATGCTCTGCCTGGATCCTGCCTGGTTCCTGCTGTCTGTCAGGGGGAGAACACGCCCGTGCCACCCGCACATGGCCGGGCAGCCCAGAAGATGCCACGCTGTGCAAAAGCTCTCTGTCCCCTCCTGAGCCAGGCACAAGGAGCTGGTGTGTGCCCTGATTGCTCCTGCCAGAGCAGGGTTTGCTTCTCCTGACGGGTCACCCCTGCCCACGCACACCAGGAGCCAACAGCCGCTGTGTCCTGTCACTGTCCCCCTGTCCTGGCCCTGCAGGTGGTCCCTGGGCTATGTCTGATACCTTGGGGCTGCCCTACCGTGCCCAGAGAGCTGCGAGGTTTGGCCCAGCTGCCCTCTCTGCAGCTGCAGGAGAGCTGGGGGCTTTTTTCCAGGGTTACTCCGGTGCATCTCCGCCTCCTCTGCCGCTCTCTCCCCCCTGCCTTCCCTCAGCCTGGGCTCGGCGTGGCTGAACCTTCGCCAGTGCTGGAAAGCGGCTTCACCACCACGGAGACAGCGCTTCCTCCTTCCCAGAGTGCTGTAAAGCCACGGTGCTCAGCTCCCAGCCTGGCCCTTTCTGTCCAACACCCAAGTGTGGAGCCGAGATGCCCCAGTGCATCCTCCCTGCACTTCATCCATCTCCAACCCTCCCCCGGGACCACCCTTCCTCCTGGGGAAAGTGACACCTCGGCCACCACACATGGGTGCCTCGTTCTTCTGTGGCTCTGCTGGGCTGGGAATTGGCTCCAGGTGTTTTTGCTCAGGTTTCACGTGCAGGAAGGGTGCTGGGGAGGGCTGGACTGTGCTGGGCTCAGCTGCTCAGCAGCACCCAAACCCTCACACTTCATCAGCTCCTGGGGACTGTGGCACGGTGGGGACACCTGGGGAGTGCCTCCCCCTCACAAACCCCCTCGGGACCAGGGGAGCTGTCCCAGGAGCGGCAGGCACCGGGGGAAGGTGGTTCTCAGCCTCAAGGGAGTCTCCAGAAGGAGCAGGGCTCCAGGCTGGCTGTGTGATGAAGGGCACACGAGCACGAGCCTCCCGTGGCGCTGGACACAGATCACGGAATCACAGCCGGCCAAGGAACGCCGGCCCTGGCGAGCCACAGTGAACACACACAGCGCCGAGTGCACCTCATTTCCAGAGCACCGGCAGCCACAGCTCTAAACACAAAACACATGTGGGCCACTGCACACCCACCCTGCTCAGGCAGAGCCCTGAGCCCCCCGTGCTGCCCCCCACACCGTGAGAGCAAACACCGTGAGAGTACACACCGTGAGAGCAAACACTGTGAGAGTGCACACCGTGAGAGTACACACCGTGAGAGTACACACTGTGAGAGTACACCGTGAGAGCAAACACTGTGAGAGTACACACTGTGAGAGTGCACACCGTGAGTGCACACCGTGTGAGAGTGCACACCGTGAGAGCAAACACTGTGAGAGAGTACACTGTGAGAGAGTGCACACTGTGAGAGTGCAAACACTGTGAGAGCAAACACTGTGAGAGTGCACACCATGAGAGAGCAAACACTGTGAGAGTACACACTGTGAGAGTGCACACCGTGAGAGAGTGCACACCATGAGAGTGCACACTGTGAGAGTACACACTGTGAGTGCACACACCATGAGAGCACACACCATGAGAGTGCACACCATGAGAGAGCACACTGTGAGAGAGCACACTGTGAGTGCACACACCATGAGAGAGTGCAAACACCATGTGAGAGTGCAAACACCATGTTCCTGGGGAGCCTCGTGTTCCCAGGGAGCCTCGTGTTCCCAGGGAGCCTCGTGTTCCCAGGGAGCCTCGTGTTCCTGGGGAGCCTCACCCTGATCCTGATGAGCCTCATGTCCCCAATGAGCCTTGTGTTCCCGGTGAGCCAAGCCATCCCACAGGGCTGTGTGCCTCGCTGCTCAGTGCCATGATGATGGTGGAACTGCTCTCCATGTGGGGACATCTCCCCTCCTGTCTAGGCAGCCCACACTGGCAATGCCAAAGGGCTGGGACATGCCCTTGGAGGGTCCTGGCTGTCTCCTGCTCCCTGGTGTGGTTGGTGTGGGCAGGATCACCCCTCCCTGAGGTGAGGGACACCTGTTCCAGCACCTCCAGGCACCCAGACACCCTGTCCTGCTCTGCTGCCCGTGCCAGCAGTGACAACAGGGCAGAGGCACATCTCTGAAGAAGCAGCAGGAGTTTGAAGACCATTAGAGCAGAGAAAGAAACCCCAAATCCCTCTGAGGTGGATGGTGGGAGGCTGGGAACAAACACCCCTCACCAGAGAAGACCCTGGCACCAAGAGCTGGGACTTGTCTTGCTGTGGCCTTGCCCTCCACACGTCCAGCGTACCTCGAGGCTGGCTCTCACCTGCAGCGAGCATTCCTTCAGCTCCTGGGCCATGTGCACACACTGACACCAACCTTAGGGCTCCTCAGGCTTCACCCCACTGCAGGAAGGGCTGGTGGGGCTGTTTGATTCCTGACACCCCCACCCCATGCTCCTCTCATGTCCAGTTAGGGCTCCTCAGGCCGCCCAGCGCTGGTGAAAGTTCTTCTGTCTCATCAGACCCCAGGGGAAGAGTCTGGACCTGGGCTGAGACAGCACAGTCACACCTACAGCATCCCAAGCCAGGGCCATGCCTTTGAAGTGTTCTTTCCTTCAGAAACACAGCCAGGAGGAAAAGCGAGAAAGCTGCCGCACGAGAGTTGGTCAGAAACATTTAGACAAGACATTTCTCCATTGGAATGTGCTGGCTCATGGAGATGTTTTGTGGAGACGGTTTGATTGCAGTCGAACACTGCCAAGGAACTGCCAGACCTGCTGCCTGGCAATGCTCTGCCTCCGGAGCAGCTGCCTGGGGCACAGGCAGCCGCCCAAGAGCTGCGGAGTCTGCGAGCCCCAGGTCTTCACTCACCGCTCCAGGAGGAGCTCAGCTCACACGGCTGGCCCAGGTTTTGGCTGGGGGACAGAGCAGCAAGAGGAGTAGCATGAAGTCAGCGTTCCCAGGAATTCCCTGGACCTGGGTGTCAGGGCAGCCGGCTTCAGATCCAGGCACCCCCACCCTCCCAAAAAAACCCGTGGACATGACAAACTGTGTGTTGGGTTCATTCTATGTCCCAACACAACCGAGGCTCCAGATGCCAGATTTCTGGGGGAAAAGAGACTTGGTTTGTGCACCACACCCTGAGAGGGTCTCCCTTGACCCAGCTGCTCTGTTGGTATCAGCAGCTCCAGTTTTCCACCTCCAGGGAAAACTGCAGGGACCAGACAGGAGAAAGCTTTGCCCCTGTCCCTCTGCCAAAGGAATGACAGTCCTCCCCAGACAAGCTTTGGGTAAGAGGTGTGGAAAAGCTGTGCTAAGCTGTGTGTGGAAATCCTTCTTTCTGACACGAAAGGAGAGGTCCATCTGTGGCTGTGGCAGTGAAACTGGGACTGGAACCCCCTTTGAAAGTGCTTCTCAGCACTGGAGACAGCTTTCCCTGCCCTTGGTAGGAAAGCAGAGACTGCAGGCCAAGACTGGGGTGTTTGTTCCAAGATGAAGTGTTGACTCTGGAAGGGTCCCAGTGTGGGGACAAGCACAAGAGGTGGGGGAGTTCTGGTTCTGGAGGCTTTCAAACCTCAGGTAGACAAAGCCACAGCTGAGTGCTGGGAACAGCCCTGCTGTGAATCAGACTGGTCTGGAGCCTCCAGGGGCCCCTTCCCACCAAATCTTGGGGGGTTCTTGAGAAGTACCCCAAGGGATGCCTTCAAAGCTGGACCTTTCCTGCCAGAAGATGCAGGTGCTCTGCACATAGGATGAGGATCGTGCCTCAGGCATCTGTTTCTCCACAGGCACAGTCCTGCCAGCTTGTATTGAGTTATGGGCAGCCCCACACCAGGCAAAGGGCTGGTGTTCCCTTCCAGAGGGCCGGTGTTGTGTGGGACAGGGCTGGATGTGTTCCTGTGTTCCAGAAGCCCAGTGTTCCATGGGACAGGGCTGGATGTGTTCCTGTGTTCCTGTGTTCCAGAAGCCCAGTGTTCCACGGGACAGGGCTGTGTTCCTGTGTTCCTGTGTTCCTGTGTCCCTGTGTTCCTGTGTTCCAGAAGCCTGGTGTCCCACAGGACAGGGCTGGATGTGTTCCTGTGTTCCAGAAGCCCGGTGTCCCACGGGACAGGGCTGTGTTCCTGTGTTCCTGTGTTCCAGAAGCCTGGTGTCCCGTGGGACAGGGCTGGATGTGTCCCTGTGTTCCAGAAGCCCGGTGTCCCACAGGACAGGGCTGGATGTGTTCCTGTGTTCCAGAAGCCCGGTGTCCCACGGGACAGGGCTGGATGTGTTCCTGTGTTCCAGAAGCCTGGTGTCCCACGGGACAGGGCTGGATGTGTTCCTGTGTTCCAGAAGCCCGGTGTCCCACAGGACAGGGCTGGATGTGTTCCTGTGTTCCAGAAGCCTGGTGTCCCACGGGACAGGGCTGGATGTGTTCCTGTGTTCCAGAAGCCCGGTGTCCCGTGGGACAGGGCTGTGTTCCTGTGTTCCAGAAGCCCAGTGTTCCATGGGACAGGGCTGTGTTCCTGTGTCCCTGTGTTCCAGAAGCCCGGTGTCCCACGGGACAGGGCTGGATGTGTGAGAGCCCGGTGTGATGCCATCACGGGACGTTCTCCGGCGAGCGCGAGGGCTCCGTGATGTCAAGGAGAGTCTGTGCTTGTGCCAATGCACTGGGCTGTTGTGGGACAGGTAATTCAGGCCGGCCCCAGATTTTGATCAGAGACTAAACAATACAAAAGCCACATGGCACATGTGGAGAGGAACGGAGCTCTGGCCGGCTGACAGCTCTCAGAAGCAGCTGAGCTGAGGCCCATCACTTGCTAGAGAGTTCCCGCAGTCCCATCCTCCGCTGTTCAGCATGAAGACAACATGATTAATGTTAGAAATGATTAATGGCTGAAAAACACGATTAATTTTGGCTGCAGATGGCACAGGCTGCAATGGGAGACAGCACCCACTGTGCCCTGGGAGCAGCAGCATTTTTCTAGCCACTTGTGAAGCCACTTTGGCAGGAGCGGGGTACGGTCCAGGGGCCCTGGTTCGATATTTGCAGACTGAGGGTCAAGATTCCCCTTTGCAGGCTGGACCTCCACACCAGGAGGAAGATTGAGGGTCTGGTAGGTGATCACAGCCCCCAAAACAGCGACACAGAGGAGCTGGGGCAGAAGCAGGAGGGCTGTGGGTGTCCCGGTGTGCCCCCACAGGGGGCTGGGCTCAGCTCCCACCCATCACAGGGGGAGCTGGATGTAGGAAGAGCCACAGAACCGATTATAGAGGGAAGCAGAGAGAATCAGGAGCTACAGGGGACACTTTGTGATGTCCACAAATGTGTTTTGATGGCCAGTACCTGAGGGTTCCATGCCTTTGCTTGCAGAGGGGTGTTTGCAATCCTTTAAGAGCCTGACTGCACCGGGCAGCCCCTCTTGGAGCAGAGGAAAAACTCGGTCCCTGGGAAGTGACAGGGAGGGAAGGTGACAGGTACAGCAGGGAGGGCAGGAAGCTGTGCCACAGCAGGAACATGAGCAGAGACAGCCCGCTGTGGTCAGATGTCAGTGCTGGAACCCCCCACGAGATGAAAGGGTTAAGAGGTCATGGAAAGTCCTTCGGAGGACCCTCAGGACAAGGATTCAGAGAGCAGCGTCGGTCATGTGAAATGCAAGAGCTTTCCTCGCAGCAGCGATTCAGGGGCTGGAAACAAACCTTGGAGCACTGGCAGATGCCAGAGGTGCCAGTGGCGGGGGAGCTGGGCTGGCACAGGGCTCCAGGCCGGACCCTGCTGCTGTCCTGGGAGCGCGGAGCCCTGCGCTGCCTCCAGCACCCGCTCCGGGGGCACGGAGAGCCCCGGGCGGCCGCGGGCACCGCTCCCGGGAGGCGGCCCCGGGATCAGAGCATCATTCCAGCCCGGAGCACAGCCCGCTCAGCCCCTCGGGTTATCGGGGACACGCTGTGGGAAATGGGGATTCCTCATTCCTGCGGGAACAGCGAGCCCGGCCGAGCCGAGCCCGGGGCGGCTGCTCGGGACAGGCTCCGGGGGATGTGCGGCTCCCGGGGTGGGAAGGAAGGGTCCCTGTCCCGGGGTGGGGAAAGGTCCCTCTCCCTGGGTGGAAAAGGAAGGGTCCCTCTCCCTGGATAGAAAAGGAAGGGTCCCTCTCCCTGGGTGGAAAAGGAAGGGTCCCTGTCCCGGGTGGGGAAGGAAGGGTCCCTGTCCCGGGTGGGAAGGAAGGATTCCTATCCCGGGGTGGGGAAAGGTCTCTCTCCCTGGATGGAAAAGGAAGGATTCCTGTCCCGGGGTGGGGAAAGGCCCCTCTCCCTGGATGGAAAAGGAAGGGTCCCTGTCCCGGACGTGCCGGAGCCACCGTGGCTGGTGCCCAGGCTCCCGGGGTGGCCGCGCTGCCAGCGGGCAGCAGACGTGCGTGTGCGGGGAGGAATGTTTGCTCGGGCAGGTCCAGCCCCGGCGCTGTTCCTGCTCCCGAGAGGCCCCGAGGGAGGGCTGTTTATCAGGGATAGACTGTACCAGATGGACTTGGCATCTCGAAAAAACCCCGGAGCTCCTTTTGGGGGGTAGGTGGGGTTATTTTTGGACAACTGCAAGGAAGGCTGAAGGAGAACGAGGTGACACGGGACCATTTGGGCTGTAAAGGACAGGAGAGGGGGTGCTGGGGGACCAGCACAGCAGCCAGCAGAGCTCCCTGCATCCAGCTCACCAGCATCCCTGAAGAACAAGAGGCACATGAAGGAATTCGGCGTGTCAGGAGGCTCCAGGAGAGCCAGGCATGGGTGGCACACAGAGCTGGAGTCAGGAAACAGGCCCAGTCTGATGCTGCAAGAAGGTTTTTGCACGTGAAGAGGTCCATGGGGCCGTGCAGGAAGAGGGGACTTGGTCTGGTGGAAAGCTCCCAGGCAGGGAACGGGGCCAGAGGGGCACTGGGACAGTGATGATGGAGGTCCTGGGCCACCCCTCTGCAATAGCAAAGCCTGGTGAGAGCTGGGTCTCCTCTGGGAGCTGAGCTCGTGGCAGGGATCGTGGGAGCAAGCAGGGGACGTGCAGGGACAGCAGCCACCCCAGAACAGCACATGGCAGGGGAAAAGCTGGCACAGGGTGGCTCCTTTCAGGAAGGTTCACCCGTGCAGCTCTCCAAGACTTGTTCTCTGGCACCAGGAGCCAACTTCCAGGAACTCCTGGCTGCCTGGGAAAGCCTCGGCTGCCTGAATATCCAGCCTTTTAAGGAGTTTGTCCTCCCCAGCTGAACTCCTCTGCCCTCCCCAAGCCACCCTGGACCCCTGGTGCATGTCTGGTGCTGCCGTGCCCAGCCCCGGGTGGTGTCCGTGCCCTGAGGCTGGGCAGGTGTGTGTGAGCATGGACACACCGCTCCCCTCCCTCCTGGGGCTCTGCCATGGCCACAGGAAGCTGCTTACACTCCTGTGGGACACTGGCCAGGGTCCCCTGCCCCCTGCAGCGTGCCCAGCCAGCCCCCCGCCACTCCTGAGCCCTCAGGCAGGGTTTGGGGTGGGAGGGCACAGACCTGCTGTGCTCCCTGGGACCTGCCATTCCCCACGTGTGGCCTCATCCCCTGCCAGCCCTCCCTGCAGCTGCCACTTCCAGGCTTTCTGTGGGACACGGCTTCCTCTGATTGTCCTGAGCCGCTGGGCTGGGCACAGGCAGCCTTGGCACCAGGGACACCAGAGCCAGCACCCAGAGAGGTGGGGCAGAGAGATAAGGAAGGGGCCCAGACACAGAAAACAGCAAAGCCAGGGCTGCCAAGGCACACGGGAGCATTTGAGATCTGCACCTTCCAAAGGGACATCTTGTCCTTTCAGGGAACTCAGGGCCAGAGAAGAGCCCCACTGTTGAGGACAAGGGGACAGTGCCACATGTCCTGCTGGTGCTGTAGGGCTGCACAGCAGGGGTAGGGTGGCACAGGATGGTGGAGCTGAGAAGGGAGAAGCCACTTATGGAATCACAGAATCATTGAGGTGGGAAATGCCCTTTAGGATCATCAAATCCATCCCTTGGGACAGGTCAGGGGTGGCCTTGGCAGTGCTGGGGATGGTTGGACTCTCTGATCTTAGAGGACTTTTCCAAACTAAATGATTTTGTGATTCTGCTGCCCCACAAAACAATTTGGCAGTGGCTGAGGATCCAAACCCTGAGATCCAAACCCTGGGATCCAAACCCTGAGATCCAAACCCTGGGATCCAAACCCTGAGATCCAAACCCTGGGATCCAAACCCTGAGATCCAATCCCTGGGATCCAAACCCTGAGATCCAAACCCTGGGATCCAAACCCTGGGATCCAAACCCTGAGATCCAAACCCTGAGATCCAAACCCTGAGATCCAAACCCTGAGATCCAAACCCTGTGCTGCCCCATCTCCAGAGAGCTGGGAAGACACATCCCACAGTGCTTTCCCCAAGTATTTTTGGCATTCCCATCTACTCCTTCCCACATTCCTGTTCAGCATCAGGAATGTGTCCTTTAGCATCTGCTCTTGTCTCAGCCCAACCTCTCCATGCTGCCAGAAGCTTCTTAGGGGGCTGGAGATGGCTCAGCAGTGCTTGGTCCTTCTGGCACAATTTGGGCATCCCACCCCATCCCATCTTCACTTCCTCTGAGCACTGCCCATCCTATCCCATCCCCTGCTGGTCCTTTTCTCACCCACAAACAGCTCCTGATAGTCGGGGTGACTCCTGGGCAGGAAGAGTTTCCTGCAGAGCCAGCCATGGGCCATGGGAAGATGGGAAGTCTGGAAAGACCTGTCCTCTTCCAGGCAGTTGTGTTTCCAAGGCTGCTGGGCCCCAAGGTCCCCTCATGCAGGTAGTGGCCCCTTCACCCTGTGTCCCAAAGCTCTCCCAAAAGCACCAGAAGCCTGTTGGGGGGGTTGAGGTCCCGATCCTGCTGCTCAGAGGTGTGCAGGAGCAGCCCTGGAGCAGTGGTGTCCCCAGTGTGGGATCAGCCCCGGGAGCCCAGCCCAGGCTGGCAGAGGGCCCGGGAGGGCAGGGGGGAAGGCTGCAGGAACTTGATAACGGGGTGGAGGGTGGAGGGTGGGAACCCGGGGCTGCCTGGGGACAGCCCTGTTCACATCGGGGTCCCAGGGCTGGCAGCAGCCGAGGGGTGCTGGGCTGGGGCTCAGCCCCTCAGAACGTTCCCCCAAGATTATCCCCTGGTGCCATGGGCAATAGCTGGCCAAGCAGCAGCAGCAGCTGGGAGTGCTTAGCCCTTCATGGGCAAGGGGATGGACTGGCACCACAGGATTGTGGAACCATGGTATGGTTTGTGTTAGAACAAAAACTCATCCAGTTCTGTGCCCTGCCATGGCCAGGGACACCTTCCACCACTCGTTCCCGGAGGACACATCCCGGGCTGTGTCCGTGTGTCCTGTGTCAGAGGCACCAGCTCTGTCTGCTCCAGCAGCTGCAGCAGCTCCAGAGCCCTCCCAGCTCCGTGTGTGACCCAGACAGGCCCTGCTGCGAGGGAACAGGGGGTCAGGGGCCACAGCAACACATGGAGGGAGGCACAGCCCATTCCACACCCCAGGACAGGCAGCGCTTGGGGGTCAGGGGTGCCAGCTCAGGGTCAGGGGTGTCAGGGCAGGGGTGTCAGGGTGCCCCAGCCCCACACTGAGCCAGCCCAGGGCTGTGCTGGCAGCGTCCCCCGGCCACAGCAGTGCACAGCTGGCCACCAGCACATCTGGAGCCGCTCAGGCAGGTCCGGGAGCTGCCCACGGAGTGTGGGCAGTGCTGCTCGCCCCTGGCTGGGGAGGGGCTCAGCAGATGCTCTGGAGGTGCTCCAGCTGTGAACAACACAAACTCAAACATGTGCACAGGCAGGAGCCTCCCTGGGCTGGAGCTGGATGGAAATTGCCCAAAGTGGCTTGGGGAAAGCACCTGGATGGAGAACCTTCCCTTCCTTGGAGAGAAAAGTGAAGGGTGAGGTGTGGGGAGGGACTGGTTTCACCCTGGGGTCTGTGCCCAGTGTCACTGGTGCCTTTGCTGGTCTAACACAGAAGTGCTGCAGGTGGCACTGGCAGCAGCTGGACCCTCCAGGAGAGCATCAGGAGCCACCTGCTCCATCCCTGCTGGAGCTGCTGCACAAAGACCCTGCCTGACTTGTCCCCTTGGCAAGGGGAAAGGACAGGGTGAGCCACCAGCACCCTGGTGAGGGAGAGAGGGAGTGGTGCCCAAATCATCACTAATGAAGCATCAGTAGCTCATCAGGGGAAAGCGAGGCTGTTCCCCATTAGTTCAGATCTAGATTAGGCAAGAGAGGTGAGTAACAGCGTGGGCTGGACCCATGTGAAATTGTTTGCTCAACTAAACTAAAAAATAAACTGGAAAAAGGGAAAAAAAAAAAGGAAAGAGATTACCATATTCAGGTCTGGTTTGTTTATTCAGAAATAGAGAAAATTAAAACATAAGTACTAGGACAAAACACGCCAGCTCTAAATTCTGCCTGAGATGATGATTTTATTAGCAAAGAATCTGGGTCTCAAGTTATGTCTCAAAACAACACAAAACCAGATGCAGAGGTCACTACTCTCCTGCCTAATAACAATGCCTTCAGTGACATCCTTAAGGAAGAGATGGACTCATCAGCATGGCAAGAGACTTTTAAAACAAATTTGGAGAGCAGAACAACAAGATTTCACTCTTAGAATCTGCAGTTCAAGTTGAGACAGAGCATAATGGAAGCTCTGTTCCAAATACAATCCCATGACATCACAAAGACTCAACAATTAACATCAGCTGCTTCCCAAGCCGTTTGAAAAATGGAGATGAAGTAATAACTCATCAGCTAAAGCCATCCTATAAGAAAAAAGCAGTATTCTGAAAAAAAGGGGGCTTGAAGTCTCAACCTAAAGCCATTTCCAAGAGGAATAATAGCAAAATTAGTAGGAAATAAAGTAGGTAGAGGTAAGACAAATGTCAAAAAAATAAAACTCTTACAGCAACCTCAACTCCTGTGAAGAAAACACTCTCGCTACCCAGCAAGGAAAAAGAGATATCCTGAAGGAGCAGAGCTCAGCTTTCCAGGTTTGGAAGAGATTACCCAGCTCCTGAGAATAATGTGAGCATGACAACAGCAACCAACAAACCCTGGGGAAGTGGTGGAGCTGCCATCCCTGGAAACGTTCCAGAAAACGTGGATGTGGCACTGGGGACGTGGTCAGTGGTGGCCTTGGCAGTGCTTGGGGAAAGTGGAAGTTGGACTCTGAGCTCAGAGGGCTTTTCCAACCTTAGCAACTCTGTGATTTTATGATTAAAAGAATGTGCTCACAAAATAAACACAAAGACTGTCACGGGAAAGGTTAAGAAATCCTGCAGAAACATCCCCAAGCATGGGGGCACTGGGACCAGCTGGCATCTGTTATTTATCTGCAAATCTTGTCTTCATTGCCCTTGTTTGTGTGCAAACCCCAAGTGTTTTGCATTTAATTGCAAAACATTCCAGGAAGTCACACAAAGGGGTTGCAAAGTGACACCCAGGAATGAAAATGGAGCCAGGGGATTGAGGCTGTGTGTCCATGGAGAGCAGTGGCTCTGCACAGGGGTGATGAGGACGATTCCATCATCATCCTCATGGATGGTGGGAGCGCTGTCAGCAGTGCTGCAGCTTGCTTTAACCCAAAATGGCAATTCCAACCCAAAACTGTGCCAGGACACAGCTCATGGCTGACTCCAGGAGGATTCCTTGGCTCTGTGTGCTGTTGTCTGTCCTGGAGGAAAAGCTGATGAGATTCCACCACATAATAATGCCATTATCAGCCCCTGGCATTTGAGATCCCAGAGCAACATGCCACATACCAAGATACCAAGACATTTTGGAGTTTGGAACAGACAAATAGGACACTAAAACCATGATAAAGGCTCCCAGAGGGAGTGGGAACAGAGTATCCAATGCCATGGGAAACCCTCTCTTATCTCTAAAGAAAGCTACAAGTACATAGCATTTGGCATTTTGGAGAGTGTTTATCAGCAATGCTGATGGCAGATAGAAGCTCCTTTAACTATTGAAAGACAAAATTTAAAAAAACCCTGATTTGGACACTTTGTACTTCCAGTACATGCTCAGCTCTCCCACTCCAGCCCCTGTCCCAGGGGCCTGGCTCTGACAGTGCCCTCTCTAACAGGAACATAAAACCCACAGAAACCTTTCCTCACTCCCACTTTGCCTGGGGAGGGAAGGAGAGCCCAGGGGATGGGAGGTGAGAGCTGCTCTGGAGGCTCCATCAGGACTCTGATCTGTGCTTGGCATCTTTCAGATGCACCAAATTCAAGGCCACGAGACCTGAACATGACTTGGACATGAAGGGCCTGAGAGCGTTGTCCTGTGACCACTGAGCCAGGAATGATCCCTTGGCTTGAGCCCCTCTGCTGGAGAGGCAGCCAGGCTTCCTCTGGAGCAGAATCCAACCTCTGCTTTCTGCAATTAGTTCCACTCATGGTCAGTGGTGAACTATGTGCTAATCCACACTTTAACTCCCAGTCTTTAGGTCTCGTTATTTTAATTCCTCTGCTAAATGAAAGAGCTCCCAAGTACTTGGTGTTTGGATTTTGGGAGGCTGATGCAATCTTGTGTCTGTCCCTCATCCCTTCCTGAAGTGAGGAGCAGGTGGATTTGAGTGACAGCAGGTGCCTTTATGAGGGAGCTTTTGAGGATTTGGGCCAGGTCAGAAAGGGCTTGGAGCAGCCTGGAGCAGTGGAAGTTGTCCCTGCCCATGGCAGGGGGCTGTGACAAGTTCATCTTTGTTTGGGCTGTGAGGGGAGGGTCTGTAGTGACACAGAGTCCCCAGGCAGGTGCAAAGGAGAGCTGCTTTATTGCAAAAACAGGCCTTTGGAAAGAGACTAAACTTACACAGTTTTAAATCATAACAAACATAATTCAACCAACCACCATGTGAACATGTAATGGTTATATAACTTGTTTTTGTACCCCTAATTCAGCTGTCTCTCTCCCATAGTCCTTTTCTGCTTATCCAAAGTAACAAGCCTGAGTTGTGATTTTCCAAGGCCTTCCCTTTGTAAAGTTTTACCTATATGCAACACATCTTTAAGGTTCCTTCCAACCCAAACCATTCTGTGATTCTGTAATTTTTAATTTTTTTTAATTGTGCAAATATGTGTCAGGAAAGAAGCTCTACTGGTTTCTCTTCCTAGCCACAAAATTTCTCCAGGGAAGGATGTGACAAAAGCTTTCATTGGTACCCACAGTAGAAGAGACGATCCTGGAGGGGCTCCATCACCCACACCTCCATTATCTCAGTTAAAATATTGACCCAGCAGGAGACACTGCCTTGGAGCTTTGTGCACAGCTCAGGACAGCCCTGGGAGCTCCTTTTCACCTCTGCTGCACCATCCTGCTTCTCCCACCCAGCCCAGCCCCTGAGACCCAGCTGCTGCCTCTGCTCCTCTGCTCCCCTGCCCCTTTCCATGTCCTGCACCTTTCCAGGGATGGTGACAGAACTCGGGCCAGGCTGTGTCCCTTCCCAGGGCTCTGGTGCCAGTCTCGTGCTTGCACCGTGCCTTTTGCAGAGGGGGTTCCAGGATAAACAGCTGAGATGAGCTGATGGAAATCTGGGCTTTGTTAACGCTGGTTAATGAACCCTGGCACGATCCCGGGCACTGGGAGCCCCTCAGGGACAGGGTGGGGCTGGGGAGGGCTGCAGGTGAGCGGGCAGAGGGGCTGGCAGGGCTGCATGTCCTGTTCTCCAGCCCAGCTCACAGCACCTCGGAGAATGAGGTCATTGGAGCGGCCAGACAGTCTGGGAAAACACTTTCACAGCTCCAGGAGGATTTCCTTTTTCCTCTTTTCAATTGTTCCTCTGTGCTGCCTCCCTCTGCTCCCCCCTCTCCATCCATGTCCTCAGGCCTCCTTTGCACTGGGCAGAGGCAGCTGCTGGCTGCTGCTCGTGTTGTTCCTGGGGAGAAAGGAGAGGAGGGGTCCTGCAGAAGGGACCCCGGGGTGCTGGGGGACCCCAGCTCCTGCGCTGGCTTCTGCTCTGTGCTGCCCATGGCTGTGGGAAACGGGGCCACAGCTGCTCCTGGGAGCCTCTGGCCACCCCCTGGGACTCAGGGTGGGGATGGCAGCTCTGTCCTTTTCCTCCTCTTGGTCACCTCTTGGGGACAGTGAAGCTTGCTCAGCATGGCAGCAGGAAAACCTCTATATTTTGCCACCAAAAATATGAAAGTCCTTGAAGATGGAAGTCTTCAGAGTAAGCATTTATGCAAAAACATCTCTTGCACCAGAATTTGCCAAGATTGCAATGAGGCTCCCTTTGCTTCCCCGCTGTAGCTCCAGACTTGTCTCTCCAGGTCCATCTGTGGGTCCCTCCTGAAGCCACCTCAGGAGCCCTGTGACCACAGCCGCTGCTGTCCCCTGGAGCACAGCTGGCTCTGCACACACAGTGAGGCTCCCACTCCTCTGACTTCAGCCCTGAGTCCTCCCTGCTTCACCAGACACTCCTGGGAGGGAGCTGAGTCGCTGTCCCAGTGACAGTGAGCACCATGTCCCCATCCTGCAGGACTCTGCTCCCTGCCCTGGGCAGCTGATGGGCAGTGCAGGACCAGCCTGGAAGGGAAGGCCCTGGAAGGAGACACATTTTCCTCCCTCCCAGGAGATAAATTGTGTGTTGGGAAGGAGGGAGGAGAGGTGTGAGAGATGGACTGGGTGGCAGAGCAGCACAGTGAGGCTGCCCACATCCCAGAGAAGGTTCCCCCTGCCCCAGCAGGCCAGGATTGGGCACTTAGGAAGAATCCTCGCCTGATCCATCATAAACTTGTCCCTCAGGTTTGGGACACGACACAGCACCCACAAAGGGTGCACTGGCTGTTTTTGGGCATGGGAAGGAATATTTGGAGAGCCCGTGTGCCTGTAGCTTTTTGAGGGATCAGTCTGGCTTTGGGGCACATCTTCACCCCGACATTTACGGGGAACACTGAACGAGCAAGACACCAAAGGAGAGGCACCCTCAGGGCTTGGTGTTGACTCACCCTGGGCAGAGAAGGCTTGGACACTCTTGGCCTCAGAGGGGAGATGGGCCTGCAGGAAAATCCCCACCCCGCAGTCACCATCTGATGCTCCACAAGGCATCCAGGGGTGGAAGCTTTCCAAAAACACTTTTCCAAAGGAGCTGCCAGACTTGTCCATGGCTCCACCACGGCCCCGGGCTCTTGCACTCCCAAGCCACCGCTGCCTTATCCTTTCTGTGCTGCAGTGTTTATTCCTGTCAGCACCCACCATCCCTCCTGGCTTTGGAAGCTGCTCCCATGGGCAGTGTCACCCTCCCTCGCCTGCCCCACGCTCAGAGCAAGAATTCCAGAGGGACTTTGCCAGGCTGCCCGAGACATGATCTCAGGCCAATGTGCAACTCGCTCCAGAGGTCCCTGTTTTCCTCCGTGGGGAATGCACAGAACAGGGATACACAAACCCATCTGATGTGTTCAAAGAATTACTGAGCATCTGCAAGGAGAGGGAAAGAAAAACAAACACATGAATAAAAGGATTCCTAGAACATGACAAAGAGGAAAGAAAAGGAGACAGGGATGAATAAGGCCACCCAGACAGGTCCCAGGCTTTTCTGGGAGTCCACCATTTCCTCCTTGAGAGGGACCACAGCTCAAACTGTCCCTGCCTGCCTGTCCCCCCTGTTCCTCCTGCTGGGAACACACACTCAGACAGGACACATGGTGCAGCTTCACAGAATCATGGTTTTGGTTGGAAGGTCAGCAAAGGTCATCCCATTTTGCCCCCTGCCACAGGCAGGGACACTTCCCACTACCCCTGGTTGCTCCAAGCCCTGTCCAACCTGGCCTTGGGCATTCCAGAGATGAGGCATCACCAGTGAAGAAGATGATTTTCCTTTCTGCAGAGCATGGACATGGCTCCTTAACTCCTGACCTGGAGCAGCTCATGGATCTGTAGTTCTAAAATATGTCCCTTTTGCATCCACCCTGAGCAATTCCCCTCTGCTTTCTTTGCATGGAACACAGCCCAGGACACATCCATCCATCTTCCAGTCCCCCAGGGCTCGCTCCATGCACATTCAGAAGTCTTCCACATATTGTTCCTCAGCTCCTTTTCCTTGCCCCAATATCAAGCACATGGTTTCTTCCATCAAAAAAACCAAAAAATGTGGGCAACCTGTGATCTTCCAGAATAACCAGAGGAGCTGCAGCTTTCACTCTTCCTCAGGAGAGGATGCTGAGAGCAGCTCAGATCCCTCAGGAGATGTTCAGAGCTGGTGTTTCCATGGTGTGGTGCTGAGTGGCCAGGCAGGGTGACACCCAGCTCCTGGGCTGTGGGAACAGCCGTGGTCCCCAGGAAGAAGCAGGGATGGGCCTGGTGCATCTCCCACTGCAGCTCTGCCTGTCCAGGGAGCACAGACCCTGCTGAGGGAGGGATGGCTTGGGAGGTGTCCCCTGCCCTCAGCTGTCCTCAGCCCTGCGGTTTGAAGTCACTGCTGTGTGCTGCTGTGAGGATCAGGCCAGCAGAGAGGGGTGTCTGGCTCACAGCAGAGAGGGATGAGAGGGGATGATCTCCTTGGTCCCCAGCACTGAACCAGCTCTCAGGACTGCTTTTCACTCGGGGTGTGATGAGATAATGAGGTGCAGTCGGGATGGGTGGGAACCAGCAGGGAAACAGAGCTGTCCAGGCAGGGGAGAGGGACAGAGCTTTCCATGGCTTCAGCCCTTGGACAGACAAATCCCAGCGGGCCTGAGAAGTGTCCATTTGGGACCAGGGGTCCTGTGGCAGGTGGGATCACAGGACCAGCACAGGAATTGCAGGAATTAAAACAGGAAGGGAGCAGCACCAGATGCTCTGGGACATGTGGAGAGCTCAGATGCCCATGTACCACCCCAGGGCTAGTGCCAAGTTCTGCTCCAGACCCAGGCTCATGTCCACGCAAAGTTCCCCACGCCCGGTTCCCTGTGCCCAGGTCTCTGCCCAGGTCCATGCCCAGGTCCCCATGTCCAGGGCCATGCTCGTGTCCAGCTGTTTCAACCTCATGAAGGTGAGACCACCCAGGAGGGAGGGCGTGGGGAGGAACCTGCCCTGATGTGGCAGCACAGGGCACCCCGAGCACACCAGCCCTGGCTGGAGTCAGGGCACGGCCAGCACGGGACAGGGGCTGAAGCTCAGTGGCTCTTGCTGGGCTCCACAAACATTCCTGCAGCTGGGTCCCAGGCTGAGCTCTGGAGTGAGAGAGTGCCAGGACCATTAATAGTGCAGTGACAGTGTTTAAATTGGAGCTGCTACCAGTGCAGACACAATAACTCCTGGTGCCCGAGGAACTTTAGCAACAGCCCCGGGCTGCATTTTCCATCACTCTCTGCAGAGCAAGCGAGGGATTTGGCTGGGGGAGGAGGGTGAGAATTGGACCTCTGGGGCTTTGGTCCACCCTGCCATGGCCAGGCCCTTCCCTGAGGCCGTGCCCTGTCCCCTCTCCCTCATGTCCAGCTGCTGGAGCCCCTTGTGCAGAGCTGCAGGGCTGCGCTGACACTTATTGTCAAGTGTTTACTGTCATTGCCGGGGAGACATTAGTTCAGATTATGTCAAAACAAAGTTATTCCAAGCTCAATCCTAGAGAAAAATATTATTGTAAGCACTGATTGGCGAGGGGCAGCATGTCCACCGCCAGCAGTCCCAAAGCCCAGGGGGTGGGGGGAGATAGGATCTTTGTTTTCCAGCCGGGCTCCCAGCCAAGAGCAGCCAAAGCCGAGGTAGAAGAGAGATTTTGTGAGGCAGCCAGGAATTCAGGTCAAAGCTTCATTTTCTCCAGAAAAAAAAATAAAATTCCTTTAAACTGTAAAGAGAAAGTCTTGTTCCAGCCCCAGCCTTGGCCAGAGGGAATATGTGCCATATTGTCCAGGAATTAAATGTAAGGAATCCAGATATGCCATGTTATCCAAGAATCACATGTAGGAAATCCAGGAGTGACTTGTTATCTAGGAATCACATGCTGGAAAGCCAGACACAGCCTGTTAGACAGCGGCTGGATGCAAGGAATCCAGATGTGGCACATCAGATGGGGGCTGGATGCAAGGAATCCAGATGTGGCACATCAGATGGGGGCTGGATGCAAGGAATCCAGATGTGCTGCGTTACCCCAGAGCCGCAGGGAGGGGTGAGAAATAGGCCAGCTCACAGAGGCTGCACCAACTTTGGGAGTGCAGGTGCCCAGCTGGCCCTGGCTTAGCTCAGGAGCAGATGAAAAGCCAAAACCAGGCTCAAAACCAAGGGCTGCAGGTGGGGACAGGTCAGGGACACGGGGCAGGGGGGACCTGGTGGCCAGCACGGAGCAGGGCAGGGAGGAACTGGCTGGGGGTGGAGGTGGGGTCAGAGATCAGCTCTGGGGATGGGGCCAGCAGGGAGGGGGTCATGGTGGCCCTTCAGTGGCCCCAGGGCCACCAAGAGAGGTGCAGGAGGCACCTTGAGCACAGCTGGCAGAGGGAAGGGGATGCACCAAGGGGAAGAGGAGAAGATGTAAGGATATAAATGAGCCTAAAGAGGTGCAAATAAGGACAGCAAAATGCAGACAAAGTCTCGGGAGAAATTCCCAGACAGTGAGATAGAGTGGGCAGTGGACACCTCTCCTGAGGCTGGAAGGAGATGTCTGGGAGCTGTGGAGCAGCTCCCTGGGGAGGTGCAGGGGATGGAGCTGAGAGCCCTGGCTGGCCAGGGGCCAGTGCTGCAGCCTGAACCCTGGGGAGCTCAGCTGAGACCACCCAGGGTCCCAGCTCCCTCATCCAGGGCCAGGGACAGGTGGGAAGCTGCCTCCACACAGGTGAGCCAGCACAGGTGCCACCACCAGCCCAGCACCCCAGGAACCCTTCACAAACTGGGAAGTGCTGGGAGAAAAGGAATCTTCCCCGACACTTGTCCCCTGGGGTGCCCCTAGTTTGGAACTCTTCAGAGACACCGTCCCTTCCCATGCTGCCAGGACATCTTCCTACAAATCTGGCAGAGCTTCAAAGCAGCTGGTACTATCTCCTGGCAGCTGAGGCTCATCTGCTCCCATCCCCAAGGGATACAGGGAACAGGGAATGGGAAACAGGTCCATGACCCCACTGCTGGGGTGATTCAGTGCCAGCCTGAGATCCAGAGCTGTGGATCCAATGCCCACGATCCAATGTTTCCCACAAAGCGTGCCCTGGGGCTCAGGTGCACTGCTCTGGCACATCCCCTCCCCTCCAGGATGTGGTTTCTCATCTGCTCCTCTCAGGGTCTATTTTCATCCTGCCCATTGAGAGAGTGCCACGGGAACAAAGCTCTGGATGGCTCTGGGGTCTGGCCAAAGCATGAGCTGTGCAAATGGCACCAGGCAAAATGCCCAGCATTATTCCAGCATGGAAATTGCCTCCTCAGGGCCCTCCCCTTCCCCAGAGCTCCTGCACGCACAGGAAGGGGCACCCACAAGGTGGAGGTGAAACGTGCCCAGAATCAGCACATTCCCCCTTGGGCTGGGGGAGATGGAGCAGAGGAGGAGGGAGTGGGCAGTGGTGGGACCACAGGGGTGCCCCCAGGCAGGGCAGCAAGCATCCAGCTTTATCCTGGGAGTCCTGTGAAAACATCCTGATCCTGCCTGTGCCATCCTCTGGGTGATTCTGGGCAGGTGGGAGAACATTTCTCACACACAAAGTGAGCTCCTTCTGCAGACACACAGGTGCTGTCAGTGCCATCACCTGTACCCTCGTCCCCAGCACCATCTGCCACCTGTCTGCATGGTCACCCTTGGTGGCCGAGATCTCTGTCCCATCACAGCCTCCATTCCTCTGCCTCATCCATCTCCTGTACCACATCCAACATCCACCCCCATCCCGCTCCTCTGGGGTGGCCTGAGGGCTGAGCAGCTCTTGGTGCTGGACATGGAGCTGGACCCACTTTCCTGGAAGCACTCTGCTTCTTCCTTAGCTCGGTGTCCCCTACCAAAGGGTAAACCCTGGCAGGAGGGGCAGCTGGGGGTGAGGGTTGGGCTCTGCTCCCAGGGACAGGACAAGGGGAAACAGCCTCAGGCTGGGCCAGGGCAGGGTCAGGCTGGATACTGCGGAAAACTTCACAGGAACGATGATCAGGCATTGGAACTGCCCAGGGCAGTGGTGAGGTCACCAGCCCTGAAAGGGTTTAACAGATGTGTGGATGTGGCACTTGGGGACACGGGTCAGTGGTGGCTTTGGCAGTGCTGGGGGAATGGTTGGACTCAACGATCTCACAGGGCTTTTCCAACCTCAGTGGCTGAGTGATTCTGGGATTCTCAGCAGCCACACACACTCCAGCTGGTTCTCCACAAGGGCCACAAAGGAAAAGGGGTGGGCACCTTGATCTGCTCCTTGCCAGCAAAGCTTACCTGGAGAATTTCTCCCACAGCGTGGCCTGGAGCCTGACTCACAGGAAAACCTTGTGCAGCAGAGCTCCAGGCAGTGGTGAATCCTCCCAGGATCCAGAATCTCCTTCAGTGCCTGGTGACTCTCAAAGAGTGGGAAACTGCAGCGTGCCTCAAGGCTGGCTTTGTCTAAATTGGATTTGCAGCCAGTGGGCCACGGTGTGCGTTTGTCAACTCTCCCCAAAGCATCCCCCAGCAGGAAATATCTTTATGTGCAAGTACCTATAAAAATGGTGACATCATTGCCCAGGCTCCTCGGAGCAAGTGGGACAAACCACACCCTGCATCCTGCAGCTCATTCCCAGCCCCTGGGGCCAGTGAGGAGTGGACAGCCAGGTCTGGCTGCAGGGTCCCCTCCCGGGGCCATCAAACCCCGGCTCGTGGCAGGTGTCCAAGCCCTCGGCACTGGCCGCTCTCTCCAAGGCTTGTTCAGTGTCAGTGGCAGCATTTCAGGGACTCCCCAGCAGCTCATTCCCAGCTCTGGGGCACCAGTGAACCGGCCCGTTGGTCTGTGGTTGCACAGCCTCCCTTGTTACAGATGTAATGGCTTTATCCCAGTCTCCCTCATTACAGATTTAATTACTTTACCCTGCCAGGATCGAACGTGTCTCTGCTTTGACCCAGCACAGGGTGGAGTATTTTGTTGAGCACTGACGGGTTTGCCTGTTAGGATTAGGCCCCATTTGTTTTACGTAGGGCTGGGATTTGGGGTTGGCTTCACTTGGTTGTCCTAAACGTGTTCTCAAAGGCTTCTCACAGCCTTCAGCTCCTGACAGCTCACTGATTTCTTTGGCTTCCCCTCCTACCAGCAGCAGTTCAGTGCATCGCTGGAGGCCTCCCTGTTCCTCATCCTCCCTGGGGTGCTCCTCCTTCCCCAGCCCATGTGTTGGACCCTGGCTTTGCTCTCAGCAGAAGCCCTCTCTGCGTTAGAGTTGTCTCCTCCAGGACAGATGGGAGTGTCCCATGGGAACCCAATGGATTCTGCTTGAATTGCCAGCCCTGGGTGTCCATCACCACTCCTGCAGCCTTCTCCTGCCTCTGTCCACAGTGAACCTGCTGGAGCCGCTCCCAGGCGGATGGAGCAGCCCAGCCAGGACTCCGGGTGCTGTGCTGGGTCTAAGGCAGGTCCCTCCTGAGGCCTCTGCCAGCTGCCATCACCCTGCTATCCCAGAACATGCCACCAACGTCCCTTTTCCCACCCCATGGCCACCCAGCTCCACACCACACTGTCCCCACCATGTGACACTGCCTGTCAGCATGTCACCCCTCCAGGAATCATGGCAGAGGCAGAAGGATGAGGAAGAGGGGAAGGCATGCTGCCCTCTCCAAGGCAGCAAAACAAAGTCAGCACTCTGGCCTTGGTTCAGCTCCCTGCCTCTGCCCCAGATGGCGGCCAGGCCAGCCTGGTTCCCACCTGCTGCAGCCCTCGGGCAGCGTGGTCCTCCCCCTGCAGCTGCAGGCCACCACACTCACACGTCCAAACCGCCTCTGACAGCTTCTTCCCTGGGAGAATTATTTTGGGCTATGAAATCATGGCTTTTGGGACACTGTTGAGATGTCCTTGAACGAGTCCCAGTTTTTGCTGACACCTCCCACTCTAAATTTACAGTCCCAGTTGGTCACACCAGCAATTGTTTCGAATTTTAGCAAATTGACCTTTCAGATACCCAAATAAAAACTCTGTTCATTGATGGCCAAGGCGAGCACAGCCGTGCTGCTCTCTGGAGCCTGTGGATCCCCATCCCGAGCCCTGGAATTCACCTGTCACCAGCAGAGCCCCTCACTCCTTACCCTGACAGTGCCCAGAGCTCTGTGCACAGAGCAGTTCTTGTCTGGTTTGTAGAAACTCTGGAGAAGCTGCACTGCTGACTGCACAATGCAGCCCTCAAGCCTCTGCCCGGCATCTCCAGGGAATGGCTTTCCCTCCTAGAGCCTTCCCTGCAAGCTGCAAACCCTGAACAGCCCTGTGCAATGAGAGCAGGGCTGCCTGCAGGGCTGCCTTTGGGGTACAGGGCCATCAGCAATGTGTCAGCTCCTGTCCTGCCCTGGGCTGAGCCAGCTCATCTCCCTGAGCGATGCTCCAGGGGGATCAGCCGGGGCAGGGGCGTGGGCAGCTCCTCCCCAAGGAGCCACATCTCCAGAATGAGGGTCAACACCAGGCCAAGCTTCCCGCACCGTGTAGAAGGGAATCCCACCACTCCGAGCGGCTGCTGCTCACAGCTGTTCCCACAGCTGGAAGGACAGAAGCCATAGCATCCCTTGGATCTCCTTCCTTCCCCCCGAGGCAGAGGGGATGGCAACAGCCGCTGGATCCCGCTGGTCTCCTCCCGGAGAGCCCCGGTCCCGTGGGACAGCCCTGCCCCGGGGGACAGGATCCGAGATGTCCGGGGACAGGATCCGAGATGTCCAGGGACGGGATCCGAGATGTCCGGGGACAGGATCCGAGATGTCCGGGGACAGGATCCGAGATGTCCGGGGACAGGATCCGAGATGTCCGGGGACGGGATCCGAGATGTCCGGGGACAGGATCCGAGATGTCCGGGGACGGGATCCGAGATGTCCGGGGACAGGATCCGAGATGTCCGGGGGGCCCGAGGGTCCCTGCAGCCCCCGGTGCCGGGCGGAGCTCGCCAGGGATGAGGAGCAGCTCTGCTCCAGGTGTCCGGCACATCCCGGAGCAGCCCCGGGCTCCGGTGACCGATGGAACGGGGACAGGCGGCTCCGCGGGACCGGGGAGCCCGGGGAGACAACAACAGCCTGAGATTTATCCCGCTAAGCAGCCTGAAAACAAACCCGAGGAATGTTTATTCTTTTTCCTATGTGGCAGGGAAATAAAGGCCGATTGTCTCTGGCCTGGAAACGCTGGCAGCCCCCGCGGCTCCTCCGCGGAGACAGCGGCCGCAGCTGGCCGGGGCTGCCCCGGGGACAGCACCGGAGTGACCCAACCCCTGGGCCGGAGCCCACCGGGAGAGGTCACAGCGAGCCCCTGGAGCCCCTCCGGCCCTGCAGGGATGGACACACAGCGGGGGGAGCCGGGACCCCCTCCCCAGGGATGGACACACACCGGGGGGAGTCGGGACCCCCTCCCCAGAGCCGCGTGTCCCCTCCCCGTGGGGATGCGCTGCCGGCACGGGCGCGCTGGGGCTGCTCTGTGGGGTCCGCACTCCGCACACCGGCTGTGATCTCCCCCGGAGCCCACCCTGCCCTCCCCAGAATCCCAGCACATCCCAGAGGAGCAGCTCCTCAGGATTCCAGCACATCCCAGAGGAGCAGCTCCTCAGAATCCCAGCACATCCCAGAGGAGCAGTTCCTCAGGATTCCAGCACATCCCAGAGGAGCAGCTCCTCAGAATCCCAGCACATCCCAGAGGAGCAGCTCCTCGGGATTCCTGCACATCCCAGAGGAGCAGCTCCTCAGGATTCCTGCACATCCCAGAGGAGCAGCTCCTCAGGATCCCAGCACATCCCAGAGGAGCAGCTCCTCAGGATTCCAGCACATCCCAGAGGAGCAGCTCCTCAGGATCCCAGCACATCCCAGAGGAGCAGCTCCTCAGGATCCCAGCACATCCCAGAGGAGCAGCTCCTCAGGATTCCGGAACATCCCAGAGGAGCAGCTCCTCAGAATCCCAGCACATCCCAGAGGAGCAGCTCCTCAGGATTCCGGAACATCCCAGAGGAGCAGCTCCTCAGAGTCCCAGCACATCCCAGAGGAGCAGCTCCTCAGGATTCCAGCACATCCCAGAGGAGCAGCTCCTCAGGATTCCAGCAGAATCTCGTGCAGCCCCAGCGGGCCCAGGCTGGGGAAGTGAGGCGTGGGCTGCCCCGAAGGAGGAACTGGAGCCACTAAAGGTGGACAGCAGGAAGGTGGGGTCACAAAGCTCCCAGGTGAGGGGACAAAGGACTGGGAGCCCCCCAGCAGCCTTAGGATTTCTAGGGGTGGGCAGGGATGAAGGGGGCACTGTGGGCACTGCAGCCTCCCCCAGATCATGTTTTCCACATGTCTGGCAGGGGCTCTGCTCTTTGATCCCTCCTTGCAAGTTTTTCCAGCTTTGACCTCGGTCCCACTGCAGAACACTCGTCCTCTGCAGGCTTGGGAGGGCTGGAGCCCATCCCGTTCCCTGCCCTGTGTCACAGGGCCCAGCCCTTTACAAATCAAGAATGTTTATTTAATTTATTTTTTTTTTTTAATGAAACAAAAACCCCCTCACATACAGTTAGGGAAGCCCTGACACAACAAACAAACATGA
This sequence comes from Poecile atricapillus, assembly GCF_030490865.1. NCBI lineage: Eukaryota > Metazoa > Chordata > Aves > Passeriformes > Paridae > Poecile > Poecile atricapillus. The sequence continues at coordinate 10,427,318 of NC_081269.1, forward strand.
GTGTGTTACTGAGCTTCAAAAGGGCAGGAAGAACCAGTTTGTGCTTCATAAAATAATGAGTATTAGGAAAAGATCCTTAAATAACACAGATAAAAAAAGCAAAAGCATCTGGCACAAACCATTTGCAAAGAACATCTCTTGCCTGAGAAACTTAATAGTGTTGTCAGGAAGAATTACTGGAAGAGGCCAATTAGAGCTGGATTTGGGTTCAGTGCCTGGCCTGATGGCCCCACAGATTATCATCCACACGCATCTCAGTGCCCTGAGCAGTGTCACACCAGCTCTGAACCAGCAGTGCCTGGGAACTTCCAGCCACACAGGGATGTGTCCTGTTTGTGTGACCACCAGCCGCCCTAGAATGGGGTCAGGGTCCATTCCCAAACCCTGGGGACACTGGGACCAGAGGGGCTGGGCTGCTGTTGAACTGGGAGATGTGAGAGCAGCAAAGTGAAGCCCTTGGATCCTGGAATCCCAAGGCTGACCCACGGGGAACATCCTCTGAAGGGTCTGAGAAATCAAACTGAGGGGATTGACCTGAAATCAGGAGAGGACAGTGAGGGAAGGAGATGATGGGACAGTGGGACCATCCCAGGGGCACCAGGCACCGTGTCTGGCATCACCCTGTCATGACCTGCTCTGGCACCTGGCAGAGGATGTGCAGCTCCAGCAGCTCCATCAGCCAGGACCATCCTGGTGCTGGAGCCAGACAAGGGTCACATCCCAGGGAAATGTCCCAGCTGTAACCAGAGCCTGCAGTGAGCAGCTCGGAGCTCAGCAGGGAGGTCCAGGTCCCAGGGCAGACCCATTCTGCATCTTGTCCCCTCCTCTTCCACAAAGCTCCTTCATGATCTGGACCTTCATTTACAGCCCTGCTTGGTGCCATCTCTCAGAGCCTTCAGCCCCTCGGGAGCTGTCACAGGTATTGCTGTGCACAATCTGAAATTTCCGGGGTGCCTGGGGAGGTCTGGCCCAGCCCCACTCCCCCAGCACAGCAGGTCCGAGGTGATGATGGGGCCAGTGAAGTTCTGAACGTGTCCAAAGCCCCCCTCACTTCTCCCTTCCCACCTTTTGTGACCATCGTAGGGGAAGAATATTCCACCAGGACAAATTCAGGCATTCCCCGTGTTGCAAACCAGCGCTGTCAGCTCTGCTCCTGCTGCACCCCAGCCAGCCAAGGTGAAACACAGCAGCCTCCAGGGGCTCCCCCAGCTCCTCCTCACCCCATCCTCATCCCAGCTGCTGTCCCTGCCCTGCTGGGGACAGTGGCTCCTGCTCAGGTGCTTCCCGGGAACCTTTGCCCTGCAGGGCTCGAGGCTCAGGCCAAGGGAAGTGCAGCACGGGGTGAGGTCAGAGACAGGGAAAGCTTTGGAACAGCCCAAATGGAGACATCCATTCGCTCCCAGAGACCCCAAGCATGAGTGAAAGCAGACCCTGAGGGAGAGATAACAGCACAATTACAGCCAAACTGGAATCCAGACTGTGGCCTGCCTGCTCTGCTGGGGAAAAAAAAATATTAAAAAATAACAAAATACCGACCCCAGGCACCAGCTCCTGCATGCTGGACACAGCCCTGAGAGCTGGTCCATGGCAGGAGCCGGGGCCACGGGGTTGTGCCTACAATGGGATGGGGCTGGTGGCACTCAGGGGGCTTTTGTGAGGTCCTTACGGCAGCTGAGCTCTGCAGAGCCAGGTGGATCCCTCTGCCAGCCTGGCTGGGTCCCACCGGCTGGGGAGACAGAGCCACACATCCCAGCACGTCCCAGAGCAGCTTGGGGCAGGAGGGATTTTATTGCAGCCACGGAGCCCTGGCAAGGTGCATCCCTGGTGCTTCCCAGCTCTGGCCACAGGAGGGGACCTGGGGCAGTTCCCTCTCTCGGGTTCTGTCCCATAAGTGCAGAGATCTCTGCATGAGCAGGACGCTGAGGGCCCAGCCAGGAGGGAACAGGGGCTGGCAGGATGGGATCTGGAGGCGTGTGGAGAAACCCTGTCCCACCCTCAGCCAGAGACAAGGCTCTGCCTCCAGCCTGGCCTGGCCTGGGCTGTCTGGGCATGAGGAAAGCACTGCTCCCACCGGCTCACAGGACCAGCAAACCCAGTGGCCATCGTGTCCCAGGGCTTGGCTTGTCCTCTCTGCCGTGTCCATTCCCCACCAGCATCAGCATCACTCGCTGAGGGCAGCTGGGGACAAGCCCAGGGACAGCAAATCCCCTCCGTGGCCGTGGTCCCAGGGGAGGAGCAGAGCAGCTGCCCTGAGCTGCACATCCCAGGGGGTTCAGGCTCCCAGGACAGGCTCTGGGCCCTGCAGCCAAACCCAGCAGCCCCAGCCCAGCCCCAGGCAGTGAAGGGCTGAGCAATGGCCAGACTGGCACAGCCCAGCACCCCTTGCACAGGGCAGGCCCATCACACCAGCCTGGGAACAACCCAGCCTCCAGTTTGGATTGTGGAGTGTAACCCTGGGATGCTGGATCCCCTGCACTCTCATCATGAGACACAAAACAAAAAGAATCCCTGGGAAATGAGGATGTCCCTCCCCAGCCCTGCCCTGCTGGTGAGAGCTGCCCCCTCTGCCAAGGTCAGGGCAGCTCCAGGGAGCACCAGCGGCCCCAGACAGCCCCAGTCCCTCTCTCCAGGCGGTGCAGGAGCACAGCATCCCAGGATGTGGCTGTCAGGAGCAGGAATGCAGCCCATAAATCACTTGGCTGCGATGGGAGCTGGCTCCAGGACAGTCTGTGGCAGCCCCTCGTGCTCCCCTTGCCAAAGGGAACAGGCAGGGCACAGGGTGCTCGTGGTGCTGCCACCACACGCAATCCGTCTGCAATGCTGCAGCCTGGATTCCTATCAAATAGGGCCAAAGGTTGGATGATTTAATTTTTTTCATTTTTCCTTGCAGTACAGCAGGAAATAGCTGGGATAGTTACATACCTGGCGAGATGGCCAAGGAGCCGGGGGCCAAGGAACACAGAGGATCTGGCATGGCCCAGAGCATCTGTGCTGCACACAGAGCCTGCAGGTACCTGGGACTGACCTGCACACCTGAGCAGGGACCTGGCAAGGCTTCAGGAACTGCTGGAGAGTGACCAGCATGACCTGGGTGGCTTCAAAGCACAGAATCATGAAATGGCTTGGATTGGAAGAGACCTCAGAGCCCATCCAGGGACACCTTCCACTGTCCCAGGCTGCTCCAAGTGTCCAGCCTGGCCTTGGGCACTTTTGCCTTTCCTCTTATGGCATCTCCCTTAAGTGGTGGGATGTGGGGTGTCCTTTTTGAAACATCATTTCTTCAAGTCAGGCTCACTTTGAGTTGGTCCTTCTCACGTGGCTGTGGGTTGAAGGTGTTGAAGGTTGTGGGACGCACACACATTGTAACAGTCCCAGGAAAGTCGTGGTCCTGTGAAACAGCACCAAACCCCTTCCTGCAGTCCAGGGTCGGACACCTGCCCTTCCCAGCTGGGGATTCCCTGCCTTGCCCTGCTCTGAGGAGGTGGAGGGGCAGTGCCCAAAGCTTCCCTGCACTTCACCCCCAACAGCAGAAACACAGCACCCACACGGGGTGACACAGCCTCAAATATTTTCCCAGCTTACAGCACTTTTCATGGACCTCCCGAGCCAGAGCTGAGCCTTCGGCTGTGATAATCCCTGGGGGAATTTTCTTCCATGAACTCAAGCTGAATCCACCCTTTGAACACATGTGAGCTCCCAGTTTAATTGTTACTTGAGATAATCCACAGATGAGATTTCTTCAGCTAGTGTTCAAAGTGCCGTAAGACAAAAGCCCATAATCAGACTTTTGGAATTACAGGATTTATTCAAGCTCCCTGTGCCTCCAGCCCAGCCCAGGTTGAGCTCAGCCTTGTGGGAGGACTTTACCTGCACTCCCCACTCAGTGTAGAAGAGGAAGGTGACCAAGCAGACCCAGCCATGGTCACACCTGCCCAGAACCACAGGGTCCACCATGGGTCAGCAGGGCCACCAGTGGTCACCTTCACCTTCCCTTTGGAGCCTGGGCAATCCATCAGCCAGCAGGCCGTGCTGCCTCTGCCCAGACTCCTGTCACCCTGTCTCGAATGATTTAAAGTTGTTTCTGCTGTCTGGGCTCCTCCTCCTTGTTCTTGAGATAATTCCCAAGATTTCCATTTTGCCGGATTCCTGGCCTCTCCCTGAACTTATCTCTGTTTCTGCAGGACCCTCCCTCACACGTGCTGCCCGGGAGCTGTGACACAGCAGCTCCAGCCTTCACTCCCCTGCTCTGCCTCCTCCTCCTCGAGACTCATTGCACACCCTGCTCCAGCCGTCACTCAGCTTCAGAGAGACCCAGCACCAGCACCAGCCAGGCCATTTGGATCAACATGGGCTGGAGAGCATTCAGAGGAGCAGCTCCAGCCAGGAAATCCAAAGATGTAATCCTCTGGTCAAGTCCTCGAGAGCTGAAATACTCGGCACAGGGAGGGCAAGACTCAACAGCCAGGAGCGATTGGTTGACATCATCTCAAAAACAAGCACAAATGTCATTGAGCTCTAGGATGGATGAACTCAGGGGTAGGGAACGAGTTGGTCTTTAAGGTCCCTTCCAACCCAAAGCTTTTTAGGATTCTAGGAACTCTCAGTCCATGGTCATCATCACCCAACCTGCTGACACATCCCCACTCCATTGCCCTGACTCCAAATCACTTGTGTAATTCCTGGCTGTGTGACACGGCCCAAGTCTGGTGATTTGCTTCCAGTTAGAACTGGCAAAGCTCAGCTCAGGTTCAGCTCAAGAAAGTGATAATGGTTTGACCTCTTTGGTTTCACCCCCACGGGGACCCCCCTCAAATCCTCATTGGGGTAGGATGGGCAGGGGATGAAGCAGCGCAGGATTCTCCATCCCTCCTGCCAATGGCAATCTGCTGGGCTCAGAGCTGGGATTCAGGGATGTCCCCGAGAAAGGAAGGACTGGGCTCCAGGAAATACTGCAAGAGCCTTTCGGAAAGCACGGAGTCGTCTTTTACAAGTCACAAGAAATCCTTTGTTTATTTATAGCCACTAATCCCCTCATTAACTCCTGCTTCAGTGAAGGTTTGCACCTCATTACGGAGCTGGGCTTTATTGACTTTAACTTTCACCTCCTGGATCTCACCCAGCCTGTCGCTTGCTCTTCCCAGGAGGTGGCAGTCACTTCCCAAGATGCAGGGATGAAACAGGGGAGGAGATCTGAGCGGGGCTGTCCCCAAAGAGTGCTCTGGGTAGCCAGGCTGGTGGCAGGGCAGGTGCTCGGGGGGGTTTGGGGACATGGGGGGTGCCCCATGCCACCCGAGCCAGGGGTGGTGCAGCCACACCTGCAGAGCCAGGAGAGGCAAGGATGTGACGAGCGAGTCACGTTGTGTGCCAGGGTGGGAACAGGGAGCTCCTGGGGCGGACCTGAGGACACTGAGTCACGAGGTGCTGTTCCACAAAGGACTCTGGTCATGAGGGTGCTGTTCCACGAAGGATGATGAGTTCCAGAGGTGCCGTCCCAGGAGGGACACTGAGTCACCGGCCTGGGGTGTGCCAAGGTGTCAGTGATGCCACGGCACTGCCTGTGGGAATGGGAACACGGAGGCAGCACCGGAGGAGCTCACCTGGCTGCGGGAAGGGCTATGAGGGACAGGAGATGGGTCCGGAGAGTGATGGGGTGTGACAAAGCAACGGGGGATGCGCGGTGGGTGGGACCTGAGGTCTCTGGGTGTTCTGGATACGGTCAGGGTGGGAAGTCCCCAGTCAGGGGAAAGGAGCAGGGGGGACACGGAGTGAGGTCCATGAGCTGCGGGTGTGGATGTGCTTTGTGGGGCTGCTCAGAGGTGAGGGAGAGGCTGAGCTCAGGTGAGAACTGCAGCCAGAGCACCCCCTGTGAATGAACTGGCATCTGGGATGGGGACAAGGAGAAATGGGAATGTCACCAGGGCGCAGTCCATACCCTGGGAGCTCAGGGAAAGAGAGCACCAAGGATTGGGAATGCAAAAAGGGATGGAAGCACCACGTGCTGGGGGTGTGGGAGGATGGGATGCAGGTGACACACCTGCAGAGGCTGGCACTGATGGAGGAGCACAGCAAGCTCACCTGCCAGGGTACCAATGCCACCACACACTGCACCTGGGGATCCAGGAAGGCCCGGAGGAGGGACCTGCAGGCAGGTTTGGTGCCAGGTGACATTGCCCACCCTGGAGATGCCAGCACAGACCTGGACTTTCCCAACCCCAGCCCCAGCTCAGTGGCAGATTTGAAGGCAAGGGACCCCCCTAAGCTCCCCTTCCACACCTGCAGCAGCTCCATGGGCTGGGAGGGCAGGTGAGGTCCCAGCAGAGATCTCGGGGGGCTCAGCCCCTGCCTTGGGGGGACATGTTCCTCCAGCAGGGCAGCTGAGCTGAGCTCCAGGGTCCCATCGCCCCATGAGTGCACAGACAGACCCCTGTCCCCAGGCAGGGGACAAGGATAGCGCCCCAAGGACCTGCAGCAGGGGATGTCCTGTGGACCCAGGGGAAGCCCGCCAGCACCACGCCACGTGTCAGGGCAAAGTCCAGCCTCACACTGGCACTGGCCACGGGACGCTATAACCTGCCAAAACCTGCTGCCACCACTGTCCCCTGCCCTCAGCAGGGACAACCCGGGCCATCCACGCTGGCAGCAGGTCTGGTGCACACCACGGCTGGGCCGTGCCAGGTCCCAGCCAGCGCAGAGCCACGGTGGTGGCACGGGGTGCAGATGTTTGCACAGCTGTGCTGTGACACAGCCGGGCAGCCGCGGGAACGGGGCGCTTGGGAAAGCACCGGCAAATTCGGGGCTGGATCCGTGCGGGTCAAGGCTGCAGACGGCAAGGTCCGAGAGCCCCTGGGACCGGCAGAGCAGGGACACGGGGTGCTGGCAGTGCACCCCAGCATTGGTTTGCAATTGAAGGTTCAGTTAGTGGTGGGAACCATCAGGAGGCTGTGAGAGCCCTTGCTGGAGGCCACAGCCCTCCCGGGGACGTCAAGCACAAGGGACACGAACTGGGCCCACGCTGGTGGCAGCAGAGGAGACAAAATGCCCAGGAACAGTGGCGGGAGCTGCCACAGGGCTGCAGCCCCCGCAGGAGCCATCCCTGTGTCCTCAGGGACGGTCCCCGCCGTCCCCGGCCGCCCGCAGCCCCTCCTGCCCTGTGCCACCGCCGCAGGAGCTCCGCGGGACTCCCGAGCCCGGCTCCGGGAGGCTCCGAGCCGCGGGTGGAGGGCTCCCTCTCCAGGGCCAGCGCTGTCCCCGCGTGTGACCAGGGGAGGGCACAGCAGCGGGGGACACGGGGACAGGAGGTGACGAGGCCACCGACGCGGCCTCGGGGCGGCCACCGGCTTCGTCAGGGCACCGCATTTTCTTCCCGACATTAATTAGCGGCTGAATCCGTCACTAATTAGCGGCTGGATCCGTGTGTTTCGCTGCTGGAAACAGCCAGAGGCGACAGGCACAGCTCGGGCTTGTCCCGCAGCCTGTCCCTCATCCTCGCTGCGACACCAAAGTTGGTTTAACCGGGGACCCCCGGAGTGACCCCCAGACAGAGCCCGAGGGAGAGAACGGAGCTGGAGACGGAACGCCACCAATGTTGGGCACCTGGATCAGGCATTCCAGGGAATTCTGATCTGGATGTGACATCCCGCCCTCCCCGTGCATGGCGCTGGTTCTCAGGGGTGCTTCTTGCTCTGAGCAAGAAGAAAAAACTCGCCGCAGGTGATGCAGCCACGGCACAGCCGGAGCTGGACGGGACCCCTGGGGACCATCGGTTCCAGCTGCCCGCTCCTGTCCTGTCCTGTCCTGTCCTGTCCTGTCCTGTCCTGTCCCGTCCCGTCCTGTCCTGTCCTGTCCTGTCCTGTCCTGTCCTGTCCTGTCTTGTCCTGTCCTGTCCTGTCCTGTCCTGTCCTGTCCCGTCCTGTCCTGTCCTGTCCTGTCCTGTCCTGTCCTGTCCCCGCGGGACCGGAACCCCCGAGGGGGCGGGATGGGCCGGGCAGGACAAGGCGAGCTGCCCCGGGGCCGGGTGGCATCCTCCCGGGGACAGTCCCGGGCTGTCACTGCCGCACACGGCGGGACACGGAGGGACACGGAGGGACACAGAGGGACACGGCGGGACACGGAGGGACACAGAGGGACACGGAGGGACACAGAGGGACACGGTGGTGGCCGCACTGGTGGCGCTCGGAGTGGAGGAAGGAGATGCAGGATGGAGGTGACAGAGCATCACCGCGGCCGTGTGGGGCTGGGGCAGGGGCCGAGCAGGAGGTGACCCGTCCGGGACATTGTCCCCTCGCCTGGGACATGAGTGACGCAATGGGAACTGACCCTTAAAGGTGCCAGAGCAGCAGAAACAGCGAGCACCGCTGGGAGACAGCGACAGCAGCGGGGCTCGTGGTGCCGCACCCACCGCGATCCGGTGTCACCCCGCATTTGGTGTCACCACCCCTGGACCTGACACCCCCCTGGGGCACTCGGTCACCGCTCGGACACTGCTCGGCTCTCAGGACACCTGGCCCGTCCCCCCCCCTTTCCGGGCGCACTTGGTCGCTCCCGATGCCCCGGGGGGAGCTCCGGCAGCCAATGGGGTTCTCCGGGCGCTCCTGGGCGGGGTCACCGCGCTCGGGGGCGTGGCCGGGGCGGGAGGAGGAGCCAATGAGGAGCCGGGGCGCGGCGGGGGGGGCGGGGCCAGGACGGGGGGGCGGGGCCGGAGCGGGGTCCGGGGATCAATGGGCGCGGGGTCCGCCGCGGGTCACTTGGCCCGGCCGGTACCGAGCGGTACCGGGATGGGGCTGCCGGCCGCCGTCCGGGACAGGGTGGCCGCGGCTCACCGGGGCTCCACGCTGCCCGAACGGCTGCGGCTGTACGACAGCTGGGCCGCCCGCTACGAGCAGGTGCCCGGGGACGCGGCGGGAGCGGGAGCGGCGGGGGCCCGCGGCTGTCCCCGCTGACCGCCGTGTCCCCGCAGGATGTGGCGGCTCTGGAGTACCGGGCGCCGCATCTCGCCGCCGCCTCGCTCGCTTTCGCCTTCGTGCCGCGGGCGGGGACGCGGCTGCTGGACGTGGCGTGTGGCACCGGGCTCGTGGCGCGGGAGGTACCGGTGACACGGGCGGGGCGGGACGGGGACAGCGGCACGGGCGGGGGTGACGGTGCCTCTGTCCCCGCAGCTCCACCGGCGCGGGTTCCGCTGCCTGCACGGCGTGGACGGCAGCGCGGGGATGCTGGAGCGGGCGCGGAGCACCGGGCTGTACGAGGAGCTGCGGCTCTGTGTCCTGGGCACGGAACCGCTGCCCGCGCCCGCAGGTAACGGGGGCGGACCGGCCGCAGGTGACGGCCGGCACCGGGCGGGGAGAGCCCCGGAGAGACCCCCGGTGACGCCCCGTGTCCTCGCAGAGCACTACGATGCCGTGACGCTGGTGGGGGCTCTGGGCGAGGGGCAGGTGCCGAGCACGGTGCTGCCGGAGCTGCTGCGGGTCACCAAGCCGGGTAAGGGGGGAGAGGCTTCCCCTCCCCGCCGGGACCCCCGCCGTGGTGGCGTGGGACACCGAGTCCCGGTGGATGTGGGTCCCCCGCTGAACGCTGCACCCGCGGCACGGCTGGGACATGGCCTTGTCCCTGCTGCAGGGACGGGCGGTGGCACGGGGTCCCTGACCCTGCCCACTGCCAGCTCTGGGCAGTGGGACAGGCTAGGAGGTGGCAGTAGCAGCACCGGTGCAGCCTGAGCTCAGGCGAGATATCCCACCCCTCCCTGCCCATTACCTGCCCGCTGGCCCCTTGTCCTGCCCACCTCTGCCTGCTGTCCTCTTTGTGCCCTGTCCATGCCCTGTCCATGCCCTGTCCATGCCCTGTCCATCCCCTGTCCATGCCCCGTCCATGCCCTGTCCATGCCCTGTCCATGCCCTGTCCATCCCCTGTCCGTGCCCTGTCCATGCCCTGTCCATGCCCTGTCCATGCCCTGTCCATGCCCTGTCCGTGTTCTGTCCGTGCCCTGTCCATGCCTTGTCCGTGCCCTGTCCATCCCCTGTCCGTGCCCTGTCCATGCCCTGTCCGTGCCCTGTCCGTGTTCTGTCCATCCCCTGTCCATCCCCTGTCCATGCCCTGTCCATGCCCTGTCCATCCCCTGTCCTTGCCCTGTCCATCCCCTGTCCGTGCCCTGTCCATCCCCTGTCCGTGCCCTGTCCATGCCCTGTCCGTGTTCTGTCCACCCCCTGTCCATCCCCTGTCCATGCCCTGTCCATCCCCTGTCCATCCCCTGTCCATGCCCTGTCCATGCCCTGTCCTTGCCCTGTCCATGCCCTGTCCGTGTTCTGTCCTTGCCCTGTCCATGTTCTGTCCATGCCCTGTCCATGCCCTGTCCATGCCCTGTACATCCCCTGTCCATCCCCTGTCCATCCCCTGTCCATGCCCTGTCCATGCCCTGTCCTTGCCCTGTCCATGTTCTGTCCATGCCCTGTCCATGCCCTGTCCTTGCCCTGTCCATGCCCTGTCCATGCCCTGTACATCCCCTGTCCATCCCCTGTCCGTGCCCTGTCCATCCCCTGTCCATGCCCTGTCCGTGCCCTGTCCATGCCCTGTCCATGCCCTGTCCATCCCCTGTCCATGCCCTGTCCATGCCCTGTCCATGCCCTGTCCATCCCCTGTCCATCCCCTGTCCATGCCCTGTCCTTGCCCTGTCCGTGCCCTGTCCGTGTTCTGTCCATGCCCTGTCCGTGTTCTGTCCTGCCTGTCCCCTGCCCGCTGGCTCCTGGCAGTGTCTCAGTGGCTCTCGGTGTCTCCCCGTGTCCCCGTTCCGGGGGATGTCCCCAGAGAGGGACACCGTGTGTCAGTGTTACCTGTCTCCTGTCCCACAGGCGGCTTCCTGTGCCTGACGACGAGGAGCAACCGCTCGAACCTGCGGTACAAGGCGGAGCTGGAGGCGGCGCTGGGGCAGCTGGAGCGGAGCGGAGCCTGGCAGAAGCTGCTGGCCCAGGAGGTGGAGTACTGGGAGAGGGCCACCAGCGAGGAGGAGAGCAGCCGGGGCAACGGCTACATCTCCGGGGTCGTCTACATCTACCAGAAGTGCCCTGTCCCCCACCTCGAGGAGGACTGAGACCTAGCATGGCTCTGGGGGTTTGGGGGTGAGGGGGATGTGAGCACCCTGATAAAACTGAGCCCAGTGACCCCCTCCTGCAGAAGGGCAGCTGCTGGGGGTGACAGTATTTGGGGGAAATTTCCCCATTCCCTTCCTTCTCTACCTTCTCACCGAGGTCTGGGCTTGGGGTCCTTGTCTGCTCCTCAGCACGGGAAGGGTCTCCTGGATTCACCAGGGTCTCCTGGGCACCACCTTTAGCTCTGGCATTCAGCTATTGCCCCCAACACCTCAACGCTCACCATGACATCTCACAGACCCACATGGCTGCTCCAAGATACGTCCAGTCTGGGTTGTCTTCTCCCCACTTCACCCACCTCAGCACTCATGGTCAAAATCTGGATCTTTCTTCATCTCCTACCCCCAGAGTCTTTACCTGGGGACTGTTGGAGGTGGGTCCCCATCCTCATCCTCCCCACCCAGCGCTGAGGTCCAGGAGCCTCCACATCCAGAGTCAAAGCAGCAATGCCAAGGTGGCTCCCAGCTGGAGGGGCTGTCCAAGTGCCACATCTGCCTCTCATTCCACAACAGCTGCTTGAATCTCTCATTTTCCCACAGCTTTGTAGTTAATGGTCTGGGTGGGGAAATGAGTTTGGAAGAGATTTGGGGAGCTGGTGGCTGCTCCCTACCCAGCACTGCCTGCCCAGCCTGTTCCTCCAGCCCCTTGCTGAGCTGCCTCCACAATTTCTCCTCCACTGCTCCCTTGGGAAGTTTTTTACCCAAATCTCTTGCTGGAATATGTGGGGTTCTTTTCATTTTTTCCTTTCCTCAGACCTGTTCCTGCTCATCCTGTTCCCATGTTCCTGGAGAACAGGTTGCATCCATCCCCTCAGGAGCTGTTCCTCCATGTGAGATCTGTGTCTGTCCCTGTCCCTCACCCAGGGCATGCCACATCTTCCATACTCGCCCTCCCCATGGCTCTTGTCACCCTCCTGCTTCGTCCCCCATGTTTTGGGGTCCCTGTGTCCATCAGTAGCTGTCCTGCTGCTCCCTCCCCGTTTGTCTCCAGCACTGTCCCCTGGGCAGCTGGGGGCTGTGGCTGTCCCCAGCCCTGCACTTGCCTGTTCAATAAAGCTCTGTCCCTGCTGCCTGCCTGCTGTGTTTTTCCCAGAGCAATGGGAATCTGCACCCTCCAGGGTGGGTGGCTGGAGCCTGGGAGTGGGGATTGAGCCTTTCTCTGGGATCTGCTCCCGGTCCATGGGGGCTTAGGGCACCTGGTTTCCCCCTGTGCCTCTCTTGGCTCCCAGCATCCTCTCCCTGCCTCAGTTTCCTGCTGCAGGGAATGCCAGGAGCACCGTTGCTCGCTACTGCTGATCCCCATGGGAAGATGGGGATGTTCCAGGCGCTGGAACAGGGCACGGCACCCCCGGGACGCGTCACCATCCTCCCCGTACCGCGCTGTTCAAAACGAGCCCAGGCAGCCTTGGTGGCACCAGGATGTTTATAGTCCCTGCCCTGGGGAAGGGCACATTTGGGGACCGTGCTGGGGGTCAGCCAGAGTGGGGATGGGCAGGAGGAGGCAGGGCAGGGGCAGGGGGTGGCACAGGGATGCAGGACAGGGACAGTGGTGCTCTGCCTTGGGCTGCCACCTGGGCACAGTGGTCACACATAGTCCTTCATGGCATAGCCCATCGGGCCACAGCTTTTCACAGCCCTGTACTTCTTGGGGTAGGGGTCCTGCTGGGACTGGGATCCCGAGCAGCACAGGACGCCCCCACCGAAGAGCTGCAGGGCACTGGAGGCCCAGCCGATGTAGAGGGCAGCCCCCAGCTCTCTCTTGAGGGCCTCAGGCACCATGGGGTTGTAGAAGTTGCTGACAATGCTGTTGGCAGACCAGGAGACGGGGATGAGCAGCATGATGCTGGCCATGATGAAGATTACACCCGCCACCGCAGAGATCCTGGTCTTGGTGCCGTTGTCATCCACGCAGCGGGTGCAGTCAGCTCCCGAGAGGGCGATGAAGAAGGCGAAGAAGGCCACGAAGATGGAGGTGACCACCAGGGCACGAGCAGCTTGCAGGTCAGAGGTGAGCTCCAGCAGGGAGTCGTAGGCCTTGCACTGCATCTGCCCCGTGCTCTCGTAGACACAGTTCATCCACAGCCCTTCCCAGAACACCTGGGCCACCACGATGTTGGAGCCAATGAAGGCCGTCACCTTCCACATGGGCAGGGCACAGGTGAGGATGGAGCCCAGCCAGCCCAGCGCGGCCATCACCAGTCCTCCCATCTGCATTGTCATCATGGCCATTGACAGCTCCTGCGGGGACAAGCACGGGTGTCACAGGCACAGCCCTCAGCCAGGGACAGCGTGGGCTTCAGCTGCTATGGCCTGCTCCCCACCAGGGTGGGAATGGCTGCAGGTCAGCATGGGGACATGAGTGACATGGTGACTTGAAGGACATGGGGACATGAGTGACATGGTGACGTGAAGGACACAGGGACATGGGTGACATGGTGACATGAAGGACACGGGGACATGGGTGACACGGTGATGTGAAGGACACGGGGACATGGGTGACATGGTGACGTGAAGGACACGGGACATGAGTGACACGGTGATGTGAAGGACACGGGGACATGGGTGGCATGGGGCAGTGCTGCAGGACAGGATGGGGCACATGTGGCACTGAGGACCCAGGCCCCAAGCAGGCCAAGGTGCAGGAGCCCCCATGTGTCACACTGGCCCCTGCACTGTCCCCACAGTACAGTCCGTGCCATCACCCCTTCCCAGGGCATGGCAAGTGCCAGGGAAAGGAAAGGATGGCTTCAGGGGAGCAGGATGGGGGGCTCCAGAGTGCAAACCCCCCGCCCCACACTTGCCCCATGTCCTGCCCTGGTGGCCATCCCCCAGTGCCCACCCCATGTCCCACTCCACCACGGGTGCTCAGCCTCCCTGGCCACGAGTCTGTGCCAGGGGCATGGGCAGGGAAGCCCCCCACACCACTCAGCACTGCCTGCTCCCAGTTTGGTTTCACCCTCACAGCCGTGCTACGATGCCCTTTGGACCCGGGATCTCCTCTCCAGAGGAAAACAGAAATGGGTCAGAGCTCAGCTCTGCCCCAATCCCAGGTCTGGCGCTTGGCACCTTCCATGGCACCATCCTGGAGCAGCCCCAGGAAGGCAAACACTGGTGAGGGGCTATGGGGTCACCACAGATGGCATCCCTGAGAGAGGGGTGGTTGGTACAGGGACACACACTGGGCACCCTGGCAGCTCCACCATGGTCATGAGTGACTGCTGTGGCCCTGGCTCAGCCCAAAGCCAGATCAGCCCCTCACGGAGCAGAGTTCACCCATGGGTGCCTGTGCCACGCTTGGCAGCTGCGACCAGCAGGGTTTTATGGCCCCGAGCTCAGCGGGTATCGGTCATGCCTGGCACACCCTGCGGCTCTTGCCAGAGGTTTCACCATCATTTCCCCTGTCCCAGTTTCAGTTTCTCCAGCCTCTCCTCTCCCGTTGTATCCCCACTCCTCACCCAGCACCTTTTGTCCCTCAGGAGCCCGATGGACACCCAGCACTGGGACTTTGCATCCCCTGGGCCATGAAAGACCCTTTGGGCCAAAATCACAGCCCCTCTCCCCGTGCTCCAGGCTGGCAGGGGCAGGGATGGTGGGAGCCATCCCAGGCACCCTTCCCCAGCCAGCGGGACCTGGGCCACACGAGACACCCAGAACGGGGTGCAGGGGACAGGCGGTGGCTCCGTGGATCCCCAGGGATGCTCGACAGAGCATTGTGCTCACGTTCCCACCTGGCCACCGGCACCACAGGCTTACAGGCACATTCCCCACCATTCCCGGGCCCAGTGGAGAGACTGGGGAGCTGGGAGTCCTCCAGCCCTCAGATCCAGATGACACCCAGAGGCAGGCGGAGTCACTCCTCGTCCCCACGGACCCCGAGGTGGGAAGGAAGGATGTTCCCAAGGCAGAGGAGCACTTGCCGTGCCAGAGGCGAGACAGGCAAACCACGGGGAGCTGCCCACGCCGGCCCGGGGCGCTCGGAGCCGGGGCTGTGGGGTGGCCCCGGGGCCAGCGCGCCCCGACCCGCCCCGGCCGCCCCCCGCATCCTCCCTGCTCGCCTGGGAAGATCGCGGCCGGTCGGGCGTGGGACGGGCCCGGTGCCGGAGAGGAGAGGCCAGTGATGCTGGAACAGGCGGCGGGGATCTCAGGAGGCTCCGAAGAGCAGATTTGGGTGATCTCTCAGGGGGACGGGAGCCCAGGGCACAGGAGCTCGGCTGTCCCACGGCCGAGGCGGGGGCTGGAGGGGGTAAAGAACACGAGGCACAGCGGGGTCTGAGCAGCTGCCGTTTAATGCGGGAAGGCTGAACAGGGGAGGGACGGCAGCACAGCAGGGGTACCGTGAGAACCCACTCCCGGCCCCGGGCACCCCACCGTGGGCAGAGGGATGGGGTCGGCTCCGGAGTCGCCCCCCACCATGCGGGGGCACAGCTCCTCTCCGGTCCCGCCTCCCCGACCGGTTTTCCCAGCCCGGCCGCTGCCTTCCCACTCCCAGGATAATGATGCCCCCGCCCTGGGGAGCTGCCGCGAGAAATCACACTGTACGGCCGCTCCGAGCCCCGAAAGTAGGTCAGAGTCAAAATGTAGGGAATAGGCAGGTGAGAGCCCCTGTCACCGCTCAAGACCCTGCCGGGGTTTGCAGAGCCACCAGGTCCCTGTGAGCGCGTGGGACAGGCTGGCTGTCCCTGCAGCACCGACACCGCCACCCACCCCGAGGGACGGACACGTCCCGGGGAGCTGCACGCAGGGAAAGAGAGCGCTCTGCCAGCCGCGGGACGGGCTCTCGGGAGCTGTGTCACCGCATGGCACACCCCGATACCGGGAGCCAGGAAATGCCCCAGGAGATCAGGCGGTGTCTCGGAGAAGATGCCTCAGCTGGATGCTCCGGGGGGAGCAGGACCCCCACCGCGGGCAGCCAGGACAGGATCTCCTTGTCCCCTGTCTCAACCGAGATTAAAGAACCGGCTCCAATCCCGGTGGAACAAAGGCGGCTCTGTCTGCGCTCCCTCGCACCACCCCGGCGCCCGGCCAGTCGCAGCCCGGCCGGGGAGGCTGCTGTCCCCCCTCCCTGGAGCGGCCGGGGGCTCCGGGCAGGCGGAACCTACACGTAGTTGCTGGCTGGCAGCGAGCGAGCAGCCGTGAATTTGGCGGAGTAGGGCTTGTCCCCGCGGGGGGGGCAGGTGCAGCACAGGATGCCCCCCCCGAGCAGCAGCAGCGCCGAGGCCGCCCAGCCCACGTAGAGGGACGAGCCCAGGTCCCGCTTCTGCGAGTCAGAGACCAGCGGGTTGTAGAAGTCCTGCACGATGCTGTTGGCTGACCAAGAGATGGGGATGAGGATGAGGACACCGGCGACGATGAAGATGATGCCGGAGAGGATCATGACCTTGGCTTTAGCGGTGTCGTCCTCCACGCAATTGGTGCACTTGCCCCCGGCGACGGCCAGCAGGGTGCCCAGGATGGCCAGGACGATGGCCACCACCACCATGGCACGGGCGGCTTGCAGGTCCTGTGGCAGGGCCAGCAGCGAGTCGTAGACCTTGCACTGCATCTGCCCCGTGCTCTGCACCACGCAGCTCATCCACAGCCCTTCCCAGATGATCTGCGCCACCACGATGTTGTTCCCGACGAAGGCCGTCTCCCGCCACATGGGCAGCGCGCAGCAGAGGATGGAAGCCAACCAGCCGATGACGGAGAGGGCGATGCCCAGCACCTGCATCCCCATGGAGGCCATGGCTCGCTGCCTGCTCCCCTGCCCGCCTCCCGCCGCGCAGTGCCGGCTGCCGGGACCATGGCAGGCATTTTATGCCTTTGCCGAGGGAGGAGCGCCGCCGCAGCCGCCGGCCTGCCGTCGGCACCGGATGGAGGGGTAGAACCAGTTTCCCGGGATTCTTCCCCTTGTATTTCTCCCTGCAGCGATGACACTTAATATCCCGGTTGCTCCCACGGAGGAGGACACAGGGGACCAGGATGAGGCCACCCAGGTGCAAGAGCGCATCCCGCTGCTGCGGGCAGGCAGGACGTGCCCCCGGCAGCACCGGGGATCAGCCCGGGATGCTAAAGGGGAGGAGCCGGTGCTCAGGCACCAGGATATCTCTGCCATCACTGCCAGAACCCTCTGCTCCATCATTTGCATGGGGTCCCTTCACACCTTCATGCCTCAGTTTCCCTCCAGCTCACGGTGACTGCTCCAACACCAGCCCAGCCTCATGCCCCCCATGGCCCCATGCCATGGGAGCAGCGCATTGTCCCCTCTGGCAGCTGGGCTCCGTGCCCAGCAGGACACAAGCGGCTCTTGTTTGCTCCTTGGCGTCCGTACCAGCACTTCCCAGCCCTCCATGAGGCCTCAGGCAGGAGGTGTCACCGCCCAGACCCACAAACCGGTTGGAGCGGCTGCCAGTTCCCCACGAAGTAGAGATGGCACTGCCCGGGGCAACAGGGGGGCAGACCCCAAACCCAGCTCACCTGTGATCCAGTGCCAAGCCAGGCTTCACACAGCCACCCTCAGCCCCAGCTCTGCCCGTGTGCCACTGCCTGCATGGTCTGGTTGGGGGGTTTGGGCTGCGAGGGGCCCCGAGCTGTCCCAGCCATGCCAACTGATCCCAGTCCCAGTGCCAACACCGATGCCATACTGGTGCTGACCTGTCCTCCTTTAATCCACAACTCCCGCACAGGCCCCCTCCCTGCTTCCTCCAAGCCCCTGCACAGGCGCAGCGAGACACCAGACAGACGGCACAGACAGACAGACGGACATTGCACTGTTTCGTCACCCCAGCCTAATCCCGGGCCTCTGGAAAAGATAAGAGGCACTGAGATAATCTTGGTTTTCCTGAGCACTGGGGTTACCATCACCATTTGTGCTTGTTGCTTGGTGTGATGGACTCTGGAGCCGCTGCTGCTCGTGCCGGGATGTCCCTGGGCACCGAGTCCCGGTGTGGTGGGACAAGCCTGGTGGCCCGAGCACTGCGGTGCCAGGAGGATACCTGAGGACACCCGTGTCTCACAGCAGCCCCCAGCCTGAGGGGATGGTCAGGGTCCTGCCTGCCTGACTTGTGCTGGAGGAGCTGCCCGGGCTCTGTGTCTGCCCTGCTGGAACGCCCGCATTGCTCACATACCAGCGTGTCCACCCTGCGGCCGGAGCCTTGTGGTCAAGGGCTCCCTTAATCTACAACCCCTTTAATCTACAGGGCTCCAGAGCATCCCCGCCAGGGCCAGACTCTGCCTGAGGCTTTCACCTCCCAGCCGGCTGCTGCAACCACCAGATAATTTGGGGTTGGCGAGAGGCACACGCCCACGTGTGTGTGTGGCTCACAGGGTCCGTGTCCCCACAGGCACATGGGGACACGTCTCTGGGCTGGGGACAAATGGCAAGGTGGGGACAGGGACTCCCCCGCGTGTGGAACATCAAAGCTTGAGCTGCTCATACTCCCCCTCAGAGGCAGAGCAGGCGCCAGCACGGCCTCTGACAGCCAATTACTGTAATTAATGCTGGAACGTGACATATATTCCACCTGGCAGCTGCCACACCGAGGCAGCCCCTGTGTGGATTCCTGTGACACACACCCCCAGACATCACTGCCAGCCCCGTGTCCTCAGCACTGCCGGGCAGCAGGACCCACAGACACCGGCACGGAGAAGCAGCAGTCGACCTCAGAGCCCTCGGAGCCTGAGGATGGTGGTGCAGCACAGGTGGGACCACCAAGCACCTCGGGACGTGCCATCCAGGACAACCACTCCATGGACAGCAGCCCCACAGCCCTGTCCCAGCGCTCATTCCCCGTGCATCCTGCAGGACCCCAGCCCCAGATTTCCCCCAGTGTCACTTGCAAGGAGCCATGGCACAGGCACATGTCCTGGGGGGACACCTGCTCAGCAGGAAGCTCCTCCAGCCCAAAACAGGCTGCTCAACACACTCAATCCGTCCTGAGCCTTCAGCACCCTGCACCAGCACCCAGAGAGGTGTGGATGCCCTGCCCCAAATCCAGTGGGGTTGGAAGGACATAGAGGAGCCTGGGTTCCCATCCCTGTTACACTGCACTAAGAGGGTTGTGGGGGCAGAGCTCCCGTCCAGACACATCCACCAGGAAACAGCTTCTGACACTTGTCCTGGGTTCAGCAGCGTGGGGTCATACTGCAGCCCCTCGGCTGGGCAGTGAGGCCATTCCGGGACAGGGAGGTGACATTAAACACAGTGTCACACAATGCCAGGCACTGCTGGGTGCGCAGCAGAGCGTGTGTCACCCTCACCTTGCTCAGGGAGGAGAACACCCCGCAGAGAGAGGGCTTGGGACATGAATCTCCTGCCAAAAAGGGCTTGGGGACAGTCCCACGTCACATACCCCACACCACTGAGCCGAGAGCCCCTCATCCCCCAGGACCCACACATGGACCCGTCAACCCAGCTACCTCAAGGTCCCAAAAAGGCAGGTGAGACTTGCCAGGGAATGATGATCCACCGGGATCTCTGGCTTCACATCTGCCAAGCGAGGCACGGCAAACACCCCTCCCGCTCAGCCCGTGAGAGGCGAGTGGGGCAGCCTCTCCCCGCTGGATTAGTTACCGACAGCCCAGAGACTGAATGTTCCCAAAAAACATCCTTGCCCAAACATAAACCACTCCGACCGACTCAAATATGCACAGTCAGGTTGTTTCTCGCTGGGGGAAGGCAAAGTCTTACAGGGAGGGGAGCTGTGCGCTGGGACCTGCGGGGTCCCAGCGGGGAGAGAAGGGACCTTCGGCCTGAAGTCGCTCTGAAAGTCAAAACTCTGTTCGGTTTCTGAACAACAAGCGGCTCCCAACAGGGAAAACACTGCCAAGGTGGTTGGCGAAGGGATGGGGGAGATGGGGGATCGGGGAGGGGGTCTCGGGCGCTGCAATGGGGGTGTCCCCACCGGCGACGCTCGGAGGGAATGAGATGCCGCGGCAAAGCCCTGGGGAAGCCGATCGGAGCTGTCGGGGTGAGGATGCCCCAGGCACGGCCCAGCATCCCCCAGCAAGCCACCAGCCCCCCGCCACATCCCGCTGGTCCACATCCCGCAGCCCCCCTGCTCCGCAGCCCTCTCCCCGCCGGCAGACAGAGCTGCCATTGATGCTGGGAGCCGCCTCACCTGCTCCGCCGTGCAGAAGGGCTCCAACAATGGGCTGACTATGTGCCCTGGCCGGGGCAGAGCCAGGAGCCCCGCGCCTGAAATATAAGCAGCCGAGGCGGCATTTACGGCTCCGGCCCCGCTGCCCCGGGGGGGAACGCGCCGGCACTCCCGACCGCAGCGGGGAACACCCCAAAACAACCGCACGTGAACGCCCGGGGCGCTTTCTGCCTCTCCTCCTGCGCACCCCCGGGCTGCCTGCATGGGGGATGCTGCAGCGGGTGTCCCCCCTGCCAGCGCAGGTGTCCTTCCCTTGGGACCAAAGCAGTGGCGCTCCCGTGGCCTTTGGGTCTGACATTTGTTTGGGGTCTCTGCATCACAGTGGAGCGAGCCTGTCCCCGTGTCACCACCGGGTTCTTGCGGCCATCACGCTTTGTCCTCATCCCGAGGGACCCCAGCTGTGCGGGAGCCAGGAGGGGAGGGCTGGGATGGGGATGCTCCCAGGAATCCCCCGGGGACGGTGGCCCTGCTCAGCTCCTCGGTAAGCACCAGTGAGCTGTTTGCTCACCACAAGAATGTGTCCTGCCGGGGGTGGCCGGCACCCCGAAACTCCGGTGATTTACCCCTTCCTCCGTTGTGAGTCAGGCGGCGGCAGCTGCCCCGGGCCAGCACGACATTGGACACAGCCTGTACTTTGGGCAATTTGGGATGACAAAGTGGGGACGCCGCGTGTGGGGCTCTGATTGCAGGGTCAGGGGCTGCAGTGTTTCACTGCCCCGTCCCATCCCAGCTCTACCCCAGTAGCTCCTACCCCACACGCCTGCCCCGAGTATCCCACTCCTCCCCTGCCCTACAGCCCTACTTGGAGTATCCTCCCTGTCCCATATCCCTGTCCACAGGTACCCCCCTCTCCTACCTCCCGCTCCGGCGTGGGTTATCTGCCCCATGCCCTGGTATTGAGCATTCCCATTGTTCCACAGATCTGGGGGTAAAACCCTGCCCCTAATCCTGTGCCCCACAGCCCTGTCTGGGCTACCAGCCCCCTTCACCAGAGCCCTGTCTGGGGTATAGTCCTGCCCCAGAGCCCTGCTTGGGGTATCCCCACACCCTACAGCCCTGCCTGGAGCCCCCTCCTGCCCCAGAGCCCTGCCAGCACCCCACAGACACGCGTGCACTGGGAGAGGGTGTGCGAGGGTGTGCGTGTGTGCACCTGTACCACCAGAATGTGCCTGTTCAGCTCTGTCTCTGTGTCAGTCTGTGTGAGTCTGAGCCTGTGAGTCTGAGCCTGTGAGTGTGTCTGCCGGTCTGTATGTCCGTGTGTGTGTCTGGCTGCATGTCTGTCCGTGTGTCTGTCCGTGTGTCTGTCCGTGTGTCTGTCCATGTGTCTGTGTGTCCATGTGTTTGTGTGTATGGCTGCACGCCGGGGCGCTCCTGCCGGCAGAGGGGGTATGTGTGTGTGTGTGTGTGTGTGTGTACCTGTACCTGTGTGTGTGTACCTGTGTGTGTGCCTGTACCTGTGTGTGTGTGTGTGTGTGCCTGTACCTGTGTGTGTGTGTGTGTGCCTGTACCTGTGTGTGTGTGTGTGTGTGCCTGTACCTGTGTGTGTGTGTGTGTGCCTGTACCTGTGTGTGTGTGTGTGTGTGCCTGTACCTGTGTGTGTGTGTGTGTGTGTACCTGTGTGTGTATGTGTGCCTGTACCTCTGTGTGTGTGTGTGTGTGTGTGTGTGTGTGTGTGTGTGTGTGTGCCTGTACCTGTGTGTGTGTGTGTGTGTGCCTGTACCTGTGTGTGTGTGTGTGTGTGCCTGTACCTGTGTGTGTGTGTGTGTGTGTGTGTGTGTGTGTGCCTGTACCTGTGTGTGTGTGTGTGTGCCTGTACCTGTGTGTGTGTGTGTGCCTGTACCTCTCTGTGCGTGTGTGTGTGTGTGTGTGTGCTTGTACCTGTGTGTGTGTACCTGTGTGTGTGTGTGTGTGTGTGTGTGTACCTGTGTGTGTGTGTGTGTGTGTGTGTGTACCTGTGTGTGTGTGTGTGTGCCTGTACCTGTGTGTGTGTGTGTGCCTGTACCTCTCTGTGCGTGTGTGTGTGTGTGTGTGTGCTTGTACCTGTGTGTGTGTACCTGTGTGTGTGTGTGTGTGTGTGTGTGTACCTGTGTGTGTGTGTGTGTGTCTGTACCTGTGTTTGTGTACCTGTACCTGTGTGTGTGTACCTGTAGCTGTGTCTGTATGTGTGTACCTGTAGCTGTAGCTGTACCTGTATGTGTGTACCTGTAGCTATGTGTGTACCTGTAGCTGTGTGTGTAGTACCTGTAGCTGTAGCTGTAGCTGTGTGTGTACCTGTACCTGTAGCTGTGTGTGTACCTGTACCTGTAGCTGTGTGTATACCTGTAGCTGTGTGTGTACCTGTAGCTGTGTGTGTACCTGTAGCTGTGTGTGTACCTGTACCTGTAGCTATGTGTGTACCTGTAGCTGTACCTGTAGCTATATGTGTACCTGTACCTGTAGCTGTGTGTGTACCTGTACCTGTAGCTATGTGTGTACCTGTAGCTGTACCTGTAGCTATATGTGTACCTGTACCTGTAGCTGTGTGTGTACCTGTACCTGTAGCTGTGTGTGTACCTGTATCTGTAGCTATGTGTGTACCTGTAGCTGTGTGTGTACCTGTAGCTGTGTGTGTACCTGTACCTGTAGCTGTGTGTGTACCTGTAGCTGTGTGTGTACCTGTAGCTGTGTGTGTACCTGTAGCTGTGTGTGTACCTGTACCTGTAGCTGTGTGTGTACCTGTAGCTGTGTGTGTACCTGTAGCTATGTGTGCACCTGTAGCTGTGTGTGTACCTGTACCTGTAGCTGTGCTGTCACCTGTGCCTGCGCACTCCCCGGAGCCTCGGG
Source organism: Poecile atricapillus (assembly GCF_030490865.1). NCBI lineage: Eukaryota > Metazoa > Chordata > Aves > Passeriformes > Paridae > Poecile > Poecile atricapillus. The sequence goes on from NC_081269.1 coordinate 10,450,412, forward strand.
CACTCCCTGCACACGTGGGAGCCTCGGCAGCCCGGCCCCTCCTGTGCTCGCCGCTGCCAGCGCAGCGGGGCTGGCCCTGTGCCCACCGGCAGCGCTGGGCCGCGGACACCCACCCCACCCCACCCCACCCCACCCCACCCCACCGCACCCCGAGGTGCCCCCGGGGGACCCCCAGCGCCCCCAGCACAAAGGGCGCAGAACCCCGGGGGCTGCTTGCACGGACTCCCCCCAGCAGCACGGACAGGGGGCACCCCTGGCTACCCCCCAGCTGGCCGTGGGGATTTGGGGTGCCCTCGGAGGGGTGATCACGGTACAGTGGGGTGGCAGAAGCCCACCCAGCCGAGTACAGGGTATTTTGGGGATGCCATGGGTTGGCAGAGGCTGTACATGGGGGTATGGGGTGTCATGACACAGTGGAGGTCCGACATGGGGTGCTGCAGGGGGCTGGAGGTCAGGTTGGGTGGGTATGGGGTGCTGGGGTGACATGGGGTGACAACAGCTGACCCAGCCACATGTGGGGTATCAGGATGCTGTGGGGTGACCCTGCTGGCTATGGGGGTTCAGAGTGCTGAACTGGGTATCAGAGTACTGGGTATCAGGGCACTGTGGGGCACCCAAATACAGCCCCGTGTGGCTGTTGGGACACTGTGGGGGTTCCCAGCTCTGACCCCTGGGGCTGTGGGGTGTCAGGGTTTGTGCAGTTCAGCCAGGCAGCTGCAGGGCTCCCCCCCATCCTGGCTGCACGGCGCCAGCTGCCAGCATCCCACCGCGCTCTTGAGTAGTTAATAAGTTGTAGAGGAGATTTTTGGAGCAGGCAGGGAACAGGTAGGAGCAAGCCTGTGTCCAGCAAGCACATTCCTGGGGGAGGGGGACTGGAAACACTGGCACTACCCCCGGCATGCGAGGCTGGGGGGGAAACACGCACCCCACAGCCACGGGGCTGCTGCTGCCAGGTCTGAAGGGATTGCTCATGCCTTGGGATGTTTTTCCCTTTGCCGGGTGCCAGCTCAGGTTGTCAGGGTGATGCTGCCGGGTGGTTACGTGCATTATCTGCTTCCTTCAAGGTCACAGGACTTGTGCAGGATGAGTAAAGATATTTATCAGTCCGTCAGAGAATCTCTGACAGCGCTCCCAGCCCAGCAGGGTGGGAACAGGAGGGGCCAGGCTGGAGGGGCTCCTGCTGGGTCGGGAGCACCCGCAGGTCCCCTGGAATGGTGACACAAAGCTCACGGCATGGCGAAGGGGCTGCACTTTATTCAGTGATGCAAAGGTGCCCAACAGTCACCAAAGCGCAGTTAAATGTGAGCACTGACAACACCACAGAAATCAACAACCCTGACCCGCCAGCACCTCCACGGGGGAAAGGTGAACCCTTGGGATTTCCAGGTCCACAGAAGAGGTTTGGTGGGAACGAGCATGGTGGTAGCGCTTCCTGAAATCCATCGGCCGAAACCAGAGGATGGCTGTGGCAGGTGGCGTTTCTCCTCCTCCCGCCCTTCTCTGGTTACCCGGCGCCATCTCCGCAAACAAAGGGGAGGGTGTGGGACGCAGGTGATGGTGACGGAGGAGCGGAGAGGAGCGTCCAGCAGCCAGCAGTGAAACCCCACCCCGGGGCCAGCCCGTATAAATAGCACTGCGCACAGGTGTAAGCCGATCCCCCGGCTGCGAGCGGTGCTGGTGGCGACGGTCTCGGTCCCCTGGCTTCTTCTCTGCCATCGCCTGGAGCGCGTCACTGAACCATCCACCATGTCGATGGGGCTGGAGATTGGCGGCGTGGCCTTGTCTGTGCTGGGTTGGTTGTGCAGCATCATCTGCTGTGCGTTGCCCATGTGGAAGGTGTCGGCCTTCATCGGGAACAACATCGTGACGGCCCAGATCCTGTGGGAAGGGCTGTGGATGAGCTGCGTGGTGCAGAGCACGGGGCAGATGCAGTGCAAGGTCTACGACTCCATGTTGGCGCTGCCACAGGACCTGCAAGCCGCCCGCGCCCTGCTGGTGGTGGCCATCATCTTGGCCGTCCTGGGCTTAATGGTGGCCATCGTGGGTGCCCAGTGCACCCGCTGCGTGGAGGACGAGAGCACCAAAGCCAAGATCACCATCGTCTCTGGCGTCATCTTCCTCCTCTCTGGTGTAATGACCCTCATCCCCGTCTGCTGGTCGGCCAACACCATCATCCGGGATTTCTACAACCCGCTGGTGATCGAAGCACAGAAGCGAGAGCTGGGCACCTCGCTCTACGTGGGCTGGGCGGCCTCGGCACTGCTGCTGCTGGGGGGGGGCCTGCTCTGCTGCTCCTGCCCCCCCAAAGACGACAGGTACCCCACGGGGAAGGTGGCCTACTCCGCCCCACGCTCTGCCGTCACCAGCTACGACAAGAGGAACTATGTCTGAGCCCCCCCAGGGTCCCCCGGCACCCCTCGATATCCTCCACCCCACCCACCCACCCTGGGACCTTCACTGCCCTCCGCGGGGCCCGGGGGCGGCAGCGCCGGGGCGGGGGGGGCGCAGGAGGGGACGGGGACGGCCGCGGGGTCAGGGCCGGGCTGTGTAAATAGAGACGGTTTCGGTTAAACACGAGGCAGTTTCGGGTCGGCGGGAGAAGCGGCGAGGTCCTGCCACGCCGGTGGGGCAGGACCAGGACGGGATGGGGACGGTGCCTCCCTGCTGTGTCCCCCCATCGCTGCTGGCCCGGCACCGTCTGTCCCTGTTACGCGTGGTCTGTACCGGTTACATTTGTCAATAAACGTGTCCTGTTTTGGTACTCGAGTGTCCTTGGGATGTGCGGCACGGTGGAGGTGGGCACAGGGAGGGGGAACGGGGCGCTCCAGCCCCTCGAGGCACTTTACACACCCTGCTACGGCAGCACCCGAGCGGCACCGGGCTGGGGACACAGGGCTCAGCCGCAGCCCCTCTCCTCCAGCGCCGGGCGTCCCTGCTCGGGTGGGGACCCGTTGTCCCCGGCATTCCAGGGACAGCTCTCCGGGAGCGGCCGAGGCGAGGAGCCGCTGGATGCCGCAGGGACACTCCCTGCCCGCAGTCCAAAGTCTGGGGCCGCCGGGGGGGCCGCGAGGCGCTTCCCCCGCCCGGGAGCCGCGCTGGGGCGAGGCCGCCCTGCTCGGCCGCTCCCTCCCGCCCGCCGCCACGCTCCAGCGGGCAGGGACAAAGGGGCAAGAGCCGTCGCAGGAGCGCGGGGCCAGTCTTGGGGGAAGCGCGGTCGGGGCGGCGCGCGCGGGGCTGCGGCGGCCGGTGCCGCTGTGCCTGCGGGCGGAGGGCGGCAGGGCGCTGCGGAATCCCCGGCGGCCGCAGGGAGCCGCCCCGGCCGGTCTCGCTGCCCCCGGGCCCCAAGGGCCGGTGCCGGTGCCGGTGCCCGCGGGGTCAGCGCAGGGAGCGGCCCCGCCGCCGCCCTCCCCACACGCGCTGCCGCCGTCCGGCCGCCAGGGGGCGCCCGCAGCCGCCACGGGGGCGGGGCAGGGGCGGGGCCGCCGCGCGCGTTGCGTCACGGCCCGCGCGCCGCTCCCGTCGCCGCCATGATGCTCCGCCGGCTGCCCCGCGGCCCGGCCCCACCGCCCCTCCCGCGCTCCCTCCCTCAGCCCGCCGCCGCCGCCGCCCGCTCCGTGGCCACGTAAGGGCCCGGCCGCGCGCGGGACGGGGCGGGGGCGGCGGTCCCGGGAGGGGTCCCGGGGGTGAATCCCGCGAACAGGGGCGTGGCCGGCACCAAGGGACTGGCCACGCCCCCCCACAAGCCACGCCCCCTCCGCCTGCCCCGGCCGCGCTCTCTCGGGAGCCCGGGCTGGGCCAGGCTGGACAGAGCCCAGAGCGTCACCGGGGCCACCTCCCTGCTCCAGCCCAGAGCACAGGGCACCGCATGGTGTCCAGAGGGCTCGGGAATATCCCCGCTCAGGGAGACTCCAGCCCCTCCCTGGGCAGCCTGGGCAGGGCTGGGCAGTGCCCAGGGCACGAGTTGTGCCTCCTGTGCAGGGGGAATTGCTGGGCTCGGTCCCTGCCCGTGGCTCTGGTGCCACTGCTGGGCCCCTGAGCAGAGCCCGGGCTCTGCTGGGAGCCCTCCCTGCACACAGGGACAGCCAGGGCTGAGGCCCCTCTCAGCTGGGGCTCCTCTCCAGGCTGAGCAGCCCCAGCTCCCTCAGCCTCTCCTCCACAGGGAGATGCTCCAGGCCCTCCTCATCCTCACAGCCTGTGCTGGCCCCACTTGAGGAGCTCTGTGTCTCCCTTTTCCTCAGGACCCCAGCACTGGACACAGCACTGTAAATGTGTCTCACCAGGGCTGGGCAGAGGGGCAGGGCTCACTTTCCCCTGCACTCTGGCCATACCTCATGCCCGTGTCCCTGCAGTGCAGTGCCCCTGGCCCATGTGGAGGTGGAGGGCCGCAGGGATCGGCCACCCCTTGTCCTGCTACATGGGCTCTTTGGCAGCCACAGCAACTTCCAGACGGTGGCCAAGACGCTGGTGCGCCGTGGTAGCGGCAAGGTGAGGCAGGGGCGCGGGGGGAGGCGCAGCACACGGAGGGGCCGGGGTCATGGTGGGCAGTTCCTGTGGTGACACGCTGCCCCTGCCCAGGCAGGTGCTGACGGTGGACGCCCGGAACCACGGCAGCAGCCCCCACAGCCCCCTGATGACGTATGAAGCGATGAGCCTGGATGTGCAGCACCTCCTGAGCCACCTGGGCATCACCAAGTGCATCCTCGTGGGACACAGCATGGGGGGCAAGACGGCCATGACACTGGCCTTGCAGCAGGTCAGCAGCCACAAGGGTGGGAGTGGAGTCACAGGCTCAGGAGGTTCCAGGGGGGGCTGTAGGAAGGGGATGGTCCCTTCTGAGACTGTTCACCAGTGCCAGCCTTGTCCCTAGCTCCACAGGGACTCTAGTCTGTACCAGAGTGGGTGCTGTGAGCCGGGCTATGGGAGCACGAGCAAATCTATGTCCACTGGCCCATGCTCTGCCCTGTGACTCCAGCACAGATTGTGAGGGAGCTTGGAGATCTGTGCTGAGCACAAAGACTCTGGGAAGGGCACATGGAGGTCTCTGCTGAGACAGGAGGGAGCCAAGAGCCTTCAGAGAATGACTGGGAGTGGAGCCCTGTGCCCACTGCCACTGGGGAGATCTTGGGAGATCCTGGCATCTAATGTGCCCTGCTTGTGTCTCCAGCCAGACCTGGTGGAGCGCCTCATCTCTGTAGACATTGGTCCTGGCTCAACTGCCCCCGTGTCTGAATTCTCTGCCTACATCTCAGCCATGAAGGAGGTGAAGGTCCCGGTGGGGCTGAGCCGCTCGGCAGCACGCCAGCTGGCAGATGAGCAGCTGCAGCCTGTGGTCAAGGTAGGAAATCCCGTGGGAGATGGGGGAGGATGGAGGGTGCCAGGTGTTTTGTTGCTCTTACTGAAGAGCGTGTGGTCCCCTTCCATGGCAGCTCCCACAGCTGAGACAGTTCCTCCTCACCAACCTGGTGGAGGTGGAGGGCCGCTATGTGTGGCGGGTGAACCTGGAGGCTATTTCCCGGCATCTGGCAGATATCATGAACTTCCCCATCTTCCACAAGCCGTATCCTGGTCCTGCACTGTTCTTGGGAGGGTCTGACTCGCCCTATATCAGGTGAGACTGGAGAGAAGTGGTTCCAGGTCTGTTGTTTGACCTTTTGTGCTCTTTGCAGCTGCCGAGGGTGGGACGAGCTCCCAGGATGGGGCAAGTCCTGAGCAAGGGCTGACACCGACACCCTGGAGCAAGGGGCAGCCTGGGGTTCCTCCACCTGGGCTTTCCCAGCAGGAAAGGAGTCATACCTGGGATCACCCTCTGCTTGGGGATGGGGAGTGAAGACACCAGGAGGGACCTCTGATCATGGCATGTTCCCTTGTCCTGCAGCTCCAGAGACTACCCAGAGATCCAACGCCTCTTCCCCAAGGCAGAGATCCAGTACATTAAAGGTGCAGGCCACATAGTCCATCAGGATAAATTTGAAGAATTCATCACTGCTGTCCTCAGTTTCCTGCCACAGCTGTAGCACTGGGGACCAGGGTTTCTGCAAAGCCCATGTGGGTCCTGAGGAGCTCTGGGCAGTGACGCAGGGCTCGGACTCTGAGGATGGGCTCAGCTGGGACTGGCTGCCCTCACTGCAGTCTGATCCTGCCTGCAAGATCTTTTCCCATCCTGGTTCTCCTGCAGTCAGAGCAGAGAGGCAGCTGCATCCTGCTGAGATCTCGTGCCACCTCGCAGGGACACGGGGTGGCATTGGCTCAGGACACTGCCCTGCCTGCACGGTGGTGTCAGGCACATGGAGGGGGCAGAGAGCCCTCTTTTTTTCCTGCTGCCAGACCCTGCCAAGGATCTGGCTGTGACTTTGCAGAATGTGCAATAAAGCTGATTCCATGCCAAGGCAGAACACAGGTTGGATGTGGCCATGGAGGGCAGGGCACGTGTGGGGGGCACAGGAAGAGGTTCTCAGTTGGCAGCAGGGATGCTGGTGGGAAGTGACCGCTGGACTGGGCCCTAATGTGACAAGCTGTGGGAGCAGTGCACAGGAGACACAGGTTTGAGGATCTTTCTTGGCTCCCAGGGGAAATTGCATCCTTGCTATGTCTGGGGCAGTGTAAGGATTGGGGAGTGGGGGAATCTGCCTCCTGAGCAAGGAGCACATCTGCCCAGGCTGCCCCAAAGGCAAGTGTTGATTCGTCCCTGAGCTCCCAACAATTTCTCCCTTCCCACCTGCTCTGCATCCTCCTGAAGCAGCATGACACACACCCACAATAAACTGGAGACAGAGGAGCAGGGTGTCTGCTGCAAAAATCTCTTTATTGGACAACTGGTAAAGCCAGGGACAGTGCAGAAGTGATTATGGGGGTGACATAAACTGGGAACACACTGTGTGTGTGGACAATAGAGAGACACTAACCATCTCTGCTTTTGCTGCTCCAGAGTCAGGTGTCTTCTGCTCCCTGGGATGACTTTTCTTAATTTGGGGTTGTTTGCAGGCCCTAAAAGGAAGGGAGTGCAGAAGACTGAGGATGTTTTATTCCAGGTCTGGCTGTAGTTGCCTAGCAGAGTGGGAAACAGAAACTGCTTTGGAGAGTTGCTGTTTCTGCAGAGCTGTTCTTGTCCTTTCCCCTTTCCCCTTTCCCTTCCTCAGGAGCTGGGCTGCATTTGCCTTGAGTTTTCTGCTGTATCACCCTCAAATTCAAACACTTTTGTTCTCTGTGTATTATTTTCTTCCCGTGAAGAACATCAGACCAATAAGCTCCAGAGTCACAAGCTACTGAAATGAGTTCCTTGGGTGCCACCAGCCAGCTGGGGGTGGGGCCTGTCCCCAGCTATCAGCACACAACACCTTTGGACCAAACCATGAGCTCTGGAACCCAGGATTTGCGGGGGATTTCTCCCTGCTCCTTCCTGCTGGCCAGGTACCAGGTTTGGGGCACAGACAAAAGGCAGCTATATAGTGTGAGGTGAAGAGTCTCACCATGGCAGGAGATCAGTGGCCTGAGATGAAGCAGAGCTTCCAGAACATTGTAGTCTGTTCTTGTGATGGTATCTGCTGAGGGAGCACAGGGGAGCATTGTAGGACCTGGGGTGAGAGACAGCAGGGAGAAATGAAAGCAGCTCTGTTTCCTGCATGGGAAGGGTACAGGGAATCAGGAGATATCCCAGGGGAACATCCAGGCAGGTGTACGAGACATGAGCAAGACGTGGTGCCATGGGCTGCACCAACTCACGGGGCTCTTATGCCCATCAAGTGTCAGGGTGCTGATGCCTCCAGAGATCCCCTTGGGATCCCTGTTCAGGCCCACAGGGGACAGCCACCCCCCCGAGCTCTGTCATCACAGGCTGCCAAGGGGGTCTCAGGGTGGTGATACCCAACTGCCCCTTGCCTTTGAGCCTCGGACACTCCCTAGGGCTGGACCCTAGCATCCCACTGGAGGCTCTGGCCAGGAGCAGACCATGGCCCTTCATCTCTCACCTGAGTCAACTCAGATCCAACTGCTCCACCATCCTGAGGTGGTGAAGATCTGTCAGTGAAGATCTGGCTGACCTTGGTGCCCTTTCTGGAGCACAATGTTTGAGGAGGCAAGCCTTACCCACGTGCATCCTACATTGATTCTGCACCTCTTCCACTTCACCAGGGCTCAGGACCCCTTGGGTCAGCAGGTTGTCCAGCACCCCAGAGATCAATGGGTCGCTCACATGCTTCACAAACTCTTTCTGCATATTCTGGAGCAGCTTCTCTTCAGGATGGCACCGTGTACCCCATGCCATAGCTCCAGCTGCCCCACCATTCCCTGCAGGTGCTGCCTCTTCCCCATCACCTCTCTACCTGCTCCCCCTGTCCTATTGCCAACTCAGGGTGCTGCTCCCTCCCTCATTCTCCAGCCCAGAGGCTTCTCCTGCCATCACCCACCTTCCCCTCTTCCCACACGTTTTTCCCAGGGAAGTTGCCCGAAGCAATGCATTTGCAAAGATTCAGCGTCCCAGGACAAGGATGAAGCTCCCTCCTGCACTTCTCAGAGCCAGGCCCGGGACAGCTCCACTCACAGCTGGCACCAGGTAGGGATGGTTGTCCTCTGTCGAGGACAAACATCTCTTGGGCTGCACCCTCAAACCCTCCAGACCTGTCTGGGGCTGGGCTCAGCTCATTCTTTCCGGGGGCTGCAGAGAGACACCGCCTCGGGCAGCAGCAGCTGATGCTGGCAGCTGGGAGCACTGGAACAGCTGCCCAGGGAGGGCGTGGAGTCTCCCTCTCTGGAGACATTCCAAATCCACCCGGGCACGTTCCTGTCACCTGCTCTGGGTGACCCTGCCTTGGCAGAGGGGTTGGACTGAGCGGGGCGATAGAACGGGGAGGCCTCACGATCTCTTGATCATTCAGGTGGCTTCCGTAGCCCGCGGGGCCCGGCCCGGAGGCAGCGGCGCCGCGCCATGCAGCCCCGGCCGAGGCACCGGAGGCGGCCCCGCCCCACGGATGCCCAGGGGTGGTTCCCCTCGGACCGAGACCCATCAGACTCCGGGACCCCTCGGGCCGCCCCCGGCCCCAGCCGCGCTGAGGGGTCCCGGTCACCGGGCGGTCACGTGACAGGACACCCCAGCCAGCAACCGCTCCCACCGCCCGCCCGCCTTTTCTGAGGGGCAGCGCTGCACGGCCGCTGATTGGCTGCGGCGGGACGCGCTGTGATTTCTCATTGGGCGCCGGGCGTCGGGCCCCGCCCACTCCCGTGTCACGGGATAGGCCCGGCGGGAGGGCGGGTGGGCGTGGCCCGGCGGGAGGGCGGGTGGGCGTGGCCTGGCGGCTGGTGGCGCTGGGCGGGGACGCGTTCTCTCCGGTGATTGGTCGGTGACGCCGGCGGTGCCGGGCGCTGATTGGCCGTGACGCGTGGGCCGGCGGGAGGGGCCGGGCGGGAGCTGCACGCGGCACAGGCGGGAGCGGCGCGCCGGAGCCGGGCGGGATCCGCCGGGACAGGTGAGGCCGGGGCTGCCCGGGACCCTCCATCCCCGCTCCCCTCCCGCCGCTCCGACACCCAGCGCCGCTCCTCGGGCCGCCGCCCGCCGCGGCCCCGCTCCTTCTCTCCGCCGCCCGCTGAGCGCGGCCTCCCCGGGGCCTGTCCGTGAGGGGCGGCACCGCCCGGTGGCAGCAGCGCTGAGGCGGCGGCGGCGGCTCTGCGGGCCGGGCCCGGGCCGGGCTGCACCGGCGGTTCCGCGGTGTCGCCGGCGGGTGGAGATGGGGCCGCAGTCAGACCGAAGAACGGGACGCGAGGCTCCCGCTGGGGCCGGCCCTGCTCGCTCCGGCCCTGCCGCGGGCCCTGAGCCCTTCCCCGGGCCGAGGCTGCGGGCGCGGCTCGCCTCCCTCTCCTGTCCACCCTCACTGGGGCCGTGCAGATCCCAGTGCCCTGGAAGTGCCTGGTGGGTGGGAGATTCTTGTCCCACAGCATCCGGAGTAGCGGCGCGGAGCTGGTTCTTGTTTGCATGCGGTGGGGTTTGCCCAGTGCCCCCCTGGAGGCCACACACGGCTGTGTTTGGAGCAGGTGCCTCCCCTCCGTGTTCGGTAGGAGTTGTTTCTGGGCTGGTTTGGAACTGCGAGTGGCTGAAGTTTTTGGTGTGGAGATGGTGATGCAGGTTTGACATTTATTTAAAACCCGCTCAGCTAACTGTGTTGTAAACATTGGCTTCTCTAAAGCAGCTGATGTGATGCCTTTGGGGTTTCCTGCTGAATTAACTGAGGCGGGATGAGGTCAAAATAATCCGTGTTAAATTGGAGGTTCCTAGAATGTCATTGGGCACATTATGTTAACTCTCTCGTAAGGATCCTGACTGTGATTTTGGCAATGACTTGAAGGAAGCTGACAGCTAAAAGCTGAGGAGCTGCATGAGCAACTCAGAGTGCTAAGCAGAAAATGGGAAATGAGAATCCCACTCTGTGGCCTGGCTAGTCTGGCACTGGGCTTTGGGGAGACCACACATGTTTTACCAGAGAAAGCAAACTTCAGGAAGAGTCCAAAAGTGGGATCTGTCCTGGGAAGCAGGAATTTTTGCCTGGGTTCATGAATATATTGAACACAGGGAGCTGGGCTGGAGGCGGTCTGGTACTGCACTGAGGAAGAGGAGAGGGAGTGTTAACTCAGCTCTCACACTGTTCCAAAAGCTGCTGTGGCCAGGTTTGGTGCTTGTGTGTGGTTCAAAGTTGGTGGAAAGCTGAGTAGAGTTTGGAGATGTATGAGGTGGTATTAAAGGTGAAAAAAGCTGACATGTGGTGCAGAGAACTCCATCTGCTTCCTCCAGCAAGAATTGGAGAGAAGATCTGGCCAGTCTGCATCTGCTTGTGGGGAACAGAGGCTGGACACTGGGAATTCAGAGGCTGGTCAGGGTATGTGTACATGAAATCCAAAATGTATATCTTTAGGTGATAGAGATTCATGCATAAGAAAAAAATTCCCTAAGTCAGTGATGACTTTGTATTGGCTGCCAGCTTTTACATGGAGGCTTCATATTTTTCTTTTTTTTTGAATAAAAGCAGCTGGGCTCACAGCCCCAGGAGTTCAGGGTCTGCTCTGCTTGGGGGTCTGTGAGCTGGTCGTGGTGTCTTTCAGGGAGTTTGCTGGAAGATGGACATGTAAGTAAACTGGGAAATAAATGTAAAAGTTTCACTTATAAATTTCTAGGAACATCTGGGTTCCCCTTTTCTTTGCTGCATTCTCAGAAATCTGTTTATCTGACTGTGACAGTTATTTAGTTTTTCTGAGAGAGCCTTGACTGGGACATTTCCTCAGAGGTGTCACTGCTGTGGGTTTTGTGGCAGGGTCCTTCCAGCCCATCTGTCTCAACAACAGCGTAACTTACATATCAGATTTGGTTGAAACAAGCTAAAAGGAAAAAAAACCAAATCTAAAACCCAGATCAAGTGATCTGCTTTAGGGGCAGATCTTGCCACAGAGACTTTGGAGAATGCTGCTGTGCCGTCTTTTATTGTGATCTCAATCTGCCAAATATGCACTGGCCTGGTTTTGTTTTTTGTTTAGTGGGGCTTCTCAGAGTGTCTCTTGTGCCAGTGCTGGGGGAGCGCAGGGATGATGTGAGCAGCCTTTCCTTGGCCTGGTGCCTGTGTCTTGCTGAGCTTTGCTCACCTGGAGGCAGGTGCCAGGCCTGGATGACTCTAGTCCATCTCTGTTTGTGAGGATTGCTCTGGGAATTGGGCCTTCTCCTCCAAGGGATGTGGTTTTAGTCTGAGCTGTTTGAGACAGAGCGATTTCCTTTCTTCTTTGCTGTCTCCAGTTTGTTTCAGAGGCTGCTGTCAGTGGAGGGAGAGGGTTGTTCTCAGTAATACTTTAGTAGGTGAGGAAAAAGAAGGGTAGAGAGAACTGAGATTGTTTTGGGGTGTTCGTGGTTGCACTGAGTATGTGCAGTGGTGTTGGAAATGACTGAGCATTGTTTCACAGGAAAATCCAGCAGTGTCATCTAACCCAGGTTATTTTTATCAGAAAGAAATGTGAACAGAAGGAGAAAAATCAGTGTTGCATACTTGCACATCACACTCAACTTCCCAGGACAGGCATGCTCCCCCAAGGAATTAATAATTATCAAGGAGTTATGAAAGCTCAAGCCTTCTCCCTTCTGAGGCTGCTCCAGCCAGGCAGTTTCCCATGTGTTTTTGGATTTCAGGTGGGCTCTTACTGTGAGACTTGTTGCTCTTTGCAGAACTAGATCAGGGCCCTTTTTAGATAATGATGAATGGAGATGAGAGCTATTTAAAAAATTACTTTGCTCTTAGCAAATTAGCATAACAGGTTAATCCCTGTTCATAATTGCTTTCCTGTTCTTCAGGAAGATGCTGGGGCTGTGATGGAGTAGGGAGGAGTTTTGTCTGATCACTTGGAGCATGCTGCTGGCCGATGTAATCGCTTCCCTTCTGTTCCTCCCTGCAGTTCCATGCACTCCCAACAGCCCCAAAGGATAGGATTTCCCTCCAGAGGGATCAGATGATTAGCTTATAAATAGCAAATGCCTGTTCAGGCCTACTTTCCAGGGTGATTTGGTCCCTCTCCTGTTCAAAGCAACGAGTACAACTGCATCCACGCCTTGCGGCCCAGAGCTGAATCCAAGGAAAGAGGGATGCTTTCCCTTGAGATGATAAATTTCTGCCCAGAAGGAAGCTGCCTTGGTGCCAGGTGCTTTGGCTTTGCAGCCAGAGCCTCAGAGGGAGGATTGACGGGGAGGCTCCGGCAGCAGCAGTGCACTGTGCTGCTGGATGTGCCAGCACGGCATTCAGCTGGGAATGTGAGCTGAAATGAAACTGAAACATGTTCAGTGCATGAATCGTGTTTGAAATGAGCCTGTGTTCCTGCCAGGAAGCCTGTGCTGGTAGTGGGGCACCCTTGTCTCAAAGCCTGAGTTCTTGGAGTCCTCTTTGAGTTGCACACATTCCCTCTCACCTATTTCCTTCCAACTTTTCCTTCCTTTCTCTCTAGTTTAATCAGTCCTGGGCTGCTGAGAGATTCTGACACACGTGCCGAGGTTTGATGTGCAGCCTCTGGTTGCCCTGACATACCTGGGTTTGTCTCAGAACTGGAGGATTCCCAGCAGGGTGGGAATTGAATTGTGGGGATAGTTTCATGGGGTGTGCTTTGCAATGTCGGTGTGTGGTGGGTTTGGGAGCAGCCTCGGCCTTTCCAGACAGAGGTAACTTTAGAAGGACAGAGCATCAGCAGAACTAAACTGACAGTTCCCACTCTTAACAATGGTAATGCCTTTGTTGTTACTTATTACTTTGTCTGTGTTGCTGTTTCTCAGTTGAGAGATGCCCTCAAATTTCTTCTTCAAGAGGGAAAAGCCTGCCCAGTGCCTATCCCAAGAGAGGAGAATTGTGTGTCAGTATATTCTATTTCTACATGTATCAAGTTTCTGGCCTCAGAGGTTTCCTTTTATGTTGTGAGCATTTGTAGGCACTTTACTCCCTTTGGTCTCTGATGGAGAGCATTCCTGATCTGCCTTCCCTCGTGGATCCTATTGCTTCACTTCTAGGTGGAGTGTTTGCTCAGCAGTGTGTGTGATCCAGCTGATCTCAGGCACTGCACACCCTGGAAGGTCAGCTGGCTCGGCCACGCACGACAGAGTTCTGCTTTTGCCAATATTTATTTTCCTGAGAGACAGAAGCACTGCACTGTCTCTTGCAAGGGTGCAGGCCTGATCCCACCAGAGGTAGAGACAGGAACAGCGTTCACAGGAAGGATGGCAATTAGGATTGAGGTTTTCCTAAGCCTTGGGAATGGGGTTTGCTAGAAATAAGATAGGTGGGAATGTTCCAATAGCAAAGTACAGGAGACATATTGGGTACCTCTGTCTGAGATGGAGCAAGAGCCAAGTCTGGTGACCACTGTCAGCTCCTCCCTGCTTCGGAGGAGCCTGTGCTGGCAGTAGGGACAGAGGTAGACACAGCTCACAACTTATCTGCTTGGGGGCAAAGTCTTGCAGCTGAACTTAAGCCCAGAATTGCAGCAGGGTATTCTCTAGAGCTCAGCTTTCTGCCATTTCATGCTGTCAGAACAGCACTGGCTGGGAAGTGGAGTCGTTGTTTCTTTTCCAACCTGACCAGTTCTTCGCTGCAAAATGAAATTGTGGAATTGTTCTCAGAACGTGCTTGGACATGGCACTGCCTGTGAGTGACAGCTTTATGGTAAGGACCCTCAAAGCATTTCTACTCTACAGTCAGTTCAATTGCTTGGGCTCTGCCAGCCTTTCCCTGATGGTCCCTGCTGAAGCTGAGGACTGCTCCAAGTGAGCAAGGGCTGCAGTTTGCATTGTTCCTTCTGGAAGCTTCAGAGGTTTTGTTGGTTTGTTTTATTCTAGAAACTTGTTGAAGTAGACAGCTTCCCCGAGTGGATGAGTGCCTTGTGGCAAACCAGCATGAATCTATTCAGTTGTCTCTGTTGTTTCAACTGTGCTGCCTGGATTCACAATAATTTTTTTTTTTAAGTCTTTCAAAGGACTTGGCAGAAGTCTCCTTATTGCAGGAGCATGACTGGCACATAGCACTCAGGGCCACCAGTGTGACAGAGCCAGGTGGGATCTGTTTCACTGTTTTAATGGGAACGAGAGCAGCCATTGTCCTGTTCAGTATCTCATTTATGAGGCCTACACCCAGTTTGGAGAACATCTCCTGAGGGTATCCTGGGGGAGCATGGCTGGCTGCTGGCCTGGAGCCTGGGTCATGCCCGTGCTTCCTGCAGCTCAGCTTGGCTGCCAGCACCGCTTGGCAGCTTCATCACTCTGCGGTGCCTCATGACCCGGGGTGCTCAGGAGGAGCTTTAGGAGGATGTGAAGAGCCCTGAAGTTGTTGCTTCTCACCCCAGTCAACATCCTCTGGGCTTACACTCACTTCTGCTTTCTAGCCAGACAGCACCCCCTTCCTGCCTCCCCCAGCTCAGGGCTGCAGCTGCCCCCGTGCCAGAGGCACTTCTGCCTTCCTTCCCGAATGGCAGACTGAACTTCCCAAAGGCTAAAATGTTCTGTTCTTGCTGAAAACACTGGAACAAGCCCATGGCAACTGGGCACAGGCCAAGAAGCCTGTGCTGCCCTGGAGTTCAGGCTTGGGGCAGTGGAAGCGAGTTCAGGGTTTCCTACAGCCTGAGACTTTTATGTCCTCTGTATGTGGGATTTATTTCCTGTGATGCTAAAGTTCAGTGCCACTTTATTTTTTAAAAGCTGTGGCCCTTGTGACTTGGGGAACTGCTGCTGACTTCTGGTGTGATGAGTGTCTGTCTGTATGCTTCAGGCCAGCCATTTCCCTCCAGTCCCAATGGACAACAGGATGGCTGGGAACCCTGCAGAGGGATTAACTCTGGCTCCTCTTTCTGGGGTATCAGCTTTTCTTTTCTGCGTGTTTGGATCCTTTGTGCTTATAAACAATGTGCCTGGTTCTTCTCTGGGAATGTCTGTCTCACCTGCACTGGGCTCTTTATCACCTGCCTGCTGTGGAGGGGAGATCTGCTGCTCCTGTAAAGTGCCAGTGCTTAATATTTCACTGTCAGGAAGTCCTGACTTGTGCTTTTTATATTCACCCCTTCACAAGAGGTAACTCCTCTAGGAAAAGAAGGTTCCCTGTGTCTACAAACCTCCTCTGACAACCAGGTGATATCTTGAGGCCATGGATGTGTGTGCAAATCCAGCCAGGGAAAGTGGATACAGTGAGAGGGAGTCTGGGCAATGAGAATTCTCATCTTGCTTGCAGCAAGGAAACATCTCCTCTAGACCTGGTTCCCATGAAGTTCCAGGGGCTCTGCCTGCTGCCCCTTTCCCTTCTGCAGAAAGAGAGAATGACACCATGGCCAGGGAGAAGGACAAGAGCTGAGGTCAGGCTCTTCCTGAAGAAGCTGTAGCCTAGCTAAGTTTGGTAAGCAGCTGATGGGGAATTTTGGTACTGATGCCAGCTCTGACACTGCCAGCCTTGGTTGATGCTACAAGCTCACAGGGTACAGTGCCTTTATAAAGTAATTCTGTTACTACATTGAGGGAGTTTTATCATAGCCAGGATAACCATATCCTTCCTGTTCCCACTCCAGCTCCCACACTGCTGCCCTGCTCTGGGCCTTGCTGCCTCTTAAGTCAGGCAAAACTCAGGTGAAATTGCACTGGCCTCTGAATGTTTGTTTTCACTGTGCCCTGAGCTTTCATGTTTGGCTATAGCTGCCTAGGGGAAGAGAAAGTCCCTTGATTTCCAAGGAGAACTGCTTGTTTGTGCTGTGAAGTCCCTATTTTCTGGGGAGTGTTGAACCTGTGGTACATCCTAAAGGGCATTTAATGTCAAGAATGGAGGATCTTTTCTTCAGAACTGCTGTTGTGAGGGAAAGGGTCATGGTAGGAGGTTCCCAGGCACTGGAGGTGGGTGCAGAAATCCCCAGAGGGGACCCAAGAGCAAGTGCCAGATGTTCCCTGCAGCTTTTCTGGATTGCAGCATTCCTCAGGGCCATGTCAACAGCTCCTGCCCATGGGGGAATAGGTCCCTTCAGCAAAGCTGTTGCTGCAGCAGCTTTGCTTTGTGACAGCTCCACTTCACCTCCTCCTCCTGGCGCTTGGGATCCTTGGAGTGGTGTTCACCATGCCTGGTGAGAACACCAGGGGTGTTTGGGGGTAGCATCTTTCAGGGCAGTGACCTGGGCACACTTCATCTTTGCCATAAACATTCCACAGGGATGTTCCTGTGTGATGTGGTGATACTGGGGATTATTGCCCTGGAAGAGCAGATCCTTTGTTTGTGTCCCACAGCTGGTTGGGAGCACAAAGAACTGTGTTGGAGAGGAGCTTTGCTGCTTGCTGAAGGTGAGGGATGAGTCTTGGTGCATGAAGGGGTAATTAGTGGAGCTGCCTCAGGCTGAGATTTGATGGATGTAGGGAGGAGCAGGGGCTGCAGGGAAACCTCTGCAGGACTTTGAGACAATGCATAATTAGAAGAAGTGAATGAATGGGCCTGCTTTGCCCTGAAGAATCGGTCATGTCCTTTCTGGTGCCTGTGGCTGATAAATACCACTGGGTGTTCCTCGGGGAGCTCCCAGGATCCAAGGCAGTGTGCTCGTTCTAGGGCAGCCTGGAGACATTGCAGGCAGCTCCCGAGGGAGTGCCACATCACCGGCAGGCAGCCAGCACAGGCTGCTGCACATCCATGGGCAGTGGATACCAGGGCAGGGATGTGCCAGCAAGCCACTCATACCCTCCCTGCTGTCCTTTGCACTTCCTTGGGCTGGCATGAGGTTATGTCTTCCTGACCCTGTTCTTTGCTCTTTCTCCTTTCTGGAACTGGAAAGTTAATCTATTGGGACTCTCCACAGAGTGCCACCATTCCCACTATGCCAGTGAGCAGATGGATCCCTCTCTGCTGTCTCATGTCTGCATTTCCACATGGAAGTGGGTAGCTAAGCACCTTTGGATACTGGATAAGATGATCCTAGACAGAGCCTGTTTTGTTCAGCAAGGAGAGCAAATTGAGATTATTTTTTAACCTGAATGCAGAGGTTCTGTACTGATTTGGCTCATTAGGATACTCTGTAGAGAGCTTTTGTTGCCATTGCTAAATGAGACAAAAGAGGAAGTAAAAGTGGATCTGTCCTGTGAAGTGGATTCATAGTTTCGTTTTATAATAAACCACAGACTTGTGGACAAATGAATCCCCCACCTCCCTTTCTCTTTGTTCTACTGCATCATTCCTTCCTCAATAGGTGTTTTTACTAGAGGAATTCCCAGAAGTTTTAGAGGAACTGTTCTTCCTGTGAGCTTGTCTTTTATTGAAATACAAGAGGAAGTTCCTTAGACTTCTGTGAAAAGGTTCAATAGGTCTTGTGGCAGAGGAAGTCACATTTTCAGCATGTTTTACTAATGACGAACTACTCAAAACTGAAGTCGGAATGAGCAGCCAGTTCCTCTATTGGAATTCCCTGGGGAGTTGGTATCCCACTGCCCTTGTGCTGCTGCTTCTGCTTTCTCCCAGCTCCAAAGATCCCACAGCAGAGGGTTGCTACTGGAGCGATAGAAGCTGGGAAGTGGGATGTTTCACTGGGTGCTGTGACTGCAGCTTTCCATTCTGCCTGTTCCCTGGAGCTGTGGGGCTGGAGCCCAGGATGCTGGCCTGTGTGGCAGTGTGGGCTGGAGTAAAAACACAGTGCTGGGGAAAACTTGGATTCAGCTGGAATTGCTGATAGAGCTGCCACTGGTTTTGGTGGCTGTGGGATTCCATCAGTGCGTGTCAGTGATGCACTGTCAGGAGGAAGGGACCTGCCTCATGTTTGGGGAAAGATTATAAAAATCCCAGTGCTTCCTGAGATTTGTCTTTGTGTTAGATAAAGTCTGATGCATTGCAGTCTTGTCCTAAACCTTGTAGAGCTAGGAATTTGATCGTTAATGAGTTTTATTATAGTCAGTTATTAAGGGAAAGAAATCCCAGGCTCTGTTCCCTGTGTGAATTGCAGCAGATGAGAATAAATCATCTGGCTCCTCTCGGTACCAAGCTCAGTGTGTGGCCACCTTCATCCCTTATCCTGCTGGAAGCTGCCAGCAGGGAAGGGACAGTGTGTGTGAACTTGAGCAGCTCTTGCTGCTAGATAAGCTGGGGACTTGCTATATATATCAAATTGCCTTCTCTTCCCTTGTATCGATTGGCTGGGGATTTCCTTTTCAAAGAGTGCCTTTGGAGTGGCTGGCATGGCCAGCACTGTTTTTAGAAGCAGTTAAGCTCATACTTAGAGAGAGCCTGAGATGGGAGCACTTAAGCTCAGCTGAACTTGCTGACCTGCCCACATTCTTTGAGGTGAGGTTATTAATGAAAGCAGGTCAGTGTGCAAGGCAGTACCTTAATGGGATTTTCCATTGCTGAAGTGCAAACCAGTTTTGAAGGCTCCAGATACCTGGAAATTAAAGACCAAAGGCTTTGGTTTAATCTTCTTAAACTTTGGGGGCTTGGGGTGGGGAAGGGGAATTGTTAAACACCAGGGGAGGTATTGCTTGGTTTTGGGAGGCTCCAGAAAAGCCTCATGAAGGCTGAGTTTTCAAGTTCTTTGCCTGGTTGTGAAGAACAGCTGTGGCAACACAAAGTCCTGAGAGGGTTCCTTGGGAAGGAGGATGTCCATCCAGGCTGTTGACAGAACAAACCATCAGTGCCTATAAACCCAGGGTTTCCATGGGATCCAACAGCTCTGACCATGCTCAGGTTGGACATGCAATTGAAAGTGAGCTCTTAACTTACAAATAACAATTCTCAAGGGTTTTCATCTCCTCTTGTGGTCTTCTGTAGCTTGATGGTAAAATCCCTGAGCAGATGTTCATTGATCTGTTTTAGAGGTTCTTCGGGTGAAAGGGGGAGCTGGGAGCTTAATGTGATGATGGCACAATTATTGCAAGTTTTGGGGAGGACCTGGCTTTCCCCCAGGAGCAGGGAGGAGCATTCAGCAGAGCTGTGTGTTCCCAGCCACGTTTCAAGGGTCAGTGCTGCAGGGTCTGGCACAGGATCCTCCTCGTCACTTGTGAGGAGGCTGCTGGGGAAACTGGGCTTGGTCTGGGTGAGTCAACAGAATAAATCCTGATGCTTCCTGGTCCTCTCAGACCTGCTGGTGGTTTCGGTCATAGCTTTTTCACATGTGTGTCTGTGTGGGTTACTAAAAGATGCTTCATTTTGCTCCCATGGAAGAAAACTACGTTTGGAGAAAACAGGCCCTCCTAGATGTTCTGCCTGTGGTGAATGGTGGCACTTGAGCTCTGGCCTGGGGTCTGCCTCCAGCCAGAAGCACATGGTTCCAGAGCTGAGGAGCCTCAGCTGGAGCTGGAAGCATGGTTACTGCAGGGCTGTAAATCCCAGTGCTGTTAAGGACATGTGATCACCTGGAATAAAAGCAGTATTTTCTGCTTTCAGACATTGTTTCTATTGACTGTCCCAGGGGGGATTCCAGATCCTTGCAGGTAAGCACCACTTTTGATGTCAAAGGTGTCCTGGCTGCCCTTTACCAAGGGCTGTAGTTCCCCCATCCATCCTGTCCTCTGGCTGCAGGAACATGTCTCAGAAACCTTAGGACTCCTAAAGTAATACCACATGGGTATGTTTATGCACCTGTATAAAAAAATAAGTTACATTTGTAATAACAGCAGAGCTGAAGTTGTTTTGCTGCTGTTTGGTGGAAATTATTTTAAAATACCCACAGGTTGAAT
This sequence comes from Poecile atricapillus, assembly GCF_030490865.1. Lineage (NCBI taxonomy): Eukaryota > Metazoa > Chordata > Aves > Passeriformes > Paridae > Poecile > Poecile atricapillus. Next base: position 10,470,585 of record NC_081269.1, read on the forward strand.
GCCAGGATATTAAACATGGGTGCTTGAGAAAAGCCTGAGATTGGATGGGAAAACCTGTGGTGGGGTAGGGAGGGGAAGTGGCACACTTCAGGGCTTTATCTTTGGATTTCAGAGCCTTCTGGTGTGTTTGGGTCACATATCTCAGTTTTTTTCTGCAGTCACAAAAATTGCCTTTCAGAAAAAACTGTGGCTGTCGGACTCCCCACGTTGATGGGAATTAAAGGTGAATTCTCCTGGTGCACAATGAGAACTGAGTGCACAGAGACCAGTTTAGACAGCACTTCTCTGGCCTGGAGACTTGGGATGTGACCTCAGTAGTGCAGGCACCGTTTCCTTGAAGCTGTTAGTGCTTCCTTCCTGAGATTGAGTTGGAGTCAGTGCACCGTGTGGAGGGAGGCGCCGGGGCAGTGAGAGGGAGCCCTGCACATCCCTCCCTCTGGAGCTGCAGGATGCCAGGAGCAGGCAGGAGCCTGGGCTGCAGCTGGGATGGGTCCATCTGTACTGCTTTGGGTAGGGACCAGGCAATTGTTTGTACTTGAATAAAGGCTTAATTGTGACTTGAAATGCCCCAACTGCTTTTTTAAAGAAAAGCAAACAAAGCTGGAGAACAACAGGCTGGAGTTACAGGGAACTTTGGAAACGTTTGCCAAAGTTGTGCTTCCTGTCTCTGTCAGTCCGATGGCTGCAGGGTTCAGCTTGGAGCCTTGGCTTTGAATTCCTTCTCTGCCAGCTTGGGATGAAAGGCCTGTAGGGTGGGCATGGCATGGGGGCTCTCTCGGTCCGTGGTTCCTCCACGTGCCCTCATGAAAATGACTGGGGTCTGTCCCTCTCTGCAGCTGCCTCGGGCTGGCTGGGATGGGGAATGAATCAGTCCAGTGATGGCAGCCTGCTGCCCAGTCCCTGCTGCCCAGTCCCTGCTGCCCAGTCCCTGCTGCCCAGTCCCTGCTGCCATCCCTGCTGCCATCCCTGCTCCCATCCCTGCTCCCCAGTCCCTGCTCCCATCCCTGCTGCCCAGTCCCTGCTCCCATCCCTGCTGCCCAGTCCCTGCTCCCCAGTCCCTGCTGCCCGGTCCTTGCTGCCATCCCTGCTCCCATCCCTGCTCCCCAGTCCCTGCTCCCCAGTCCCTGCTCCCCAGTCCCTGCTCCCCAGTCCCTGCTGCCCGGTCCTTGCTGCCATCCCTGCTCCCATCCCTGCTCCCATCCCTGCTCCCATCCCTGCTCCCATCCCTGCTCCCATCCCTGCTGCCCAGTCCCTGCTCCCATCCCTGCTCCCATCCCTGCTCCCATCCCTGCTGCCCAGTCCCTGCTCCCATCCCTGCTCCCATCCCTGCTCCCCGGTCCCTGCTCCCATCCCTGCTCCCATCCCTGCTCCCAGCAGCTCCTTGGGAACACGAAGGAGGAGGCAGATGCTGACCTGGCAGGGGACCGTTCCCAGTGTGCTGCTGCCACCTGGTGCCACCGGCTGCCCCAGCCCCGGGGCTGCGGTGCCGGCAGAGCCACAGCCTCAGGAGGAGGGGGAAGATGGGCTGAGAAACTCCTGCTCCTGCTCCTGCTCCTGCTCCTGGTCCTGCCTCTGCTTCCTTCACCAGCACTGCGTTCCCCTTGAAACTCCCATTTCACTGTCATTAATGGAAAGAGCAGAGTCAGCTGGCAAACAGGCAGGCTGCTGAAATTAATTATGCTTAAAATCATTGAAGAGATGGGTAGCAGTGCTCGTTAGGGGTCTGGCAAAGTGCTGGGATCTGTTCTCTTCCCTCATTATCCCATACACCTTGTGGCATCTGAGTGACACTGCTGGACCCTCCAGCTGGGATCTGTCAGAATCTGCCTGTGCACCCCCATCTCACAGAATCACAGAATGCAAGGTTTGAAAAGCACCTTAAAGATCATTTTGTTCCATCTTGCACATGGTATAAACTGTTTCCTGGTTCCTCTGTGTATCCATCTCTCCTCGCTCCTGGCTGAGCAAAATGTGGCAGAGGAAAGGATAGGACAGACAAAATGCTGCTGGGGACATGGTCCTGCAGCTTGGGGGCACCATAAGGATCTCCCCCTCCCCGGTTTCTTCACTCTTCTGCAAAACAAGTTGTCACTAAACAGCTTTGACAATGTCTCCAGGCTAAGCTGGCCCCTGAGCCTGACACAGAGGTGGCTGGCAGGTCTTAGCTCCAGGTGTATCTCTGGCCAAGCCTATCAAGTTCAGCATTTTTTGAATTCTTGTAGTGTTTTTCTCCCCCAAGCTCTAGTCTTGTTTGCCTGTTTCCCCCTCCACCTCTTTCCACACCCTCTTCTACATTCCTGCATCCTTCCTTCCATGGCTTCCACTGTTCCTTCCACCCTCAGTTCTCAGTTCTACACTGTTCAGCAGCACGAACCCCAAAACTGCCTGTGCCCCAGTGCTGTTCCTGCTGTGCTGGCTGAGCTCTGGCAGCTGTGGCCATGGTCCCAGCAGTGCTGGGGACAGAAATGCCACCAATCTGTCTCCTCTGCCATCACTGCTATTATATATTTTTGCAGTGGAATTTTTGCCAGTCCCTATTGAGCAGCTCATGTGGGGGTGCCTGTGAGATCCTCTGAGATGCACTTCCAGCAGCCCTTCATCCACAGGTAATTCTGCATCTTGGAATTCAGCCCTTCCCCCTGCTTAGACCATATATTATGTTCTCTTCATGCTGCAGAGCAGTCTGAATACTTTGGCAACTTGTCACCATCATCAGGTATTGCTGTGACATTCCTGGGCTCTGGTAGCCTGATCTTTTATTTTTAATAGTTATTCAGCAGTAAAAGAGTTTTGTTGTTGAAGAGCAGCTGGTCATGGCCTTCATTAGAAACAACCCTCTGAGCTGTAATTTTGTGTAAAATAACAAAGACTGGCCCATATAATCTGCTTTGCATGTAACTGTGGGGTCTGACAATTATATTTTTAGCCTCTAATTAGTCAGGAGGCTTGAGATGGCTGTTTCTGTTTCATTTGGGATCACAATAAGGCTAATAGGTTTCCTGTTTTTTTCCTTCTAACATCCCCTGTTTAATATTGGCCTTGTTCTTCCCCTGTAAGTGCACCAGGACCAACTCTACAATTTTAGCTGAAATTAAAGCAAAAATCTCTGCCTGGGGCAGATGCTGAACACAGAGAGCTCCACTCCAACTGCAAACAATGGCTGGAGTTTCATGAGCAATTAAAATTGAGTCTCCTAGCAGGGAGCGAGGAGCTGCCAGGGGCCACCCACCTCGCCTGGGGCACCCCCGATACCCCTGCAGGCAGGAAGCCTTGGCCAGCTCTGGCTCCCTTTGCCAGCCTTGCAGAGCTCCGTGTGTGCCCCAGTGGGCACCTTCCCTTCCTCCCTCCTTGCCACAGGATCCCTGCTCCGTGCTGTGCTGGCAGGTGATGGCAGGGAGCAGGTGCTGTTCCTCATTATTCCCTGTTCCCTATGCCCAGCTCACCGGTGTTAACCCCACTGTGCTGGAGGCAGGACTTTCAGCTTTTTTCAGAGGTTTCTGTAAATTCACAGCTCTGTGCTTTTGTGGCATCTCCATGAGACCTGGGGAGGCAGAGGCAGAGGGAGTGATTCTCCTGGGTTTTGACAGACCAGTTGTTTGTGGGGATTGCTGCAGTTCCCAGTTCCTGGCTCATCCTGACTTGGATTGCAGCTCAGAGAGGACCTGGATGTTGCAGTCCAGAGCTGCAGTTTGGAAAAGGAGCAGTCCTTTCCAGGTGTGTGTGACAGTCTGGCCAGCACCGAGGCTGAGCATTGTGGAGGATGCAGGCAGAGCTTAGTCCTGGCCAGGTTCTTCCAGCAGCCTCTTCCACCATCTGCAGGGAACAGGGACAGAGGTTTCCAGACACTGCTCCAGTCCCTGCCCCTCTGTTCCTCACCAGAAGGGGCAAAGATCCCTGGAGGCAGCAGTGTGGTTGCATAAGGAAGTGTCACATGAGCAGGAGGCTACAGGAGAACAAATGAGGGGTTTTACGAGTGTTCTCAACTCTGACATGGTGTTATTATCTGAGGGTTTGTCTCCCAGACTCAGAGTTCCAGAGGAGGTTACAGGCTATAAAAATACTCAAGAGAAGTGAGTTCTTTTCTCTACTTCCCCCAGCCCAGGTGTGTCAGGTGGCATCACCTCACCAGCCCCACCAGCAGCACCAGTACTGTCCTGTGCCTCCCTCCAGGGAGTGCTGGGGAGGGCAGGCAGCTGCTGGCCCCATGCTCTGCCTGTGACTGCCCAGCAGCAGAACAGCCTGAGGCTCTGGGCTTTGGGGTGACTTGGGGCTGAAAAAACTCAACATCAGCTATCAGTGTGCACTGGCAATGGCAGCCAGAAACCAGGGACAGGACAAAGAGGAATGGGTTCAATCTGAGAGAGGAAATTTAGGTTAGATATATTGGGAAGGAATTAGTCTCTGGGAGGGTGGGCAGGCCCTGGGTCCCTGGAGGTGTCCAAGGCCAGGTTGGATAGGGCTTGGAGCATGGTCTTACCCATGGCAGGGGCTGCAATAAGATGAGTTTTAAGGTCCCTTTCAACCCAAAGCATTTTGTGATTCAGTGATTCCATCTGTGTTTGAAAGGCCATTGTTCTCTTTTGCCTTCTTTCCAGTGCCATCCTTTTTGTCTTGGCTTTCTCTGTCCCTGGTCCCCTCTTCATTGAATTCTGTAGCATCAGCCTCCACCTTGGCATAGCAGGTGGCCACCCCCAGCTTCTGACCTGAAATGGGCTGAGAAACTGCACTGGCCATTAGCAGTGATTGGATACATTGGTACAAAACACACTGCAGGAACAGTACTGCTGTTGTTCAGTGTTGTCAATAACTCAGGTATCTTCAGATTTAGTGAAAAAAGCATATTTAACATTTTTCTTCCCTTTCTTACCCACAAACTAACTGTGCTTCTCGTGTCACTTGTAAGTCACCAGTCGGTCGTGACTCCTGGTGCCACCTGCTGGAGGCTCTTTCCTCTGTGAAATCTGAAACGAGATCATTTGCTAAACACTGGGAAAAAGGCTTTTATAGTTCAAAAGAGCAAGACTGATCTGGGTTTGAAGGGTGATAATGCAGTATTTGCCTTTTTTTTCACAGGAAATTTGATTCCCAGTGTGGGTGGGTTTTTTCATACTTTCCTGGAACTTGGTGATCTGCTTTTAAATGTAAGATATTATAGAATGATTTGGGTTGGAAGAGACCTTGCAGACCATTTCATTCTACCCCCTGCCATGGCAGGGACACCTTCCACTATCCCAGGTTGTGCCAAGCCTTGTCCACCATGGCCTTGGATCCTTCAGGGATCCAGGGGCAGCGCCAGCTGCTCTGGGCACCATGAACCAGGGCTTCTCCACACCCCCAAGGAACAATTCCTTCCCAATATCCCATCTGTCCCTGCCCTCTGGCAGTGGGAAGCCATTCCTCCTTGTTCTGTCCCTCCATCCCTTGTCCAAAGTCCCTCTCCAGGTCTCTTGGAGCCCCTTTAGGCACTGGAAGGGTCTCTGGGGTCTCCCTGGAGCTTCTCCTCTCCAGGTGAGCCCCCCCAGCTCTGCCAGCCTGGCTCCAGCACAGAGGGTCTCCAGCCCTCACAGCAGCTCCATGGCCCCATAAAGGTAAGAAGTAAATGTAGAGATAAATTGCACAAGTCTGGAGTCCTTTCTGACCTCCCATTCCTTTCTCCTGTCCTTTCCTGTCAAGTGCATGGCAGGATGTGAGAGATGACTTGAAAGGCCAAGGAGAAGGATTCCAACATGATTCAGTGTTGCACGGCAGGAGCGTTGTGGGAGCAGCTGCCTCACTGTGGGAATCACATCTCAGCAATGACTCCTCAGTGCTGGCATTCAGCTTGGCCTTCTGATGTGTGGGTGTCAAACCTGACTTAATTCTGGGCTGGGAAGGAAATCTCTGAGCAAAGGAAAGCCTTGGGCAGGTATTCAGAGCTCTTCTGTAGCCAACACAATTCCTGAGTGGCGGAAGGAGGGGGATTCCCAGCTGGGGTGTGTTGTGTGAGATGTTTAGATAATCTCCAGTTGTGCATTTGTTGGCATTTGTATTTCACCTGAGGAGGAGAAAGGTTAAAATTATTGGTGGCAAAATTTATGGAAGACCTTGAGCACTCCCGGTGTTCTGACATGCTATAGGGGACTGGCAGAAATCAGGTTTGGTTGGTGAGCTCTGAGCCATCCTCAAGCTACATTGAAATATTAAAGATCCCTGTTGAAAATATCATTGTATTTAAAACACATGGGGACACACACATGCAGATTTCTGTGCTGCTACACAGAATCCCAGAATGGTTTGGGTGGGAAGGGACCTTAAAGCCCATCCACCCCTGGCCATGGGCAGGGACACCTTCCACTCTCCCAGGCTGCTCCAAGCCTTGTCCAGCCTGGGTTCCCTGTGAAGGATCTTCCCCAGGTCCTTGAACTACAGTGACCAAATCTGTCTTCCTTCAGCTCCCTCCTGTGTTCCCCTGAAGTGTGGGTTTTGTTTGTGTGGCTTGTGGGGCACAGGCTGCTCTGTGCTTATGTGACAAGTCCTGGGACTTTGGTGTCTGCCCCTGATGCTGGATCTGGTTTCCATCAGCTCTTGGAAAGGGCACAAAACAGAGGTTGGCAGGGATAGGTACAGACTGGACACTGGCCTCGGGGGTCTTGATTTTTTTCCCCTCTATGTTCACACTGGAGTACATTCCTGTAAATTAAACTTCTTAACTAAATTTGTATAAGCTAAACTTCTGCTCTGGGTTTTTTCTTCTTTGCTGCAGGTGAGACTTGTGGAGGAACAAGAAGAGGCTGAGCTGTGGTTGAAGCAGGAGGGTTTGGACGGTGTCTGAGGATGGTGAGTCCATGTCCTATTTCCTCTCTGTCCTGTCCAATGATGGACATTGAGGAGCTGGAGCGTGTCCAGGGCAGGGAACAGAGCTGGGAAGGGGCTGGAGCCCCAGGAGGGGCTGAGGGAGCTGGGAAGGGGCTCAGCCTGGAGCAAAGGAGGCTCAGGGGGAATTTCTGGCTCTGCACAAGTCCCTGGCAGGAGGGGACAGCCGGGGAGGGTCGGGCTCTGCTGCCAGGGAACAGGGACAGGAGGAGAGGGAACGGCCTCAGGCTGGGCCAGGGGAGGCTCAGGGTGGATTTTGGGGAAATTTCTCACTGGAAGTGTTGTCCAGCCCTGGCACAGCTGCCCAGGGCAGTGTTAGTGTCCCTGTGCCTGGAGGGGTTTAACAGCTCTGTGGATGTGGCACTTGGGGACATGGGGCAGGGGTGGTCTTGGCAGTGCTTTGGGGAAGGTTGGACTCCATGGTCTTAGAGAGCTTTTCCAACCCTAATGATTCCATGATTCTGGTCTCTGTCCTCTATGGGTGGTCTTGTTCTTTGTGTGTCCAGATCTTGTACTGCTGCTAAATGCAGGAGAAGAAATACAAGAATGAACAAGAAGAATGGAACAGTATTGTGTATTATATACCATAATATAATAGAGAGGATTTATCACTGTCATCAAGATGCTGTTAATAGGATACATTTACCCCTAAACCTCTTATTGGAATATATTGGGAAAAAAAGTAAATAAGACTGGAACCCCCTTCTGTCTCCCTGAACTACTGACATAGTCATCCAGTTTTTGTGGCTTACTGATTTATTTTTTCTTTAAAACTTTTCTCATTGTGTTCTTCTGTCGCCTCTCAATGAAGGATTTCACACCATGTTAATAACAGCTCTGGTGCCACCAAAGGAGCAGAAATTTCACAAGAATTAGTCACAGAAAAATGTGGTAGCAAAGAATCTGAACCACATCCAAAGCAGCCAGATTGCTGATAAACTCAGATAAAGGGCCTCTAATGCCTCCAGCAAGAAATAACCCAAAATATAAGGGATCTGCTTGGAGGAAAAAAGCTGGAGACTGGGAATGTTGAAAGATCTGCTGAGAGTGTCCTGAGTGGGGTAGTTTGAAGGGGGTGATTTGCATGTGGGCTGTGGGTGGGCAGAGCCTGAACTTGCTGCAGTGACATGGATCAGCACCAGCTTCGTGTTGTTGTGGGGGAAGGGGTGCTGAGGAGAGCTGCAGAGACAAAGGGCTGGAAATTCAGATTGAGAACATGAAAATTTTGGCTAAACATGTTAGAAAAAAATAAAACATAAAAATCTGGCAGAGTGCTCGAGGAAATGGTGATGTCTACTGAGGGATTGACCCCAATGTGTTTTGTTAACTACTGGAATAGGAAAGGAAATGTGCTCTCTGCATTAGTGGAGCTCTCAGCTCTAGTAGTTACACACAGCATTTTGCTAGGCAGTGCAGGTATCTGCGAGGCAGAAAGAGAGTAAATTTTAGAACAAGATAAATGATGCGAGTCTCTCTCTTCCCCATCTCACCTGGAAAAAAATATCTATATAACCAGTTCCTAGCTTGGTCTTCACTGAAAATAAATATTCAGACCTGGAAGGATCTAAAGTAGAGTATCCTGATGGCCCCTCTGCTGCTGGAGCCCCTGGCTGTCAGACAGAGCTTCCCTGGCTCCTGCTGGCTTGCTTCTCATGTCCTGGAATTCCCTTCCCAGGGCAGTCACCTCCTCCTGCCAATTTTTGTGTCGGTTTTCTCCAGCTGGAGGCGGATCAGGGCAGTCTGTGCAGTGTCAGTGCTCCCAGGGACACGGCTGCGCATGCAGATTTCTGCCAGCCCTTGCCTTCCCTCCCCTCCATCTGTGGGGTGGTGCCCTGTGCTGGGGTGAGGAAAAGCCCACCCTAATCTATAGAAGGCATGGGTGTGGTGCCTTCTGCCTAAGGAGAGAGTAATTTTATTTGTGATGCCAAAAAGAAATAGAGGATAAAGCTATGCCAGGGTTGGGAAGGGTGTACGTGTCTGTGGAAGGCTGAGTCAGGTTGTGCTGGCAGCTCCCTGCAGTGAATGGGACTGGTTTTTCTCTTAGAATCATGGAATGGTTTGGGTTCGAAGGGACCTGGCCAGGTGGGAATTACCTGCTCCCTGGCCCACACTTTCCCAAACTTGCAGAAAGCTGGACCAGCCACTGGCAAAATTATTCATTTCAGGATGCTGACTGTCTCCAGACCACGAGAGAGATTTCAGCATCCTGACACCTGTCCCATGCTCCCAGTGCAGATTCCTTGGGCAAGTGGGACCAGATGTTCCCTGTGAACCCTGTGCTGCAGGCTGGGCTCCTGGTGCATGCAGGTGTGTCTCCATAGGGAATTTCATCTCCTTTGGAGGCTGCAGGATGGGCCCTTGGGTGCAAGTCCTATCTTTGCCAAGCACTGGGTCATCTCCAAGCCTCCAAATCCCTTTTGGGACCTTCAGGAGAAGGCTGCAAGTTGTTTACCTGCAGTGTGGATCCAGGGATGCCTGGAGGGGTGAGAGGAGCAGCACAGGAACAGTGGGCAGTTCTAGTGGGAAGGGAAAAGGGGCGAGTCACTGCCAGCTGCCCTTAAGAACACGCTGCCCACGTTCTATTCAGCTCTTCTTCCTCAGAATTGAGAAATACTTGGAATGGTGGTTGGGAGATGATGAGGGAGGTTTCTCTCTCTGCCTACATGAACACGCACACGGAGAACACTCAGAGGAGCCCAGTTCTGTGAAATAACCTTCTCTTCCTCAGTGGTTTGTGACAGTGGAACAGAGCCCAGCTGGGGAGGCATCAGAGGTGGCATTTAGGAAATCCCCCTGGCTAAGCCAGCTAGGGAGTCTGGAGTACTCTGCAGTCCTGCACTGGGCTGCCCAGCACCACTCCTGCCTTTGCCTGGGTCACTGGAGGGAAAGGAGGGCAACTATTTTGGGAACTCTTGAAGGAAGTGAAAGCAGAATCAAATCAAGTTCCTCTTGAAAGTCTGTGAAGCCACTGAACTTCAGAGCAAGGTTTCTGCTCCGCACCAGGCTCAGTGCTTGGGCAGAAGTTTCTAAGTCATGTGTGAATCTTTTTCTGATACTAAAAGTGCAAAAATACTTCAGTGAAAACAGAAGTTCTATTTGTGGATGTTCAGTCAGCTTAGGTTGGAAATTCAGAGTACTGATCTGACAAGGAGCCCTTTAACTCTGCACAGCTGCAGCTTAGGGGCTTTACAAAGGTCTTTCTGCAAACAATCCCTGTGCCAGGCCCTGAACTGAGCCTTGGCCATAAAAATTTGACTGTGGGTTGGAGCAAACCTCTTACCTACCTTGACTGTGTTTTTGTGTGTTATAAACTCTGGTCTTGTGCTGTGTGCACTTAGGAGCAAAGTGTGCTCACAGTCCACCCAAGAGACTCCCGGACTTCAGCTGTTCCCCAGACGTGCTGTGTTGCTTTTCCCCAATACATGTCAGAAAAATAATAAATATTTGCTTTGCAATGTTTATAGCCACACTTTCTCTCCAGTATAAAAGGTTCCTTCAGCTGCTCTGGTTTCTCAGCATTCTCTCCAGTGACTCAGGCAAAGGTCACCTGCAGGGAGCATGGCACCTCTCCTATCACTTACATTTGGCCAAGACAAATCTGTAACCTCATCCTTAACCCTCTGTCCTTATGTGTAACCCTCTGTTTGTGTCCATAACTCTCTGTACTTGTATTTTGGTTTGTGGGTGCCAACTGGTTCAGGTGCCCCAAGGATGAGTAATGCCTGTTATCCACCCACTGTGCTCCGTGTAAATGGTAGTGGGGCAGAGCAGGGATGAAATGGGATTTCATGGCTTATCTCCAGGTGTGGCTATGCGTTCTTCTTTTATCCTAAGTAGCAAAGCTGGTGTAACCATGAGTCCGTGGGATTGTTTTGTTAGGAAGGGAGCTCATGGAACTGAATTTTGCTCTGCAAGTGACAGTGGGCAGCATGTCTGGGTGTCACAAAGCTGTCCCTTTAGCTGAGGCAGCTCTGCATAGTCTAACCCTGAACAATTTTGCAGAGAAATGCTGAAGTCTTTTATGTGACTCAAGAAAAACCCTTTGAGATCCCATTGGTATTGCTGGGGAGAGCTGTCTGTGGTGTCTTTGGGGCAAACAGGTCTAAGAGGAGCTCAATGGCTACAGGCTCTGTTTGGATTTGTGTTGTGGGAGCAAAAAGCTGGTGTGATTTGAGCCATTGAGATTTGAGTCATTGGGAACTGATGGTCAGGTTTTAATTTTGCATCTTAACAAAGAGATTCTCCCTCTGGCTCAGTGATGGGGGCATGTCCTGGTTTAGCAGCAGCTGATGGTAGAAATGGAGATGGGTTTGCCCAGGCTCCTGTGGTTCCTGGGATAGGCTGTGACCTGGGAGCAGTTTGCTCCTGGGCTGATGAACAGCAGGTAGTAAAGGTGAGCTTGTGAGGGGCTGGTGTGGGGAGGTGGGTGCTCAGCCACAGCTTGGTTACCCACCTTACCCTGTGTCTGTGAGCATTGCCAGCGGGCGCTGAGTGTCCAAGCGGTCAGCGAGAGGAGCCTCATCCACTGCAGGGCCCAGGCACCACCACACAGCTACTGGTGGGAGCAAGGGACATCGAATTACTCCCTGTGCACATGAAGCTCTTGGAAAGGAGAAATTGGGAGTGTTGAGAGGTGAGACACAGCAGGGCAGCCCTTTTATCCTCCCTGTCCAGGCACAGAGGGCTGCAGTGGCAGGTCCTGGCTGAGCTGGGAGCAGAGCCGGGGCTGGGGGCTCGGCACTGGGGTGCAGGGCTGGGGGCAGAGGGCTCAGTGCTGGGGTGGGCTCGTGGCAGAAGGTTCCGTGCCGGGGTGCAGGGATGGGTGAAGGGCTTGGTGCCAGGGTGGGGGGCCCGGGGCAGAGGGCGCGGTGCCGGTGCACGAAGCCACGTTCCCGCTATTGTTCGGTACAATACCTGCGGCAGGAGGCAGGTGTCGGCAGGAGCAGCGCCGGGAATGCCGCTCCCAGCCGAGGAACCCGTGCCCGCGGCCCCGCCATCCCGCCACCCGCTCCATTTTCTGTCTCGCCCGTGGCGGAGACGCTCAGATGGCAGAGCCGGGCTCGGCGGCCCTGGGAGGGAGGAGGAGTCTGCCCGTCCTCCGCCCGCCCTCCCTCCATTGTCAGCGGCGGCGGCGGCAGCGGCACCTGCTCGGGCCGCCGGCGGCCGGGATGCTCCTGCCCTTCCCGGCGGAGCGGGGACGCTGCCGCAGTGCCGGGGCCGCAGCTCGCAGCCGGAGGGAGGAGATGCTGCTTGTGCCTGCCCGGCCCTGCTGCCGCCTCGGGAAATGAACATGAGTCTGCCAGGCCGCGTCTCCTGCTCCATGCTCAACTGCTTTGTAAGTGCTGCTTTTTATACCCCTTCTCTCCTCCATGGAAGCAGAGCCGTAAGGCAGCTGTGCTCTCCATCTCACACGCTGGTGGAGGCATCCTCTGGATCTGCGTGGGGAGAACGGGGATCCCCCTCTCCCAGCTCCCGCATGCTGCCGGAGGACACCGTGGCCGTCCCCGCTCCCCTGGCCGGGCCCAAGGGCACAGCAGTGTGGCTGAGCCCCGGCAGGCCCCGGTCACTGTGCTGGGCTCCACAGGCTCTGTGCCCTGCCTGGAGCTGGGGAATTACCCTGTGAGAGCAGCCGACCCCCGGAGAGCCCCGCGCCCCCTCCCTGGCTGCGGCTGTGCAGGACCCTGAGAGGGGTTTTTATACTTTTATATATAAAAATATATGCCTTTTATACCTCCAGGAGAGGGGGTTTACTGCTCTGACCCTTCCTGCAGACCCACCCTCATCCCCCAGGCCACTCCTGGCCATAGGGGCTCTGAGGGCTTCAGGAGGCTTGTGAAGAGAGCAGGGTGCTGACCCCCACCCTGCCGGTACCCGGGCTTGTGGCAGAAGGGGATGCTCAGCCTCTGCCCGCCCTGTGCTGCAGGTGAGGAGGGACTCAAGGACACCCAGGCGGGTGGAGAGCTCAGGCTGCCCTGTTCCAGTTCCTGCTGCTCTCTGGGATTTCTCTGCAAGCTGCACAGTGATGATGGGAGAGGATCTCTGCTTGCTGGCTGCCACACCGACACATGGGCACACACCTTCCCTTTGTGCTCTCCTGGGCTGGAGCCTCAGCCTTGGAGTGAGCCCCCCCCGTGGTCCCCAGTGAGCATCAGCTGCTGCTGGAGCCGGGGTGTGCCCTGTGTCCCTCACAGTGTGGTGACAGGGGCAGTGCCTTTGCAGTTTTATGAAGGCTCTAACAGCATGTTACATGCGTGCAGGTTCCTGGGATGTGGGGTGGGACGGGTCTGGCTGCCCCTGCCTAGGGACCAGGGAGCACCTCGGGCCAGGCTGTTCCTGCAGGTGCTCAGCCTCTGTCAGTAACACAAGAGGATTCAGCATCATTTTAAATATTCCTGAGCCAGAAGGATTGGGATCTCCTTTCTTCAGGCTGAAATTGGGATTCTGGCTTGGGTGACATATCCAGAAATATGTCATTTTAAAATATTACTCAGTGCTTACAGAACACAGTGTTTCCTGGTAAATGCTAGAGCCTAGAGCTAGAGGGTAAGCAACCTTCTGAAGAAAACATTCCCACACCAAATATATGTGGAATTAGCACCATCCTGGACTCCCAGTGGTGAGCATCTGCAGCTGAATGTCTGAACTGGCACTTCTTTGGGCAGCAGTTCAGTGATGTGACAGGGCCTGGGTGAGGGCTGGTGAAAATTGGCACCAAGAGTTCACGCCAGAGCTCAAGGAGCATTGGGACAATGCGCTGAGACACTTGGTGGGATTTGGGGTGTCCTGTGCAGGGCCAGGAGTGGGACCTGATGATCCTTATCCCTTCCAGCTCAGGATACTGTGATTGTATGAGTGAGTGAAGATTCTCATGTTCCAAACTGAGACATAACACTCCACTTGTCAAGAACGGCATGTGCAGGTTCCTTGTGACCTCTCAGACCATCCTGAGGCCTCTGTGGGTTTTCTGGAGTGTCCATCTTAGCAGGCTGGACATGTCCAGCTGCCTTGGGCTCAGTGCTGGCACCAGTCAGTAGTGCCTGTTGTGAACTATGTGCACTGGGATGCAGTTGTTGTAGGGTTGTAGGTTGTTCACAATTGTATCTTCTCCTCCAGAAGATTCAGGCTCTTCCCAGATTTCTTTGGTGTGAAAGTGAAAATGAAAACTCCCAAAACAAAGCAGTCCTTTAAGAGCAGGAGGAGTAGGCTGACACTGGTAGATGGAAATCCTCTGTGTCATTGTGTGTTTGCTGTGGTGTCATGGAGCAGGTAATGGGAACAGCTGATGTGACAAGTTACTGTCACATCAGTCCTCTGTGGCCAAGGTGTGTCTGCTTGGCTTTCCAAACACCGTTCAGCTGGAAGAGGTGGGACTTGGAGGCTTCAACATCCCACTGTGCTGTGGGCACTCTGCAACAGCCAGAGGAACTGCTGGGATATGAAAGCAGAACAGGCATTTCCATGCACAGGTATCCCCAAATTCCTGGGGTGCCAAGAGTATCCAGCAGCTTCAGTTTTTGGCTTTCACAGCAAGTGCTGGCTGAGGCTGTCTGACTGTGTGCTCTGTTTGCAATGCAGGGTGAGGAAGGCCCTCCCAGTTTGGAGTACATCCAGGCCAAGGACTTGTTCCCCCCGAAGGAGCTCATAAAGGAGGAGGAGTCACTGCAGGTAAGGAAGCAAAAACACCGGAACAGCTCTGGGATGTGGCAGGCTGGACTCTGCAGAGCAGCTCTCCAGCCCAGTACAGCCTGGAGACCGTGGGCAGGCTGGTGCTGGGGGCACATTCGGGGCAGCAGGTCCCTGTGCATGTTCCCAACCCCTGGAGCTGCTGCAGGGCACAGCCAGCCCTGGGTGGGAATGTGCTGCTGCCTGCCCAGCCCTGCAGCCTGAATCCAGGGAGGTTCCCAGGACAGGGGGAACGTGCAGCTGCACTCTTGCTCTCCCCTCAAACACCTTGCTCCTGGCGTTTTCCTGCTGCACGGCTGCTGGAAGAAGGAACCTCCATATGGAGCCAGCCTCCTGCTGCAGAAAACCCTGGGAAGGGCCCCAAGTGCTGTTGCTGCTGTGCATTCCCTCCTGAGAATCGGTGCTTCCTTTAACAGCATCCAGTGCTCATTGTCCTCCTCCTGGGGCTGGAGCCAGGCTCACCTTGTTCTTGCTGCTGCAGTGTTTGAGTTTGTTCTGAGACTGCCACTGCCTTGGCAAACAGTGCTGGGGAAAGCAAGGGCCGAGAGCTGTTGGCTTGAAGGAGCAGCCACAGGCTGGAGAGTTGTGCAGGGTCAGGGCTGGGGGGCTGAAGCTGCTGAGGCAACTCTGAGCTGAGACTTCTGGAGAAGAACAGACACTGCCTTAGTTTGCTGCGTGGAGAAGTAAAGTTCAACCCTCCCAAGGGTAATTTGCCTTCAGGAAATTGTTAATTTATTGTAAAACAGAGTGTTCAAGGCCAGCTTGGATGGGGCTTGGAACCTGGCCTAGTGGAAGGTATCTCTGTCCATGGCAGGGTGTGGAACTGGATGAGCTTGGGTTGGGATGTCACTCCCAGCCCAAACCATTCCAGGATCCTGGGACTCTAGAAGGATCAGTTGATAACAAGCTGTATTGGGGCACCTGCTGGTTTATTCCAGGATTCCTCTCCGTTGGTTCTTGCAGCCTTACCAGCCCCTTGCTGTTCTGTCTCCCTTCTGTTGCTGTGTGAAAGAGCCACGTAAGCAGGAGAGACATATGCCAGATAAAAACAGCTCTGGCAAGTGTGCAGAAATCAACTGCAGAAATAAAGAGAGGATATTCTCTTAGGCAAATAATTAATATTTTTCAAGAGTGTTCGGACAGATGCCAGGCTAAGGTGGTTATTTTTGTTCAAAGAAAGGAGAAGTTCTTAGTACAGTTCACTTGAAGTCTGAAATCCAGGAAATTCAGGTTTTTATACTCAAGCCATAGAAACAACTTTGAAATAAAGAGAAGGTGGTCTGACTTGTACTAATTACAGTGTAATGAATTGTGTAATCAGCTGCCCTGTCTGGCAGGTTTCAGCTCTGGCTGAAATGATAAATTGTCATGACATTTTTTGCATAATTGGTTACCGACATCACCTGGTGTAGGTTGCATTCAGGGAACAGGAGGAGCCTGATTAGCTAAGGACAAAGGGGCCTGGTGAATTTTAGGCTGTTCTGCCTTTTTTTTTTTTAATATAAGAAAAGTCAAACTTGACTGTCTGCAAGGATCCCGTGTTTTAAAAATAACTGTGACATGTCCAGACTGATGGGGAAAAACAGACACTTGATTATGGAAATATTTTTTTAAAAATTGAATACAGGTAACTTTAATGAAGCTTTCTTGCAGTTTAATCAGGACAAGCTTCCTCAGTCATATAAATAACTATACACAGAGAATCCCTGAGAGCCTTCTTAGCAGAAGCTGGGTACAATTTTGGTTCATTTGCTTACCTGGATGGTACTGCTGAGTCTCATGGCCCTCCATGTTTAAATGGCACAGCAGGAGCACAGAGGTGACACTGCCCTGGGCCAGAGGCTTCTGATCAGTCACAGAATCCCAGAATCACTGAAGTTGGAAAAGACCCCCGAGATCATCAAATCCACTGATGATCCCCACGTTGTCACCGAGCCCAGAGCATTGAGTGCCACATCCAGTTGTTCCTTGGACACCTCCAGGGATGGTGACACCACCACCTCCCCGGGCAGCCCCTTCCAGTGCTTCCCCATGGTCCTGGGCTCTTTCAGGAGCTGTGCAGGGCACTCCTCTCTTCTCTCTGAGCTGTGCTGCCGTCGTGTCCCTCCCAGGCCAGCCCTCACTGCCATGGCACACAGGAGATCCCTGGGGAGAGTTCTGTGAGCGGGGCTGGGCAGTGGTGCCAGTGCTGTCCGTGCTGCTCTCAGGGCATTCCTTGCTAGGAATGGTTCCTTGGGGATGCACTGTGGAGGCAATGGCAATTCCAGTGCACAAAGTGCCTGTGTGAGCTGACGTGGTGCTGTCTCCCTTCCAGGTGCCATTCACTGTGTTGCAGGGTGAGGGGGTGGAGTACCTGGGCCATGCCAATGACGCTGTGATCGCCATCTCCAACTACCGCCTGCATATCAAATTCAAGGACTCTGTGATCAATGTGAGTCTGGCTCTACCTGCACCACCACCTCTTGCAGGGTTTCAGACCAAGGAGGGGTGGGAATACCCTGTTCCTGGGGGCTCTGGCACAGGAAGGTGCCTCTTGGAGGATGCTAGGCTTGGGAGTGCAGTTGCTATTTTACTGCTGTATTTAAGTGTGAGGATGGGATTTTCCTTTGGATAGTAATTAGGTCTTGTCTTTGCTATTTTCTTTAAATTCAAACAATAACTTTGGTGTTTTTAAAGCTGTTGAGTTCTCTCGTAGGCCAGTTTTAATGAGACTTCTCACCAACACAGGCAGTAGGAGCTTGAGGATTTCTCTCACTGCCTTTACTTGCTGTCTCTTACTGCAGCTGCTGTTTAGCTCAGTTACCTGTGCTTGGCTGGATGTGACTGAGTAAGAGCCTGGCCCCAAGTGGGATATTACTGAGGGAGAGAACAGAAATCAGAATGATAATCATGGAAGAGCTCTGTGCTGACTCATGGAGCTCCATAACCCTGGGAGTGGGATTGTAGTTCACAGAAGCAGCTCGTGACTGCTGGAGCTGTGCTGGAGCGTGAGGAGCCTGCAGGCACGGCTGCTGGGGCTGCTCTGGCCTGTGCTGTGCCTTGTCATGCCCTACATCTGTCCCTCCCTCACAGGTGCCTTTGAGAATGATGGAAAGTGTGGAGTGTCGGGATATGTTCCAGCTTCACATCATCTGCAAGGACTCCAAAGTGATCAGGTATCTGGTTTATTGCTGTGGTGCAGCTGCTGCAGCCTGGGGCCAGCTCTGGTGCTGCCGTTGGAATTGAGCTGTCCATAGTCAGGGTTCTGAGGCTTGGAGCTGTGTTCCTTTTCCTGGCTCAGTCCCTGCTGAGGGTGATTTGCCTTTGGGTTTGCAGGTGCCATTTCTCCACCTTCAAGCAGTGCCAGGAGTGGCTGAAGAGGCTGACTCGAGCCATTGCCCGCCCTGCCAAGCCTGAGGACCTCTTTGCATTTGCCTACCACGCCTGGTGCTTGGGGGTGTGTGTGGATGAGGAGGATCAACACGCACATCTCTGCCGGCCAGGTGAGCTCCTGGCCAGCAGCACTGCACTGCAGTTGAGCTCTTCTTCATAAACTCTGTCTGCTTTCAGATTCTCCTTGCTGGGTCATGCCGTGTCTGGCCTACAGATCCAGCTGATGGCCAGATGCTGCTGCATAAGAAGCACAGTGAAAGGAATTAGTTACAAACACAACAAAAAACTTTCTGACCCAGCAACACAGAAGCAGCTTTTCCCTTTCTCCATGTAAGAAAACATCCCATAATTAAGTTCTGACATCACAGTAATAGAGACCTCAGGCAATCCTGTCCTGGAGTGGTAAACAGCATCAGTTTTGAGGCAGCCTAATTAATATGAGCCCATCTGAATCTCTTCTCCAGCACCCAAAAATGCTGTGACATTTCCAGGATCGGGTCTGTAGAGAGCTCTGGCTCATCCTCACACAGGCACAAATCAAGTCTTTGAGTCCATGAAGAGAAAACCAGAGCTGTGCTGGTGCCCTCGTGTGGACTGGGAGTTTCCCTTCCCTGGAAACACAAAGCTCTCTTGCAGTTACTTTGTCTTATCAATGGTGAAGCTGTTTAAGGATGGAATTAAAATGAGTGAAAAACCTGGCTTTAGGCTGAAAAATGAGCTGATCCTAGAGGAGAGCAGCAGTAGCCTAAATGGAACGTCCAAAGACAGGCTGGATGAAAGGATGGGGTTCAATAGTACAGGTATTCCAAGAGAAGCTGACAGGGGAAAGGTAAGCTCTGTGTCCTTACCATGCCCCAAACCCCAGAAATCAGAGATATTTGCTGTGTTTCCTTTAGAGAAAGTGTTCAGTGTAAATAAACTCACCTGTGCAAGTTGTTGCTGCAGGATATGGCTGAGGTGAAGAGCTTTGCAGTATTTATTTACTAACAAGATTTGATACTGGAGCAACAAAGGCATCCAGAATTTGTGAGGCAAGGCTAAAGCAAGAGAGAGGAAGCCCTGAATCAGTGTCTGAGAGCAGTGTGGAGGAAGGAATTGCCTGGGGTGGGTGCTCAGTGCTCCTTGCCATAGGGTTCCTGACATTCACTGGGGTGGAATGGGATGAGCTTCAGGTCCCTTCTGACCCAAAGCTTTCTGTGGTTTTGTGACTCTCCAGCTCATGGCAGTTGGTGTGGAGTTCCACAAAGACATTCAGATTTCCTCTGTGCTGTCAGTAACCCCCTGTGCTCCTCTCCTCAGGGGACCACGTGAGGTTCCGGTTCGAGATGGAGCTGGTGAGGATGAGCTTCGACCTGCAGAACGCCTGGCGCGTCTCTGACATCAACAACAACTACAAGTGAGTGTTCCATCACCAGGCTCTCCCCACTCTCCTCTTGCCTCACTTTTCCACTGGTAATCCCTGTGCAGAGCAGGGGTGAGTCAGACTCCAGCCATTCCCCCTTCCTGGCCTTTACAGCCCCCAGGCAGAGCAGAGTATGAGCCAGATCCCTTTTCTTTCCGCCTTTCACATCATGGAATTGGAGAGGAAATGCAGCCCAAACATCAGAGTTAGCAGGAACTGTAAATGCTGACTCAGGTTTATAATGTGGTGGCTCTAATTCCTGTGGAAGACATTTGGGAGTCTGGAGGTCCAAGTGCAGCTTGGGAGGTTCACAATGTGCAAGGGAAAAGAGCATTCCCTGGGAACATGGTGGTGTGCTGGGCACATCCCCAGCACTGTGGGGTTAAATTCCAGGTGAGCCAGTGTTGGAGGTGGTCTGTGTGGGCATTGGGGTGGAGATCTCTACAAGGTTTTCCCACTCTCACAGTGGAAGAGACGTTTTGTCACCAGTCAGTGTTTCCAGCCTGCCTTGTATGCTGGAGCACAGGACTCTTGGAGAAGGACAGCTGCACTGTTTGCAGCAGGTGCCATTAAGCCAATGGGATTTCAGACTTTCATGGACATACTCATTTGTGTGTTCACCATGATCCTGTTCTTGAAACCACTGGTATCCCTCAGCCTTTCCTCTCTGTCCCAGCCAGTCCAGGCATCCCCATCACCTATGGATTGAACAGTTCAGGTCACTGGTTTCCTGTGGAGACCATGAGAAACCTCAGATACACTGGACTGGGGAAATCCCAGTTTTGGAGCTTGCTGCCTGAAGAATCCAGGCCACAAGCACTAAATTTGGGGGGTGATTTCCATTTTACCACTGCCCTACTCACCATGTTGTTGATTTGGGACTGTTCACATGACTTTGCTGGCATTTACACAGTTTCTCCAAGGATGCCAAATAAAAGTTGTTGTCCTGAACTGCTCAGTTTCGGAGTGCACAGCCTGTAGGTCCATGCCCTAGGTAGAGTGTAGGTCAAGCCTTCTTCCTTGCTGGATCCCTCTTTTTTCAGGGGTTTAACTTCCATTGACCACCTGTGCTTTGCTTCCTGGCCAGTAATCCACAGCCATTAGCCGCCTTCTCTGAAGACAGGTGTTTCATTTCCAATCAAACCAGGGAAGAAAGAACCTAAAACTAACCTCAACAAGCTGGGTGTGGGCCTGGCTTTGCTTCTCTCCACATGCCGAGTTCCTCCCTGGGGATCCTTTCAGGTCCCAGCTTCCTGCAGACATCCCAGGATCTCAGGGGTGGTGTAATTGCCTTGTGCAACTCAAACCAGTTCTCTCTTGCTGCTCGGGGAGTGTGGCTTTAAATCCTGCCTTGGCTTTTGATCATAACCACCTGCCTCTATTCACAGGGATCAGGTTACTTTTTAACTGTTTGTAGTCCTTTTATCTTTTATTTCCCCGCTTTGGCAAAACAGTGTTGTTAAAGACAGGATACTCCAAGGTAATGGCTTTGTTCCTGGTCTTTTAAGTCTGTTCCGAGATGTCCTTATCTGGGAACTATTCTCTCCTTCCTGGCGACAGCCATCGTAAAATGAGAGCAATACAAGCTTATAATAACCACTCCTTCAGTCTTGATAAAAGTATACAGTGATAATAAAATTATTACACAGTCTCTCCCTGGCTCTCACATCTTCAGGGAATGGGGTCACTCCAGCATTGCCCATCTGGTCCACACAGGCTCTCCGAGGCAGTTGTTTCACATCAGCCTCAGTACTGGTGCGTTTAGTACACATGTAGTTCCTTCAAAAACAGGAATAAAACAACAAAGCACTTTTCCTCCAATGTTGATGCTCATTTTCAGGTTTTATCTTTTTACTGTTATGGTTTTATTTAACTTTGAGTTTATAGGAAAAAGTTGCCAGGAGTTCTGTTACTGCTTTAGCCAGATGGTGTTTCCTACCGGTTTCTGAGACAGCTCTTAATACAAATTTTGTCTTTTTTACACTTCTCTATAAATTTTAATGCTATCCATACCATTGGAAAGTGATAATTACTGTCCCTGCTTGGATTTGCCACAGGAACATGTGGACAATAAGTCTGTGAGTTCTGTTAGTGGTACACGTGTTTGCCTCCTGCGAGGCAAGAGCTTGGACAAGGCTCTCAGGGACAGGATGGGTTTGTTGGGGTGTCCTGTGCAGGGCCAAGAGCTGGGCTCAATCCTTGTGGATCCCTTCCAAATCAGGGTATTCCACAATTCCTCATCATTATCTCTGTGGTAAGAAGGTTCTCCATCAATCCTTGTTCACAGGTGCTGGTTCCTGTGTCTGTGTTGTTCCAGCCACCCTCTCCTGCCATCAAACCTCACAGTTCAAGGCTGTTCCCCTTGGTGGTCTGGCTCAGCCTGGTCCCAGGGCTTTCCAGGACACCCCACTGCAGGTGGTTCCCTTTAGGACTCCCATTGTGGTGAAAAATGATGGTTGAGGTTCCGAACTATTTCTTATCTTCCCAAGACCAGCTGTTTCCTGAGAGGAGCATCCTTCAGCTCTGTTTTTAACAGCACACCTGTTAAAAAAACACAGGCACACAAAAGATCTCAAAAAACCCCTTTGAAAATCCAAACTGCCCTATCTGCTCGTTCACTGATGTTTCAGGTAGTTCTCACACATGAGGGGTGACCTCCCTCCCAACAGCCGTGTTTACTCAAAACCCAAGTGCGCTGATCTTATCCTTTTTGTTGTTGTTGCTGTTGTAGGAGCCTTATCCCCTCTAAAACCATGATTGAATCTACTGAGTGATGAATGCTGTAACAAAGGGATTTTTCAGTTATTCTACTTTGGAGCAGCTTAGGTTCAAAGGAAGAGTCAGAGATTCTGTATAAGTTTTCTGGTTGCAGCAAGAAACACTTGGGTGTGTCTGAAAATGTCACTTTGGTTCAGACATTTGCCTATTCTGTGTGGAAGCAGCACAAGTCTCCCATGGGAATTTCTGCCCTTGCAGACATTCTGCTTCTCTTCCAGCCTCTGTGGATGTCATTCCTGTCACTCACACCCTGCAGGGGTTGGTAGTGCAGCCTCAATGCTGTGCTGTTTCTCCTTAGCGTGGGGATTTATTTGATCCATGCACGTTCTGCTGGATGCTGGTCACTCTGAGCATCACACTTTTACCTCCACCTTCCCCTGGAAGTTGCCCACACTTTGTTCACAAGCTCAGCCTATTTTGGCCTTCCTACAAAGCTTGTACTCTGAAATTCAGGGTGCCACAGATAGTCTTCCTTGTTTCAATTTATAAGATACTGTTAAGCCAACAGAGTTACTTATCCTGGCTTTCCACTTCCTCTACTGTGTTTCTCTGGAATTCTAGCCTAGAAGGACATGTCTCTTTCTCCTGACCTTACTGCCTGTTTCTATGCACCCTGCTTGAATTTGGCTTCACTTCTTAAAGATGTCCTGTTTCCTACCTGAATTTTATTGATTTCTGTCTTACTGTTTTCCTAAGGCTACACAGTTTTAGTGACTTAACTCTTGGAAGATAAAATCCCGAGCCTCTCCTGGACTACCTCTCCCCAGTCTGTACTTTTAAGACATCACCCATGTTTCATCTGAGGTGCCAGGGATCTGTTTGCACTTCAGTGAAGCCTATTCATGTATAGACTCAGCTGTTCCAGAGGTTCCTCCAGACCTGAACAGGTGCTAATCCTCTCCCATATTCCTGCATCCTCAGTCACACTTCACTGCTTCTCTAATTTCCTGACCACCTTTGCTTATGGAATCTGAGGCATTTCAGAGATGTCCAAGTCCAGACATCCTACCACAGACAACCCGGTATTCACCTTCTTAACTGACAGCTTTAATTTTGCTTCCTGAATTCCTCATCCTCACACAGTTGTTTTTATCCCTTAGCCACCCTTGCTTTCTGCCTGGGGCTCCCAGAGGAGCTGTCTAGACACTGCAGTGCCATTTTCCAACGTGGCAGGCAGTTCTTCCCCAGCACCATCAACTAATTCTTGACTGTGCCTGTTGCCATCAGCTGGAATAGCCTGGGCTCAGGGACACCAGACCACCCTCTGGAGCTTACTGGGTGGATTCTTTCACCCCCCTCATTTTGCTCCCCATCTGCCCTGAAACATTCCTGCTAAATGATGTGGGATAGCCTTGAGCCAGGGCTGCTCTTTGATGTTCCCTGCCGTGTACCCACCTGTGCCTGCCTGGGCTGCAGGGCTTCAGCTGGTCCAGCTCCCAGGCACTGCTGTGTCTGAGCCTGCCTTGGCCTGTGCTGGGAGCAGGGGAGGAGCTGCAGAAGCCAGAAAGCCCCCTCTGCACTCCTGGAATTTTGTGTGTGCTACAATCCTGAAATGGTTTGGGCTGGAACGGACCTTAAAGCTCATTCCATTCCACCCCTGCCATGAGCTGGGACACCTTCCACTCTCCCAGGGTGATCTAAACCCTATCCAGCCTGGCCTTGGACACTTCCAGAGATCCAGGGGCAGCCCCAGCTTCTCTGGGCACCTGTGCCAGGGTCTCACCACTCTCCTAGGAAACAATTCCTTCCCAATATCCCATCTAAGCCGGCCCTCTGGCAGTGCTCTCTGCTTTCAGAGTTCTCCTCTCACTGCTGGTACATGTTCAGATATCTATAAGAATTTAATTTCTGGCACCCCACCAAACAAGATATGATTTAGATCTTACTCCTGTCACTTTATTTGCATACCTGCAGTCCCCACTGCTAAATTCCTGGGCAGATTTGTGTCTTCCTCACTGAACAACGTGTCGAGTTGAGCAGTGGTGTCGTGTTCTGCCGGGCAGAAAATGATAGACCATTCTTTACCAGAAGCTCTGTGTACCTGCTACAAGAAAACAAAAACTCCATGTAAGTTATTGACTGTTCCCCTAAACCCTTGTGAATTCTTAAATCCAGAGGTTGTTTCAAAGGCATCCAGGGAAGTACTAGGATACTTATTATGAGCCCAGAGGTGAGGCCTGAGGTAAAAAGAGGTTTTCTTCATTCCTGACAGCATGTTTTGGCTCTCTTCTTGAGGCTGCACTGAGACAGATATGAGGAGGAAGAGCCAATGTCCTGCATGTTGAGTTTGGGGAAGTGTGAGCTGCTCTGGGGTAGCAGATTTTTGATTGCTCAGTCCTCATCTTGCTTTTCATGCTTTCTCTTCTTCAGGCTTTGTTCCAGTTATCCCCAGAAGCTGCTGGTCCCTGTCTGGATCACCGACAAGGAGCTGGAGAATGTGGCTTCATTCAGGTCATGGAAGAGGATCCCTGTGGTGGTGTACAGGTAAATGCAAATTCCCTCCCCCAAACCCATGACAGCTGCTGTGTCCTCGTGGTCCTGTGGGGGCTCTGGAATGGGATGGCAGGAGAGCTGTTTATCCTTTTGCCTCTGGCCTGCAAATGTACTGCTCCCAGGGCTCCTTCTCCCAGCACTGTCTGGAGCAGGGTGTTTTCCAGAACAGAGGAGCAGTGTTCCAGAGCTGTCCTTTGCTGCTTTGTTAGATTTGAAGGTGTGGGTGGCTTTCCTCCTACAGGAGATGTTGCAAGATGAGGTCAGATTAAAGTTCTCTGAGAGTTTCAAAATCTCTCCACACATTGGCCCTTGTCTGGCTGCTACTTTGAAAAGCAGCAAAAGAAATCTGAGCCAGAAGGAGCCTGCTGGGTGTCCTGTGCTCAGCAGGGTGTGCAGGCCAGGACACACCTGGGAATACCCAAATCTGCAGCTTCCCATGAGGGGCAGTGGAGGGGCAGCTCTGGTCTCTGCTCTTCCATGGCCAGAGACAGGACCCAAGGGAGCAGCTGGAGCTGTGTCAGGGAGGTTTGGGTTGGATTTTGGGAAAGGTTCTTCCCCCAGAGGTGCTGGCACTGCCCAGGCTCCCCAGGGAATGGTCCCAGCCCTGAGGCTGCCAGAGCTGCAGGAGAGTTTGGGCAGTACCCCTGGATTGTTGGGGTGTCTGTGCAGGGCCAGGAGTTGGACTGATGATCCTTGTGGGTCCCTTCCAATTTAGGATAATCTGTAATTCTATGAACTGTTCCCTGACCAGTCTTCCATAAATAATCTAGAAGGGGATGCAGGAGGCCAGGCAGCCAATGGAGCAGAGCTCTGCAGGGAAGGGGCTGGTTCCTCATTAAATGTGTTTCCCAGGAGACTGATGTGTTTGAAACCAGCGGGAGGCTGATGGAAAAGGGCACCCAGGCAGTTGTGCTGTTGTAAAATGTAAATTATGGTTTGTAGCCTTAGAATCTGTGTTAGCAGCTACCAAATCCAAATATAAAAAACCTTAAAATATCAGAGCTATAGTGGAAATTAAAAAAGTCAGGAAGCAAACCCAGTGAATTTACAGGCACCTTAATTCTGCATCTTCATGGCTTGCTCTTGGATGTGGCAAAACACTGTGTGTTCTTTCTAGAACTCAGTTCTGCAGCAGAGTGGGAAGGAGTACAGCTTATTGGATGGAGCCTTTCCCTCCTTGTAGCCAGCTCAGCTAAGAAGTTAATTGTATTTGTGATTCCTTTTGCTAAAAATGGCCTGGTGCTGGAGCCTGTCCCACTGTGCCTCCCCACCCGAGGGCAAAGCCATGTCTTTTTCTTACTCCAGCAATTATTTTGTTCCTTGCTTTATATCTCTGTAATGGTACCCAGTAATTTATGAGCTGAGTGCAACCCTTCTGCAGCTTGGGATCAGATTAGAAGATGCTGACAAGAGATGTTACAGGATGGGGCAAGTGCTTGATTTTCACGCATGTTTTTTAGTCTTTGCCCTCAAGATTGAAGTCTTTGGGGCAGGACAGTCCTTGAGGGTCATGGCTACTTTTGCAGTGCCTTGCGCTGTGAGGAAATGAAAAGCCTGGCACTCAGCTCCTCCTCACTCAGACTTCAGGAGAGAATGGATGGGTGCCTGCACCCCAAGGGACTCTGATAGACCTCAGAGCTTTTGGATAATGCTGATCTCACTGGGTCACAGTCAGAGCTGTAAGAAACGATACCAAAGGTACCCCATTATCAGATTTCTTTAAAAAAGTATAATTTAGCTATAAGCAAAGCAGAAATTCAGGTCTCCATCTCAGTCCTCAGTGGAGATGCACAGGAGAGATGCTGGAGCCAGAGAAGCTGCTGCAGCAGACAGAGCAGTAGCTGGGGTGTGGCTGTGCACAGGGAGCTCTCGGGGGCTCAGCGAGGCTCTGTCCCCGCAGACACGTGCGCAGCGGGGCGGTGATCGCGCGCTGCAGCCAGCCCGAGATCAGCTGGTGGGGCTGGCGCAACGCCGACGACGAGTACCTGGTGACATCCATTGCCAAAGCCTGTGCCTTGAACCCCGGCGTGAGAGCGTCGGGCGCCGCGCCGCACGCCGGGAGCAGCGACGGCAGCGAGCCCTGCGACGCCGACTTCGGTGAGACGGCTTCTGCCACCCTCTCAACGGGGGACAGCGCGCGGGGACTGCCAGGGGACAGCCTGGGCCCCTCTGCGCCGCCACCGCCGCGTGTGGGTGACTCTCTGCAGGGGAGGGAGGTGCCAGGAGCTCATGTCACGTCTGTGTGTCCCTGCAGACTCATCCTTGACAGCGTGTTCGGGCGTGGAGAACGTGGGAACCCCTCAGAAGCTGCTGATTCTCGATGCCAGGTCCTACACAGCAGCTGTGGCCAACAGGGCCAAGGGAGGCGGCTGCGAATGCGAAGGTACCAAGGGCCAAGAACATCCCAGAGCATCTTCCTCTTGGGCCTGGCAGTGGCTCCTAGGGCACAGCTGAGGGTCAGGACAGCATTTTCGTGCTTGGTCTCTGAGCATGTTCCCACAGAGGGATCTGGACAGGCTGGATCAACAGGCCAAGGTCAATTGGATGAGGTTCAATAAGGCCAAGTGCTGGGTCCTGCATTTGGGTCACAACAGCCCCACTGGAATGCTCCGCTGTGGGGCAGAGTGGCTGGAAAGCTGCCTAGTGGAAAAGGACCTGGTGGTGCTGGTTGGCAGCCAGGGGAGGTTTAGGTTGGATATGGGGGCAGATTTCTTCACTAAAAGGTTGTCAGGCCCTGGCACAGCTGCCCAGGGCAGTGTTAGAGGTCCCCACCTCTGGAGGGGTTTAACAGCTCTGTGGATGTGGCACCTGGGAACATGTGTCACTGCTGGGAAATGGTTGGACTCGATGACCTTGGAGGTTTTTTCCAACCTCAGTGACTCCATGAACACCAGGAGTGGTGTGTGAGGGGCGGCTGCACTGGGGTGTGGAGGCAGTAGCAGCAGAGTTGGATTCTCTTGGACCTTGTGGGTCCCTCGCAGCTCAGAATGTTCTGTAGCTCTCTCTAAATGTTCCTGTCTCTCGTATCAGAGTATTACCCCAACTGTGAAGTCGTGTTCATGGGCATGGCCAACATCCACTCCATCCGGAACAGCTTCCAGTATCTGCGTGCTGTCTGCAGCCAGGTGCCAGACCCCAGCAAGTGAGTGACTCTTCTCTAGCTGAGTTTGATGATCTGATCTGTCTGATGAGCTGATCTGTCAGTGACCTGGGGGGGGTTTCACTCCTTTTTCCTTTTTTTATCCCAGGTTTCTACCTGAGAAAATGGAGGGATGGGAAAGTGCTCACAGTGCTTGAATGCTGCTAATTTTGATCCATTAATCCAGAAGGGATTGTGGCACTGTCTCAGTGTCACTTGGCTGTGTGTGTCCTCTGGGGGTTTCTAAAATTTATTTGAGAAAAATTAAATTTGGGGTTGGATTCTTTGCCCTTCTTTCCAGGCTGCCCCTGTCCTCTGGGACATGTTTTAGAAAAGATTGATTTTCACTGAGGGCTCCAAGAAAGCTGAAGTTGTTTTTTTTGGTTTTTTTTTCCTTCAGTGGAGAGCTAAGCAACCATTTTCTTGCCTTTTTCCCCCTTGCAGCTGGCTTTCAGCCCTGGAGAGCACCAAGTGGCTGCAGCACCTGTCTGTCATGCTGAAGGCAGCAGTGCTGGTCTCCAGTGCTGTGGACAGAGAAGGGCGTCCAGTGCTGGTTCACTGCTCTGACGGCTGGGACAGGACTCCACAGATCGTGGCACTGGCAAAGATTCTCCTGGACCCTTACTACAGGACCATGGAGGTAGGATTGTGCTCTGCTGCAGTTCATGTCTGTTCAAGGGCAGCTTTTGTCTTGGAATCCCTGTGGAAAGGAGAAGGATTGCTTTTGGGAATAAGCTTAGTGGTGTTTCTGAGCTGCTGTGGTGGGTGTTGAGTTTTCCCTGTTCTCTTCCTGCCTGTTTTGGGTGAACTGTTCCTCACTCCTCTGCCCAGCCTGGGGAGGTGCTGTGGGAAATATCTTTTTGTGCTCAAAGTTCAGCTGCTTCCCTACTCTGAATTCTCTGAGCTCGTCACTGCATGGACATAACAACTGTCAGTTTGTGTCTGGAAAGCTCCAGCCCTGGTGAGCTTTGCTCCCACACCAGGCACTGCAGGCACTTCTTTCCAGCCTTTCCTGGTGGATGGGGCTTGCTTTGTCCTGCCATGTGTCCTCAGCAGAGTCTCTGCAGTTGTTTTTTCTTTCATTCACAGGGCTTCCAGGTGCTTGTTGAGTCGGACTGGCTGGATTTTGGTCATAAGTTTGGGGATCGCTGTGGACACCAGGAGAAGGTGGAAGATCAGAATGAGCAGTGCCCAGTTTTTCTCCAGTGGTTGGATGCTGTTCATCAGCTTCTGAAGCAATTTCCCTGCCTCTTCGAATTTAATGAAGCTTTTCTGGTAAGAAATACATATGCAAACATGTGAGCAGAGACAGAGGGAAAGTCTTGATGTTTTACAGTACTGGAGTTGAGAGAAAAGAGGTCTGCAAAACCTGAGAGATTGTGAGGTGATCACAGAATCCCAGAATGGTTTGGGTTGGAAGAGAACTTAAGGTCCATCTCATTCTATCCATCCCCTGCTATGGGCAGGGACACGTTCCACTACTCCAGATTGCCCTGTCCATCCTGGCCTTGGACACTTTCAGGAGTGGGACAGCCACAGTTTCTCTGGGCAGCCTGGTCCAGGCCCTCACCACCCTCACAGGGAACAATTTCTCCCTGACATCTCATCTAAATCTGTTTTCTTTTAATTTAAAACTGTTCTCCCATGAAGGGATGGTGGAGGTCTGAAACATTTGAAAAAGAAACAAAATAGGGAAAAAAATTAATCTCTGTCTTACCAAAAAATGCAAGAGAGGGTTCTGAAGAGTCATTTGGTTCTAGAGGGATGGGTTTGCTATCAGCTGAATGTTGCTTTCCCTTCAAGTGAAGTGATCCCTGTCCTGCCCAGCGTGGAAGCAGGGACAGCACTGAGGTCACCCGGGGTAGGCAGTGCATGAGCCATCCCAGAGGAGGGGAAGATGTGTCCCCTGTGGGCAGGAGCCCCCTTTGCCCGTGGCTCTGAGTGTGGCTCCCCCTGCATGGCACAGGTGAAGCTGGTGCAGCACACGTATTCCTGCCTCTACGGGACCTTCCTGGGGAACAGCCCCTGCGAGCGCGAGATGCACAACATCCCCAAGCGCACGTGCTCCGTCTGGTCCCTGCTGCGGGCCGGCAATAAGAACTTCCACAACCTGCTCTACATGCCTGGCTCCGAGCAGGTCAGTAGAGCTCCTGGCCCAGCTTTCCAGGCTTTTCCCCTGGCAGGCCCTGGGGAGGGCTGGAGGGGTTGCTGTGGCTGGGCTCTGACCGGGCGGTGTCGCAGGTGCTGCATCCCGTGTGCCACGTGCGTGCCCTGCACCTCTGGACAGCCATGTACCTGCCAGCCTCCTCACCACACCCTCTGGGACAGGAGGACATGGACATCTACATGCCCCCCGGATCCCAGAGCCAGGACTTCAGTGTCAGGTGTTTGGACAGGTAAGAGCTTAGAGGTTCAGGCTCAGCGTGTTGTGTACCCACAGGTCTTCCTGCCCTTCTTGTAGTTTCCCTGTTCTCATCTTCCTTGTGGGAGCCAGAGCTCTGTAGCAGTGCCCCAGCCCCTCAGAGGAGTGGAGGTCCCTGCTGCACCTCCAAGGCAGGAGGCCACACTGTGGTGGTGTGCATTTCACAGTGTCCCTCTCCACCCACCCCTGGAACTGTAATGGGGAGTATTTCCCTGCCTTCATCTCAGTTTTGACTGAAACCAAGGAAGTTTCAGGGGGTTTATTGTGAGATTTGCTTTTCTTTTGGGTTCTAGATTACCAAAGACAAGATCTATGGATGACCTGCTCTCAGCCTGTGACTCCAGCAGCCCTTTGACACGCACATCCAGTGACCCCAACCTGAACAACCACTGTCAGGAGGTGCGGGTGGGCTTGGAAGCCTGGAATGCCAACACTGAGGGGGCTGAAGGTGCTGCAGTGGCCACAGGAGAGGCACGGCCCAGGGAGGAGGAGGAGGAGAACCCTCCCTTGCGAGGCAGCAGCTGTGCTGAGCACGAAGGGCCGAGCAGGCAGCTGGGCAGTCAGGCTGCTGTGCCAGCCAGCAGTGTCCCCGTGGAGGCAGAAAAGGGAAATGGAACACACATGGAGGAACTGGATGGCGTAGGTGCAGATCCAAATCCTTCCGGACAGGAAAACAGCAACAAGGTTTCCACCAGTTCTGGAAAGCATTTGGAAACCTGTCCCCAGGAACCTTTGAAGGCTGCTGGCACGGTGTCCAATGCAGGAGGCTGTCCCAGAAGAATCACCACCCACCAAGACATTCCCAGCCAGGAGTCCCTGGCACCAGGCACCCCTGCTCAGGACATCCCAGGCTTTGCCCTGGGTATCCCGTGCCCAGATGCAGACAAGGGCAGAGGTGATGCTGGCAGGAGCGTGCCCTTTGAGGAGCCTGGCCAGCCGGGGAGGCTCCTGCTGGAGCAATGGCGCAAGCCCATTTCCCAGAGCCAAAGCAGTGAGTTCTCCTTCCTGGGGTCCAACTGGGACAGTTTTCAAGGCATGGTGACATCGCTCCCCAATGGGGAGCCTGCACCCAGACACCTCCTCTCCTATGGCTGCTGCAGCAAGAGGCTGAGCAGCAAACCCCTGCGGGCCCCAGGCCTGTGCCTCAGTGGCCCCTGGTCTGGCAGGGAAGGTGGGAAGCCCTCGGCCTGTGCTGGCCACGTGAGCTCGCATTTTGGGAAGCCCAGCCGTTTCTGGCTGCCCTGCCACCCGAAACAAGCCTCTGGTCCCAAGCATCTGCCCCCAAAATGTCCCTCTCCTGTGCCTCCCCTCTACCTGGACGACGACGGGCTGCCCTTCCCCACGGATGTGATCCAGCACCGGCTGCGGCAGATCGAGGCCAGCTACAAGCAGGAGGTGGAGCAGCTGCGCCGGCAGGTGCGGGAGCTGCAGCTGCGCCTGGACATTCGCCACTTCTGCGCCCCTCCGGCCGAGCCCCCCATGGACTACGAGGATGACTTTGTGAGTACGGGCTGCTCACACCCCACAGCGGGTCCCTGCACCCCTGCACACCTTCCTCTCCAACCCACAGCTCCCCATCCCCTCGGGACGGGGTGGGAAAGATTGTTCCTCTGTCACTTGTGTCCTCGTCCTGGCCATGTCCTCATCCACATATCCCAGAGATACCCCAGAGATACCCCAGAGATACCCCAGAGATACCCCAGAGATACCCCAGAGATATCCCAGAGATATCCCAGAGATACCCCAGAGATACCCCAGAGATACCCCAGAGATACCCCAGAGATATCCCAGAGATACCCCAGAGATATCCCAGAGATACCCCAGAGATACCCCAGAGATATCCCAGAGATATCCCAGAGATATCCCAGAGATATCCCAGAGATATCCCAGAGATATCCCAGAGATACCCCAGAGATATCCCAGAGATATCCCAGAGATATCCCAGAGATTTATCCCAGAGATATCCCAGAGATATCCCAGAGATATCCCAGAGATATCCCAGAGATATCCCAGAGATATCCCAGAGATATCCCAGAGATATCCCAGAGATTTATCCCAGAGATATCCCAGAGATATCCCAGAGATACCCCAGAGATATCCCAGAGATATCCCAGAGATATTCCAGAGATACCCCAGAGATATCCCAGAGATATCCCAGAGATATCTCTGCTGCTCGAGGACCAAACTCCTCCATCCCATGGATGCTTTGCCCCGTGTTTGGGGGCTCGGGAGCCACGCAGGTGCCCCTCAGCAACACAGAGTGTGCAGAGCAGGGCGTGCCCTGGGGCGTGTGCCCAGCAGCAGAGGGGATTGGTGACCTGGTCTCGTTTTGCAGACGTGTCTGAAGGAATCGGATGGCAGCGACACAGAGGATTTCTGTTCTGACCACAGTGAGGACTGTTTGTCGGAAGCAAGCTGGGAGCCTGTGGATAAGAAGGAGACTGAGGTGCGTGTCCCACGCTGGGGCTGTGGTGCAGTGGGAGGGAATGTCTTCTGCAGCTCACCTTGGGGGGCACAGCAGCAGAGAGTGGTCTGAAAGTG
Source organism: Poecile atricapillus (assembly GCF_030490865.1). Lineage (NCBI taxonomy): Eukaryota > Metazoa > Chordata > Aves > Passeriformes > Paridae > Poecile > Poecile atricapillus. Next base: position 10,503,267 of record NC_081269.1, read on the forward strand.
AGCAGCCTCCCGTGTCCTTGACACATCCTCTGCTGCTGCTGCTGCTGGCTGGGGTGGGGTAGGCTCGTTGTGAGGTGTGGCCCAGAGCCACCCCCAGCGTGCCCAGAGCTGTCCCCAGGGGTGGCTGCAGACAGGAGCTGACTGGTGTCTGCCCTAGGTGACGCGGTGGGTCCCAGACCACATGGCCTCGCACTGCTTCAACTGCGACTGTGAGTTCTGGCTGGCCAAACGGAGGCACCACTGCAGGTAAAAGTGTCAGCGCTCTGGGCCCCTCCTCTCCTCAGCCTGCTGTCACTAAATGCCCCTTTGCCAGGTTCTGTTCCCTCCAGCTCCCAGGAAAAGGTTTTGGGTCTTCCTAGTACATGCCAGGCCTCATCAGTTCCCTGCAGAGTTCTATGCTACATTGCTCTTGTTTCTGTTTTTCCAAGGCCTTTGATCTCTCTCTGGGACAGCAATGAGCCCCTGTCAGCCCCAGCAGTTTGCTTGCATTGCTGACCACAGAATAAGAAACATGTTTACAATCCTCGATCAGGCTGGTGCTTTGCCCTGACCTGGACCCTTTGTGCTTGCTGAAGTTCTGCTGTGGTGGTCCCAGCTCTCTTCTCACTGGTTTTCTTTCTCCTTGACAGGAACTGTGGGAATGTGTTCTGTGCTACCTGCTGCCATCTGAAGCTGCCCATCCCTGATCAGCAGTTGTATGACCCTGTCCTCGTTTGTAACTCCTGTTACGACCATATCCAAGTGTCTCGTGCCAGGGAGCTCATGAGCCAACATATGAAGAAACCCATTGCCACAGCTTCCAGCTGAATGCCAGACAAGGGACCTGTCTAAGCCCAGCCTTTTCTCTTGTGGGTTTGAAGGGTGACTCTGCCTCCAGGGTAACTGTGAAGGCCTTTGGCACAACACTTGAGCACCAAGCTGGAATGCACTGTCTGCAGCAGCGTCACTGCGGGCTGGAGCAGAGGGGCTCAGAGTTCGCTGTGTCCCCACCCTGGAGCCGGTGGGCCCGTGTGTTGTAGCCCTGATGGCCTAGGGCTGAGAGAGAATCACAACCTCTTCCTTTTGTGAGCTGGAAAGCAACGTTTTGACAGCTCTTGCCTGTGCAAAGTCCCCCCAAAGCAATAGAAAGGGATGTTTAGAACCACCTCCCCCTCCACAGGCAGCCTGCTGTGTGAGCAGGAGCAGGGCGAGCTCCCGATGGTCCCGCGGGCGTTGGAAGGGCCTCAGCCTGGAGCAGATCTGTAGATTCTCTTTCCATGAGTGTGATTTGCGATCAGCTTGGTGAACAAGACTCATTAGCCATCACTAATTGATTTTCTCTCGGGCTCTGAAGAGAAACTCATTCCAGCTGAAAAGGGCCGAGCAGATCGTGTCGGTTTTCAGGCTCCGCTGGGATCGGTGTCGCACTGGACTTCGTCCCTGCCCCCAGCACCACGGGGAGATGGGAGATTGGCTTTTCACTTCTGCTCTGCCTGTCTGCTTTGTCTGCGGTCGTGTCACAGCCTGGTGCTAACACAGGAATGGCACCCTGATCCTCTCCTGGCATGGAAACAGAACTCGTGTTCCTGTGTTGCTCTTCCTCCCCTTTTCTGCCCTCAGCTCTCCATTTCCTACTGCTCTTTATCCTGAAAACTTGATACCTTGAGGGTATAGGCCATAATGTGTTGTTTTACCTCCTGGAATGTGCTGTCTGGTGTATGTGAGGGTTTCAGTCCAAATGCTGCTATATATTTCTGTGCACTTAATGTAACCCGAAGAAGGGAGAATGAAGCATCAATACCAAAACAGGGGTGGGGAAGGGCACTGGCTGACATAGACACTACAGTCTGTGCTTTTCACTTTAGGATGTACAGCCAAGCTGCAGTGATAACCATGACGTGTGGCATGTGTTCAGAGGTGGAAACAATCTCTCTGACTTGCCCCAGTGCTACCTGAAATGCCTCTTGAATTTGACTTCTTTTTTTGTCTCCTGTACAGCGGTCAAAGTTCAGAATTGCCAACTTGTAATTGCCTCTCTGCTTCTCCTTTAAACTAGAGAGCAGGAATCCCAACTCATCCTAAGGACAAGGAACTGGGTTTAGAAAGGAAGAAAGGTTTATAAAGTGGGCTTCAGTGGGCTTGTAATCCCTAGGTCCCTCGGGGAGCATCCATCCTGCCTCCTCTGTAAGGCATCTGTGGATACTAGTCAGGAAGAAGAGTTTGAAAGTGGGGCATTTCTTTGCAGAAGTATAGGTTTTCTTTCCAATATATTCTGCACTTCAGGAGCTGAGACTTGGTGTGTGGCAGGGAGGACCTGTGAGGACAGTGCTCTGCTAACAAGGCAAAGGACTTGACACTGTTGTGATATCAGATCTTTTGGTAATGGTTTGTCATCTCTGTTGGAAGGAATGAAATAAGGACCTTTTCCTGCCCTTTGACTTGTCAGTCTGGTTTTGTAAATCCTGATGTGTGAGTGAAGCTCGTCCTCTGAAGACCCTGTACTTAGACTCTGCTTCTTTTCTACACTGGGAACAACCAACACGGCTCTGGGAAGAGAAGGCACCTTGCTTCAGATCCTGCCCTGCCTTGTACCTGGCAGTCGTTGGAAGCCTGACCACAGCCTGGCAGAAGAAGCTGGATTTGCTCCTGTTTTGCACGTGTTGGAATGACTGCAAGAGATGAGGAAGCCAGATACCAGGTACTGCTGGCCCTCCCATTCAGGCCATTAGTCCAAACTGCTTTTAGCTCCTGTGAGTTTCAGCGTCACAATGTGCTGGCCAAAACCTCTCCAATCAGTTTGATGGCATTGTGACAAACAAAATGTGCTGTACAACTCGATACAGTTGAAATAAAATCTCTATATTAGTGCTGCTGGGTTTGGCCTTTTCTTTCCTGTCTGGGGAGTTCTGCTCACCTGGGGGGTTTCAGGCTGCTGTTACCACATTTTCCCTTGATTAAGGTGTGTTAGGGATTTAATATCTCTTCTCACAGTCAGAATCACAGGTAAGGCACAGAACACCTCAGTCCTCTTCCAAACAAATCTGCAGGATGTCCTTCCCAGGATAACCAGGGCCTTCCAGCCACTCCTGTAAGGACCCAAGGAGAACTTGTTTTCTTTCTGAGGAAGCATTGTTAGGCAGCATTCCCTGCTATGAGGAAAGGCTGAGAGAGCTGGGATTGTTCACCTGGAGAAGCTCCAGGGAGATCTTAGAGCCCCTTCCAGGGCCTGAAGGGACTCCAGGAGAGCTGGAGAGGAACTTTGGGCAAAGGTTGGAGGGACAGGAGCCAGGGAGTGGCTCCCAGTGCCAGAGGGCAGGGATAGATGGGATTTTGGGCAGGAATTGTTCCCTGGCAGGGTGGGCAGAGCCTGGCACAGGTGCCCAGAGCAGCCCCTGGATCCCTGGCAGTGCCCAAGGCCAGGCTGGACATTGGGGCTGGAGCAGCTGGGACAGTGGGAGGTGTCCCTGCCATGGCTGGGGTGGCACTGGATGAGCTTCAAGGTGTGTTCCAACCAAACCATTCTTTGATTCTATGATCCCCTCACTCCTGACTGACGTTTTGCTAGCACCTGGTGCAGGTAGGTGTGTGGGTGGCTCCTCTGTGCAGGATGGTGGGTGGGAGAGCTGTGCTGTGTCAGCTGCAGGTGCTGCAGGTCAGTCACAGTTTGTGATGGAGCCAGACCATCTCCTGCAAAGCCTGTCCTCAATTTCAGAGATCCAGGGATATTGAAATTCATCCTGGTAAACTCCCTCAGTTTGGCTCAGGTTCTTGTCACACAGGTGATACCTAAAGGCCTTCCCCGCAGAGCTGTGGGGAACAGGACAGTTTGTCACACTGAAATGTGAACCATTGTTCCTCACAGTCACATCAGGTCAGCTCAGGATGCTGCTTTTGCTGCAGATTGTAAAACAGACAAGGTATTTAATGAGATTCTTTCTGGAAACCAGATAAAACTGAAATTAGAGCCCTGCCAACACTTGAATACAGATTTGTGATGTGAAATGGAATTGGTGCTACCTGTCTGACGTGAGAATTATGAAGAGTTTAGAGGAGTAGCCTCTCTATGGAAAGTGCAGTCACTGCCCCAGTGAGGCGAGGGCTCGGCTTTGAGGAATTCCCTGAGGCAGCTGCTGAGCCTCAGAGAGAATCCCTGACTGCTGAGGGATTGAGGATGAGGCTGCATTTCCCCTCAGCAGGGCTCCAGCTCAGTCCAGTCTGATCTGTGGTCACATTAACAGGGCCTGAGCTGCTGGCCAGCCCAGGGGGGACAGGTTGGTCACACTGGGACTGCCTGTGGCAGGACAGCGGCTGGAGGGGCTGGACTCAGCTGTGCTGGGTGCTCTGCCACAGCAACACTGCTCACTCTTAGTCAGGAGCAGCATTTTTACAAGAAAAAGCCATTTTTTATTAACTCCCAACTTCAGCAGTTCCAATGCCATCTGGAGAGGCAGAGGAATGCCGACTGCTGGGACACGGCTGTGACCTGCTGGCTTCTTATCCCCAGCAGGGAAAATACCACAGCAGCATTCCCCCATGCAGTTAGAAGATAAATCATTATTTATAAATAATATTTATTGAGTAACAAGCTGCTGGAACACTCTGGCTGGTGTCGTGAGGGGCACTGAACTCTCCTGGTTATTTAGCATGGAGGGAAGTGTTGTCACTGCAGGAATATAAAGCCATCACTGGCAGCACGTTCAGCCTGAGGTAATTGATATCTGCTGAAATGGGTCTGAACCCAGCACAAACAGGACATCAAAGCCTTCCCCATCCACGAACCAACTGCCAGGAATCCCTGGTGAATCAATAACAGGGCTGCATGTGATGTGCCACGCTATCTCAGCAGCCACTGAACAAATAAAGACATTTCTGGGAGTGAGAAGCCAGCTCAGGGTGCCCAGGCTGGGGTTCCTCAGGAGTGTTAATGGGTGATGCTGAAACGGTGGGATGTGGAGGGAGGAGAGGAAGGTGATGGGTGACCTTGTGAACCCTGTGAGTGCTGCACAGGACACAGCTCAAAGTGAGAGACACAGGCAGGAGGAATTTCTGAGCTTGCTGAGGTGTGCAGGTGTCTGTCCAGTCCATTTTCAGAGATAGTTCACACATTTCTCTCACTTCAGCAACAAGAAGTTTTCTCTGGGTTTTTCACTGAGAGCAGTAAAAGCTGCCCACCTGGGTCTTTTAGTCCATAATTCTTTGAAGGATTTCGTTCTCTTTGCTTTTTACTATTGAGGGCTGTATCAGAGAAATGCAGTGAAGCTTCATTGTCAGAGAAGAATGAAAAATCAGTGCAGGGAGCTGTGTGAGAAATGGTGATTATTGGTGCCCCTGACCCTGCAAGTCCAGTCGTGCCTTCACCTGCATCAGTGGCCAAGAGCTCTTTAGCCCACGATCACCTTTATGGTGAGTGGTAACCTCAGGGCAGTGGAGCTCTGAGTGATACACCCCCATTAAAATAAATCATTATCTTTGCATGCAGGGCTCAAAAGTCACATGGCCAAAAGGAGACTCTTAAAATAAAAAGCAGCTGAAAACATCTGTTTTAACACAGCGTGAAGAGCAGCGCATTTTCCCTTGAGAAAAGCAAAGTAGCTGCATTAGTAATGCACTTGTAAAACTCGTTGTAGGATTCATCTTGCCTAAGATTCATCTGAATGTGTAATAGTCAGTTGGATGTGCCTGGGCTTGCACAGAGATTGCACAGAGAGTCAGTGGAGAGAAACAGGCACCTCCCAGAGCTTGAGTCACTCCAGCTTTCTTAGATGGATGCCTCTGGAAGACAATTTCTTTCTGATGAGCCTATTAGTTCATCAAGTGTGCAGAGAGCTGACAGCTGCCAGACCTCTGGGGCTGTGGCAGGAAGGCATTAATCCCACCTGGCTTTTGAAGTGCAGACAACACTGTCTCTCCCATCTTCCCTTCTTGAAGAGACTTTCCTCATTTCAGTGATTATTTTCATTTTCATCAGTCCTTTAGCTGGTACAGGACCAGAGCTTGCAGGTTTTGTATCCAGACTCATTCCAAGTGTTCATTGATTGTTCAGGAACAGGCACAGCTCCTGAATATAATTTCCTGCACAGCTTTGAGTTCTGTTGACCCCAGAGGAGTAACTACCTCCCTTCAGCATAACTTTTGGGCCTGACTTCATAAGTTCCCAGTGAAAGGATGGTGTGAAGTTGTTTCCTTGGTATTTCCTGTGCAACATGTGCTCGATGGGATGGGAGATGCTGGAGAGTGTCAGTCTCGTGTACTTTGGCCCAGCTGAGATGGTGATTACCCCTTTTGGTGCCTATTCCTACCCACAATGCCTGGAAATTATCCAGGCATTTCTTCCATTTCCAGCAGAAAGACACATTTGGTGTCTTACACTTATCTCCTATTCCACAAGCACTTTTCCCCTTCAGGTCTTTCCTTTTCATTTCTTAGAAGATTGGCTTTTTCTGTAGTATCTGTTCATTTTCCCTTGGAATCATTCCAACAAGCTACAAGAAATTTCTCCTTTGCCATTGCTCGCTCACTTTGTCTTCACTAGAGCCCTTCAAAGGTTCCTTTTGTCGGTTTCTCAGGTTTGCAAACACTTTGGAGCGTGCAGTGAGAGATTCACAGATAGCATTTAGGGGTTTTGGCAGTTTCCAGAATTGTGTTCTGTTCACAGGTCACAGAACGTTCTCAAAGATGCCCAGATTTCATCATAAAGCTTCTCAGAATTAGCTTTTGGGTAATGTGAGTCATTCCCACATCTGCTGCTTTGGAATGATGGCCACCAGCTCTTTCTGAGCTGTTCAGCTCCCAGATTTGCTGCTCCAAACAGCACAAAAATACAGCAACATCCCATTAAAAAGGGCAATAGGCAGAGACATTAAAAACCTCGGTTATTGTGTAAAATCCCATGTAAGTGCCTCTCAGAGGCTGTGCTGGTTCTGTAGCTCCTCTGCCACAGCAGCAGCACCTCCCAGGGCAGCCCAGGGAGCAGGAGAGAGCTGGGGAGAGCTGGGGAGAGCTGGGGAGAGATGGGGAGAGCAGGGGAACCTGCAGGAGAGAGCTGGGGAGAGCTGGGGAGAGCTGGGGAGAGGAGGAGAGAGCTGGGGAGAGCAGGAGAGAGCTGGGGAGAGCTGGGGAGAGCTGGGGAGAGGAGGGGAGAGCTGGGGAGAGCTGGGGAGAGCTGGGGAGAGCTGGGGAGAGGAGGGGAGAGCTGGGGAGAGCTGGGGAACCTGCAGGGGAGAGCTGGAGAGAGCTGGGGAGAGCAGGAGAGAGCTGGGGAGAGGAGGGGAGAGCAGGAGAGAGCTGGGGAGAGCTGGGGAGAGGAGGGGAGAGCTGGGGAACCTGCAGGGGAGAGCTGGGGAGAGCTGGGGAGAGCTGGGGAGAGCTGGAGAGAGCAGGAGAGAGCAGGAGAGAGCAGGGGAGAGCTGGGGAAAGGAGGGGAGAGCTGGGGAGAGCAGGGGAACCTGCAGGGGAGAGCAGGAGAGAGCTGGAGAGAGCTGGAGGCTTCTGGACCTCTGGGATGAAGGCTAAAAATTTGAAATTTTTAAAATTTGAATTCTCTGCTTGAGAAAGGGAAGGCGTGAGGGGTCACAAATGTTTATTTCAAAGAAGGCCTGAACATGAAAGGAGCAGCTCTGTAGTTCAAGTGAGGTTCCAGGGCAGCAGCACAGTGAGTGTCCTCATCAGTGCTGTGCTTTGTTCTTCAAAAGTTTTTTGCTTGCCTTGACCAGAATTTATCTTAGTTAACACATCTATGTTTATCTTTGAAGAATGTCCTTGCCTGGACAAAAAGAGATTCTTTATTATTATGAAAAGACTGGGAAATAGCCCCACTCTTTTTCAGACAGCTTTCCACAGCCCTGAGTTTCACTTGATGAATGAGGAAAACTCCGCTGACTTTTGGAATTGGCCCCACCTCCAAGGTGCCTTATTAAAGAGAACTACAGGACCTACTCCAAATGTTTTATATCATTCCAGTAGAAAGTGTTCCTTACTTGAGGGGCCTGGCTTATCAGATATCAGAAGATCTGAAGTAAAAATGCAAGGGCTTCCTTTTCTACTACAGCATAATGCTTATCCACTTTTTCCCCCTCACAAAGGACAAGCAAAGCAAGTTATGCTTATGTGTGTTGAAAAAGACTTGACCTACCCAAGCTTGATTATCCAGTTTCCTGCCTTGCAAATATGAACCTTTGTCTTTTATTCATTTTTATTATTTTTTTAATATAAGCTTATCCAAGTTTATCCAGCCATATCCAACTTGGCCAGGCTATGGCTCGGATAATGTGATGGTGTAAGGATGGGAATAGCCAGCAGCCAGTCAGGCCACTGATATTCCAATATTTATTTTTCACCCAGTCCACCTTTGTCCTCTCGCTTTCATCATGAGCTTCTTTTTCATTCAGGACTTAAGGACCAGTGATGGGAGTCACAATCACAAAATTTACCTCAGAATGGATGTTTGGGATAGAAAATGACTCCAAAGCTTTTGTTTTAGTCATGACAGTCCCTGAAAAGGGCTGGTTGTCAATGAAATTCCCATCTTTACTTTCACCACCATGGCTAAATTTGATCATTTTTCCTTTTGAGCTCAGCAAACCATCAATCTTTTGAGTCCTGACTTCTCCATCCTTTGTCCTTTTTCATTGTTCCACTGCTGCCCTTGTCCCATTCTTTTCTGTCCTATCTAGAGGAACTGAAAGGGTTTAAGTTGCACTTTGGGCACTTTTCCCAGTTTGAAATGCGTGTGAGATCCTGAATTGCATCCCAGAAGATGACCTGTGTACTTTAATAATACCTGAGTTTCTCTTCATCATATTTATATGATCTCTGTCAAAAGAAATTACCTTTCCAGTGTCCTTTAACTGTGATTTATCTCCAGAAGAAGGAGCAGGACAGACACTGCTTGTTAAAATGGGACTCGTGGTTTCCCTTGGGTAGGACTTGCTGGTTTTGAGACTTCTTTTCTTTCTGCTTTGAAGGTTGTTTGATCTATATGAATTCTACTAAAGTAAAAAGCCATTGCAGTGGCTGTGCCCTGTCAGCTTGTGATCACAGAACATTTCAGCAGCGTTCAGTCCTACTCTGTAATGGCAAAGCATCCTTGGGAGTCACCCCCCTGTAGTCATGGACAAACCCTTGAAGAGGAAGGAAATGTTATTGGCAGATATACAACTGAGTGCAGGTGAATTCATGAAGTGGAAGCTTTTTAAAGTTCTATTACTCTTATACAGAAGAGTATTTTGAGATTTGCCACTGAAAGCAAAGATTTAAATTTGATTTTTAAAGAGTCTTAAAGATTTTTAAATTTGAAAATTTCGATAAATGGTCAGGTTGTTTCTGATAAACAGATATTAAGTTTCTGTTTTCTGTGGAAAATATAATTTAATAACATTTGATTGCTACAAAGCATCCTCACTGGTTTCTATCTGGCGGTGTCGGACAAGCTGCAGTTGCACTTTGTGTAGCTGTGGCTGCTGTTCCTGTTCGAGGTTTGTCCCGCTGTGCCCTGGGTGTCCCTGACACGGGGACAGGCTCCAGGACAGGACCCATCCCTGTGCTGGAGCTGCTGGATCTCCCTCAGCCGCTCCCCACCAGCGGTGCTGACCCCAAATGAAAACCATCCCACGATCCTGCCAGCTCTGCCAGCTCCTGAGCTCCAGATCACAGCATCAGGGCACCCCAAATTTCCTCACTGAAGGATCAGGAGTGTGAGCCCCTGTTTGGGGGAGAGGGGGTTTGGTTTTGGGGCTCAGTGTCCTGGGTAACTGCTGGGAAGGCTGATGGTGGTCCTGGACATGAGCTTATTCCGTGTTAAAGAGCAATTCAGGGACTATCAGCCCTTTTGTTACACAGATTCTCTTTTTTTTCAGAAATACTTTTTCTCTAACTCCTCTTCCCAAACTACCCTGGAGTATTCAGTTACTATATTCACACAGATCTTCAGGAATATTTATAATATTAATAATTATCTCCATAATAATTATAATTAATATGTCAAATAATTAATATGTAATTATATTAATATGATACACATATTTTATATATATATCTATATATCTGCATGTATTTAACGCTGAGCAGACTCACAGAATCACAGAATTAGTAAGGTTAGAAGGGAAGGCAAAGATCTTGGAGCATGGGAGCACTTTGCTGATAATTTGTTTTGTTGTTGTTTTATATTTAAAGCTGGGAGAATAGCAGGATTCCTGTTCTTTCAACCGCAGCCCTCAAATTCCCAAACTGGAGCTGAATGTTTCAGCCCCTGACAGGAGCACACCCCCCATGTGTGTGCCAGGGGAACACACAAGGCCCCAGATTTACTCAGCATTCCCGCTTCTTCCTAGATCTCCATCTGCTGGCAGATGTGCCTTTCAAGGGGGGGTGCTTTGGAAAGGAAGGAACAAGAGAGAGCAGTGAAAATGTGCAGCAGCTGCCAGCTGGGCTCCCTCTGTATATAGTTATATTTATATGTGTGCACAGCTATATTTATATATGTGTGTATAGCTACAGTATATATGTCTAAAGTTATAGGATAATTATATTTTCATATATAGTTACATTGATATATGTGTATAGTTATGTACAGTTATATGTGTACACAGTTAGATGTACATATACATGTATGTATGTAGTTGTAGGCATATTAATATTTCATAGGTGTATTGATACTTAGATAAGTTTATGGATATTTAAATAGATAACTTGACATTTCATACTGAATCTGCAGTAAGTTTTTTAACAGAAATGGGGGTTGATTTGCATTTTCTCTGCGTTTTAAATTGTAAATGACCGAGTGTTGTAGTTGAAAACATCCTTCGTGTTTCAGTAGTTGCGGCTGTCACGACAAATTCCCTCAGCACAGCGACAAGTTTTCAAAAGAGGGGCCGACTCCTGCTTTGCACCATTTATCCATCTCCGCGAGTGTCGCTCGCTGTCCGCTTCCCCGGCCCGAGCCGCTGCTCCCGGCGGCTTCCCCGGCGCCCTCCGGCATCCCCGCTCCGGCCCGCAGCATCCTCCAGCTCCCGGCGGAATTCCAGACCTCTGACATCAGCCCGACCTGGAACCTCCCCGAGCCGAGCGGGGGCGATGGGCAGCGCCCCGCGGGGCAGCGCGGCCGGCCCGGAGCGGTGTCCGGGGCCCGGAGCGGTGTCCGGGGCCCGGAGCGGTGGCCGGGGCCCGGAGCCCGGAGCGGTGTCCGGGGCCCGGAGCGGTGGCCGGGGCCGGGAGCGGTGGCCGGGGCCCGGGGCCCGGAGCGGTGGCCGGGGCCGGAGCGGTGTCCGGGGCCCGGAGCCCGGAGCGTTGTCCGGGGCCCGGAGCGGTGGCCGGGGCCCGGAGCCCGGAGCGGTGGCCGGGGCCCGGAGCCCGGAGCGGTGTCCTGGGCCCGGAGCGGTGTCCGGGGCCGGAGCGGTGGCCGGGCCCGGAGCCCGGAGCGGTGTCCGGGCCCGGAGCCCGGAGCGGTGTCCCCCGCCCCGGGGCCGGGGCGCTGCGGGCGGGCGGGAGGGGGAGCCCGCGGCCCGGCCGGGGGCGGTGGCTCCGCTGCTCCACCCGCCCGTGGCCGCAGGTACGAGCGCCCGGCCGGCCCGGGGCTCGGCCGCCCGCCCCGCCGGGACCTTCCGCAGGAGCCGGAGCCGCGGGAGCCGCGGGAGCCCCCGGAGCCCCCGGAGCCCCCGGTGCGGTCCCCGCCCCGCCGCCCCCGGCAGCGGCTCGGCCGCGCTCGCTGCCCATGTGCCAGCCCTGCCCGCCGGCCGCGCTCGCTGCGGGGACGCCGCGCTTGGGAAGATTCCCGGAGCGCGGGGGAGCAGCGCAGCTCGGCCCTTTACATGCGGACACTTCACTTTCAGCCATGCCTGTCCCGGGAGCTCTCTGCCTGTTGTAATTTTCTCCCTTTGATCTCCCTGGATCCTCTTTCGGGCTGTGGAGCTCCGCTTGCACCTACCTGCCTGCTGCGTGTGTGCGGGAGAGAGAGTTTGCTTCTTTTTTAATACTTTTTTTCGGTTACAAATTCCAATTTTTATTAATTTTTTTTTTTTTTAAGACCGAACCCAAACATCCTCAGAGCCACATGGTTTTGTTAAGCTACTGGAAGTAACTTTTGCCTGGGATTTACAGCAGCGTTCCCTCCCGGCCCGGCCCCTGCGGACTCCAGCAGGCTCGCTGCCTAACAGGTTTGCAAAGCATTTTTTTTTCCTTGTAAATCTCCTTTTCTCTCCAGAGCCGTGCGATCACTGTAACTTCAGTTAAATCGAAAACACTTTCTGTCTTAATTCTCCCAGTTATGAAGACTCCTCGATGCGTTTCATGTGACCTTTGGGCAGACCGTGAGCTTTCTATTTTATTTTGTGGGGCCTTGAGTCGGGATCCTCGTAAGGCGTGCTTGGAAGCGGTCATACCGGAACTCGGGCGCGCACAGAAATAGTGCCAGAGAAACCAGATACGCCGTAACTTTCTGCCTGATACCTGTTGGGCTTCGTGTCTAAACTTCGGCAGCGTTTGGGGGCCTTTTTATTTCTTGGGAACTTCCAGCCGTGAAGTGGAGCTCTGTGTTTTATTAATTACCTTGGAGAACTCTACCCGGAGTCAGACCGTGAGCATGGGCTTCTAAGGGAAAAGTAAAGCTCGTCTCCAAACTTGAATGAAGCGCTTCTGGCATGTGGGAGATGGAAGGGATCAACTCCATTTGGAAGGGAACGGTACCGGAGCGAGCCTTCTTGTCACCATAAATTCAAGGAATGCCGCCTGCCTAATTTCTGGGAAGGATACCAATCGCTGCGCATAATTCAGGGTTGTGCTTATGCTGTGGGAATGCTGGCGAGAAGGTGAGGTATCTCTCGAGGGTATTTGGGATGGATATTTTGGACCTGTGGATCTTCCTAACTCTTGGCCAGGAGACAGGAGGCCTCCACATCCGCGGGGAGACCTCCGTGTGCCTCATCTCCGTGGGACCGAGGAGTTCCTAATGCTCCCTGTGCACCCAAACTGACTCCTCGCTTACAACCTGTTTCCTTGATCCTTCTGGATTTATCTGCCGGAGAAGAGACTCACAATATAGGATACTGGGCTGGTTTTTTTTTTAGTTTGTTTGTTTAAAATATGCCTGTGAGCTCCGGGCGGCCTGTGAGCACGTGGCACGGGGCGAGCGGATGGCGAGAGCCGGGGAGCGGCGGTGAGCGAGCCCCGCGGTGAGCGAGCCCCGCTGTGAGCGGAGCGCCGGGAGCGCCGGGCCCGCCGCGCTGAGCTTCCCGAGCGGTATGAGCGGCCCGAGCCCGCTGCTGGTAGCATGAGTGCTGGCCCCCAGGTGCAGCTGGCTGTCCTCTGGCCTTGGCTGCTCATGGCGACCCTGCAGGCAGGACTGGGCCACACCGGGCTGGCGCTGGCGGCGGCCGTGGAGTCGGAGCGGGCGGCGGCGCAGAAAGCCATCATCAGGGTCATCCCGCTCAAGGTGGAGCCCATCATCCTGGAAGGGGAGTTCGCCAACGTCGCCGAGGTGACTCCGGCCGAAGGGAAACTGCTGCAGGTAAGAGCAGCGGTGCTGGTCCCTCCCGGCCTGTCCCCTGTCCCTCCCGGCCTGTCCCCTGTCCCCCCCAGCCTGTCCCCTGTCCCTCCCGGCCTGTCCCCTGTCCCCCCAGCCTGTCCCCTGTCCCCCCAGCCTGTCCCCTGTCCCTCCCCAGCCTGTCCCCTGTCCCCTGTCCCTCCCGGCCTGTCCCCTGTCCCCCTCAGCCTGTCCCCTGTCCCTCCCCAGCCTGTCCCCTGTCCCTCCCGGTTCCTCGCTCCCGTGTCCCGTTGTGCGGCTCCGTTTGCGCCGCGCTCCGTGCGCTGTCCCCGGGCTTTGGCCACCGGGGCCGGGAGCGGCGTCGAGCGAGGGCTGAGCCTTCCTTGGGGCCGAGCTGCGCCTCGCTGCTGCTGCTGAACTGTGCATGTGCTCGGCTGAGCCCATGGAGATTATTCCGTATCTTAATTGATGTTATAAAGCTGAGTGTGTCAAGTCACATGTCGGGATGTGAAACATCCGACAGAAAACACGACTGGTGTTTTTTTCTCTGAAATTCACGAGGTTTTCCACACTCTCTGCCGAGGTCGGGGTTCAGTTTGAGCTCCAAAAGCCATCCTGGCTGTGGCCACCAGGATCCCTGGCCCTGCTTGTTGTTGCCTGTACCTGGAGGGTGAATGTTACCTACACAGGAGCTCCAGTGGTGGCACCAGCAGGTATTTTCATGGATGAATTACTGCTGTTCTCTGACCTTTATTAATGGGAGAGTGTCTCCACTCCTGGGTAGGAGGTGCAGGTGCTGCACAGCCAGAGCTGAGCCGTTCACTGAACAGACCCATCTCCTGCACACACTTGAGTTCGGAGCTTGGTTTCCTGACACCTGCTGTGTTTTCTCTCCATTCTGTGGCTCATCTGCCTGGCAATTGCGTGCTTTATTCTTGAGAACAACAACAACAAAAAAAAAAGACAAAATAGCCTGTGTTAATATTAAGTCTTAATTTTCTTCTGGATTTTTCCAGGACTTTCCAAATGGGGTATGTTGAAATCTTAATTAAATTTGTAATCTGTAAATTTATATAAAAGTAATAAATTTTGTGTAGTTTTTTAAGAAGAGAAGGACAGTTGAGCCAGCTTTAGAACATGGTCAGCTGCCTGTAAGTAAACATGGACAGTTTGTGACATTAATAAAGCCTGCTTTTCCATGTCTTTTGAACTCCTTAGAATGAAATCTCTGCTATAAAATTATATTACCAGGCTAAAAAAATATCTGAGACAAATGTACTCAAGGTCCTCTTCTGTTGTGAGGCAATGTCCAGGAAAGTCAATATTTATTCCTTACAAAAGCTGCAGTGGTGTTGCAACCCAGCACAAAGTATAGAGTAGGAGCTTTTGGAAACGGGAGGATGATAGCCTGTCCTGAGGGATGTGTGGAGCTTTCTAAGCAAATGAAGCAATGCCAGGTGGGAATTTTGTGCATCACAGCAGCATCAAGCAATAAAAAGCTGTGAACAGTGTCCAGTTTCATCCTTTAGAAGTCATCCTCCAGATGCAGCGGGCTGGGGAAGCTCTGATGCAGGCTGTAGAGTTTGGGCACACGGACCCTGGGCTGGCCTGGGTGTGTGTCAGGCCCTGAGTGTGCCCTGTGTGTGCTCAGCTGAGCTCCTGCCCCGCATCCCCTGGAGCCAGCCGTGCTGGGCAGGGGTCAGGCTGTGCCTCCTGCAGCAGGATGTTTGCCCGGTGCCAGGCACTGCTGGGGCTTAGCCAAGCGTACCTGTGACCTCTCCTGTGGATCTCAGGCTGTGCTTGCTAATTCTGCTGCTAAACATCGAAACCTGGCCGATAAAACAACGTTTAGAATTGTTTGGGTCCTGATCCAGTACCGGGTTCTTACCTCTGGAAAGAGAAAACACAAAATGGGGACGTAACTCTTCAGGTACAAAATAAGTAAGAAATCAGTGGGACAGATACTTTTCAGTTTGCTTTTAGATAGTGGGATGTTAAACCCACCAGAATCAGGCTGTATTGGTGCATCTCATTTTGCACATGGTTGTCAGCACCCCAATCTTGCAAAAACTTTGGGTCACATGCTTGACTTGGATGTCACTGGAACTCCTGCCTAATAAATAAACTTAAAGCTGTGCAGACATACCTGCACAATTGCTTCTTCAAATGTAGTTTAGCGACATAGTACGGTACATTTAGTTATTGAGTCAAGAAGTGGGGCTTTTACAGCATTTTTGGAAGGGTCTTGGTTATGTCAGGCTCTGGGAGGTGCAGTCAGCCTGTCCAGGAGAACACAAACTGCAGAGCTTAGCTTGGAAGAGAGGCATGGATGGCCCAGTCCTCTTTCCAAAGCAATATTTTCTTCCTGCAGAGGTACAACAGGATTGCCCAAGGATCAGTATTGCAGAGTTGACCCTGTAGTCAAGTCAGGTTCTCTTTATTATGACTTATAATTATCTTCATAGTGCTCTGGTCAATATATTTTTAGAAATGCGTTCTTAATTTAATACAGAAAACCCTGCACGTAAATGATGGAGGCTCACCAAAGGTACTTTTCCCAGAATGTTTTCCTGGTTTCGTTTCTCCTTGCCCCATTTTCCAGGATCATCTACAGCAATGGACTTTGGTTGTGGTGTGTTACATCTTAGAAGCCAACTTTAGCAATCTCCTCTCTACCTACAATAAAAGAGCCCCAGTGTTGAATTCCCCTCTCAGCCTTTGCCCCTGTGAGTGGTTTTGTGGGGAATCTCTGTATTTCCATTGCTGCCCAGTGGGTGAGCAGGAAGGTGCCAGGGAGCCGCCACCCCTGCCACTGTAACCCTGGCACTGTTCCTCTGGCACTCCAACGCTGCTGCTGCTGCTGCTGCTGCCGTGTGATGCAAAGGGAGAGGAATTTCTCAAGCAGGCAGAGCCACTTAAGCCTTTATAGGTCAAAAAAGCAACACCTCAGACTTCTTGCAGAAATCATCTCCAGGCTTGTGCAGTGCTCCAGCTTGTTCAGGGAGCACCTGCTCGGAGCATTAACTCTTGCTGGACGTGGGAAGCACCTGGGTTACTCACTGGCAGTTTCCAAATTAGAAATTTAGGTTTGGAGGTTTAAATCAGGAAGGAATCCTTCCCTGGCAGGGTGGGCAGGCCCTGGCACAGGTGCCCAGAGCAGCCCCTGGATCCCTGGCAGTGCCCAAGGCCAGGCTGGACACTGGGACAGGGGAAGGTGTCCCTGCCATGGCTGGGGTGCCACTGGATGAGTTTGAAGATCCCTTCCAACCCAAACCATTCTGGGATTTTGTGATCTCTGCTAGGCCAGTGCAGCAGCCTGAACTGCTGTTAAAAGTCCTCTGGGAGTCAAAAACTGGCCCTTTATTACAGGTGGAGGAACCAAAGCTTTTACACAAGTAGGGAGGAACGTACATGGAACTTACCAACAATGGACAATCCATGAGCAGCTCAGGATTTGACTTGCCCTTGGAATTACACTTCCCATGGCTGTTTGCAGATGAACTCCCTTTCACAGGATTGCTATAGAGATTTTTCAGCTCCTTTTTTTGATACTTCTGCTGCTCTGTTGGCTGACTTTTGAGGAATAAGTCTCAGTTTCCTTCTTGCCCTTGACTCAGTCTCCACTTGTTATTGGAGAGAGTTGATGTTGGTTTGAAGGTTAATAGGAAAATAAGGAATGTCTTGGAAAGAAAAGGAGAGTCACTGGAGAGAGTTGAGAGAAGATTCCTCTAATTTAAATTACAACATGTGCAAATCTTATTGTGAAAGAAAAAAAATCTTTTTGTTTAAGATCTAGTTCATCACTTACAGTCTGGTTTAGGACAGTTCACAGATGATGAAGATTCAAATGTGCATTATAAAAACTGAGCATTAATCTCTCTTTATTTGAGTGTGTATAACCCTCATCCTCTACACAGGGGAAAGGATGATTTCCTTTAGTCTGTGCAGAGTGGCAGGGGCTGGTACAGTCTGGTTCTAGGGTATTTGAGAAGAAGTGTTAAAAGTTTGGGAAGAGTCCCTATTAATGATATTTAAAAAGAGATGGATAACCTCACATTACTACAGGGAGGGCAAAGTGATCAGCATTCCCAATCCCTTCACCTGCTGACACAGAAAATTCCAGTGCATGTGTGGGACAGCAGCACAGTCTTACTGGGCAGGCAGTGTGTAGAACTAGTTTTCCCAACATCCATTATTTCATTGCAATTTCATTCCATTTCTGTACAAACTCAGCAGTTTCATAATGAGGGGATTGTGGGAGAAAGTCAAATTCCACTTACCCATGGAGTGCAGTGTTTTAACTTACCACTTCAGGAAACACCTCGAAGAAACTAAAATCAAACCTGAAAAAGCCCACAGAAAAAGCTCCCTAAAGGCTCTGAACCCCCAAACCAAGGATTATCCTCCTTCCTCCTCTCCCCCCTGAAAAATAAATATTTTAAAAACATTCAAATTTATCTATTTAGGATGGATTGAGTGAGAATTGGAGGAGGAGCCTGAATTGCCCTTTTTTTAGGTGGCATGTACCATTCAGAGGGAGAAAATCAATCACAGATCCAGTTAGAGGAGGAGGGTTCAGAAGAGCAGTGATAATTGGCCCTTGGAATTGCTGTAATGAGCCCTGTGGGATCACCCTGGACAAAGGATCTGGGTTCCCAGTGCTGCAGTGCACTTGCAGCTGGAATTGGCATCACCTCTGCTCCCAGAGGTTTCCACTCCCAGCCCATACCTCAGTAAATACCTGAGCAGTGCTCTTACTCCCAGCTCCTGCATCCACAAAAGGATGTTGAGTGCATAATGTTGACAGAGATCAAAGAAGTGGGAAAGTCGAACCAAATGATAATGGGGACTTAAATGACATGTGAATAAACTGGTCAGATAGCACAATATGAGGCAGTTCAAAGGAGCAGTTTCTGCCTCTTGGAACAGCTCGTTCTCAAGTTCACAGATTTGACTTAGGTTAAGTGATGTGCCAGAGCTGCCTCAGAAGCAGCAGGAATGGAGCCACTTGGCCTGACTGCAGCACAGGAAAAATGGTGCCCAAGGACCAAAAAGTGACTCTGACACAAACCATTAACTGGAAATTGCACTGAAACTCTGGGAGGAATGGCTCCTACAGAGGAAAAACCCATGTTTTTACATAGCACACAGCTACTGCTCAGGAAAGGCTGAGACATTTGGAAATGTTTAGCCTGGAAAAAAGAAGTTCCAGGGTTACCCAATCGTGGCCTTCCAGTACCTGAAGGAGCCAACAAGAAGAGGGAGAGAGACTATTTCCAAGGGCCTGGGGAGACAGGACATGGGGGAATGGATTCAATCCAAAAGACAGTAGGTTTAGATTAGATATTAGGAGAAAGTTCTTCCCTGTGAGGGTTCTGAGGCCCTGGCACAGGACTGGGGCTGCCCCTGGATCCCTGGCAGTGCCCAAGGCCAGGCTGGATGGGTTTGGAGCAGCTGGGACAGGGGAAGGTGTCCCTGCCATGGCAGGGGTGGAACAGGGTGAGCATCAAGGTCCCTCCCAACCCAAACCATCCTGTGATTCTGTGGTTACATGGAAGTAGAAGCTGTCTTGGGGAGCACGTGAAGCAGTGACTCAAAAAGGCTGTAGTCACCCAGCACAGGGACATTGGTGGTGCTGAAGAAACCATTTGGCCCAAGCAGATCTCTTAGAAATTGGACACAGAGTATGAGTTGGCAGTGTCCAGTGTAACCCACAGTGTGGATTAGTTGAGTATTGGTGCAGGATTTAAGTGTAACTGGAAGGTGAGCCATTAAAATCCAGATGCAGGGTGTGAATCTCAGAGCTGGCTGCTAGAAAAGGTCGATCTCAGAGGCTGGTTCTGAACCTCCACCCCTCTCCTGAGCGTACACAGAGGCTGCAGCTTTCCATGGTGTCTTCTCCTTTCCTCGCCCTGAAAACATGTGACAGGAAACTGTTCCCTGTTGAAGGAGTTTAAAGGACTTTAAACCTAAATCTCCCAGCTTCCCAGTGCACCATCTGGTGCTGGTTGTAGTTGCAGTTGAATTATTTATGAGGGTGGGCACAGATCCATCGTGAACTGAAGATTTTCGGCACTGAAAAGGGGACAGATCTGGAGGCAGAGATCTGTGGTCAGGAGACTGAACCCACAGCACTGGGGTGAGTGACAGTCACTAGAGGACGTCTGGCCATGCTCAGGCCCTGGAATACATCCAGGGAACAAGTGGACATTTCCCAAAGATAAGCTGGCAGAGGGGTGAGATTACAGGAGGGAGCGCGGCTGCTGTGGTGCTTGCAGGCTGCAGCCAGGCTCAATTTGTGGCTCAATGGTTCTGAACCATTAGTGACATTTTTTTCTGTGTCTCCATGAAATGAAAGCTTTGGTGGGCATTTCCTGTGGGTTGAGGAAGGCTGTTCTGAACTGCATGTGAATTCATTATTTTTAATCAAAAACTTTCAGAATTGTCAAAGTAATACAAATGACACCAACTCAGAATGATCAAAGAGGGCTCTGTTGTATCAGGCTGGATTTTGGACAAAAATTGACATGCATTTTTATTTAATATATCTCAGTGGCTTCCCATGCAGAAAAACATGCCTGAAAGCCTAAAATGTTCACAGCCTTGCATAAAAGCTTTCTGTGGACTTTGTCCAAAAGTCATAGTGTGAAAACAAGCAACTTTTAACCTAAACTGAGAAAAGTAACAAGTGCAATGGGAAACGTGCAGTGTAGTTTGACCTTCAGGTCTATCATCTTCAGTGTCACGACAGTCTGTGTTGCAGGGACTGGCAAGAGTCAAATAAGTGAAATTTTGGGTTATAAACAAAGCAGAAATGTAAAATGAATCTCACTACGAGGGACTGTATCACACCTGAGTGATGCACATTCATATTTTATTGCCCTTTTGGTATTCCCTCCATTCAAGGTCTCGAGCTTGGCTGCAGCAGGACAGGTGTAAAGCAGACAGAAGTGGTGTGGATGGTCATGGTGGTCTCTTTTGTCTTTGAGTTCTGTGATTTATTACTTAGTTTTAATACCTATTTATTGTTCCCCTTATTTCCTTGGCTGTAAAGAACAGGAAGCGCTGCACAGCCTTTCATTTGCCCACAACACTCTCAGGCTGCATTAAGGAATTGTAATCACATCTCATGCTTCGGAGCTTTGGGCCTGCTGCCAGCACAGCTCAGCCAGGAGTTGGCCAAGAGTTGTCTTGGGACCTTTTCATCTTGTTTTAAGGAGCATCAAAGATTGGCCTCACCTCAGAGCAAGGCTTTCAAACATGTAGGTCAGTGTTCAAAGGTAGGAGAGAGAAGACTGGTTTGGATGTGCTCAGGTTGTGTGGGTTACCCCTGTGCCGCCGGATTTCTGTGGAAGATTCTCTTCCCCCCTGCAGCTACCCCGTTCAAATTATCTGAAGTTTTGGGTGTGTATCCTCTTCCTGTGCATGTTGAGATCTGAATCATCTGCCTAAATCAACGGATGTATTCTCACCTTGTCACTTCCCCATCCCTGAAGGGGCTGGTTAAGGGCATTAGTGGCCCTTTGATCTCTCTTTTGTTCTCCATCTCAGTAATTTGGTCTCCAGTGATCAAATGGGTTAATCTAATGCTTATTACTGTGCTCAGCATCAGGGTAGTGGCAGAGATGCACTGGATTGTCAAACACAGCAGTTCTGACTGGGGAGTTGGGTAAATTCCTCTGGCTGTAAACTCTGAAACAAATTAAAAGCTTTTGACTGAGTTTGGTTATGACATGTTACCTCTGAATATAAGTAAAGCAGTTTGGGGATTAAATTTGCTTTGTTTTGGTAAAAGGTATGTGAATTCTAATTCAAAATTACATGGAAGGTTAGATTTTAACTTCTGCTTCCAAAGCTCCTCAGCAGCTGTTCCCATGGGGTGTTGGTGCAGAGCTGTTGGTGTAGGGGGGACACGACCATCACAGAAGCTCGGTGAGGATGAGCCTGGGACTGAGTTGATCCAGATGTAAAAAATGAACAGCACTCCAGTCCTGTCAGAGATGTGAAACAGTTCTGCTTACAAAGGCCAACAAGCTGAAAAACAGCAGGGCAGGCACAGTGAAGACACTGTCTAGAGAGGATATGGGGTGATGACCACGTAGCAGAGCAGAAGAGACAAGTTTGAGGGAGTGAGTGGAGAACCTTGGTTCTTTCATTAGTTGAGTTTTTGCAGGATCCTGCACCAAAATGTTGCTTTCTGATTGTTTAAATATAGGGAGCGTCTCTAAGGATATGAAAGGCAGCTAAGAGAGTGAATTGTGATGATTCCTGTAGCTTCCTGTGGGTCAGTTGGAATCAGAAGTTAAATCTTAGCAAGTTGGTCACTTTACACATCTTTACCATCCAGTGTAGAGATACAGCTCCAGAAACCCAGCCTCGACTACTTTCTAGAGCAGTGAGAGAATTTGTGTTACTGCTGCAGTCCTGAGTCCTGTTCCTTGCAAAATGATCTGAATAACTTTTTATTTACCGAGATGGTTCTATTCCAAAATAAATGGAACCTCCCCAAGATCCTGAGGGAATTCTTCTGCTTGTGATGCTGTTCCTTTGCTCCCTGAGTGTGCTGTTGGTACTCCTGCAGCCGTGCTGTGGGTGCACATTGTCCCTGAGTGTCAGTGCTGGAGACTTCTCTCCAAACATTTCCCCGGGGCCACCAAAATCCTCCCCATTACCTTCTGTTTCACCTGGTCTCGTCACATAAAATGCTTCAAACCGCATAGTCCCACTCTGCTTTTCTTTTTTCCTCATCTGCTCTCCCAAATGTCTTTTTTTAATCTTCTATAATTTTCATCTGGCTTGGAATGATGGTTACTCTCGTTGCATTTCTGTATGTGCTGTTCAGTAGCAGTTCACAGAAGGGTTTAGGCTTTGCCTGTCAGCGTTTGCTTCCAACACTTTGCTCTCCTCAGAAAGATAATCTGGTCCTTCCATTGCCTCCTTCAGAGGACCTCTGACCTCTCTCTTGTCACTCCAGGGGACCAGAAGCTGCTGTTTGTAAACTTTGCACAACTTCTCCACGAGAGGAGCACGTCAGATTTGAGTGATGGACAAACCCCACGTGCTTGTACAGCACGCAGCCCCTATGTTAAAAAAGATCATCAAATAACTTGTGTTGGTTTTTGGTTGAGAAACCACCAAATATTTCATCATTTCTGGCAGTTGCACCTGGTTGTGGCTCGAGTTGGTGGCAGCTCTTTTCTTCATGTTCCTTCTCTGGCTGCCTCTTTGGTGGTCGCTTTCTCCACAGAACAAACTGGGGATGCTGTGCTGGCCTTGGCCTTTTCCACACCCTCATTCGAAATCCTGCTTCACCCTGGGACAGTGGCAATCGTGTGCTTTATTCCTGCTGAGGTGTTGAGAGGCCAAAAATCATCCACAGTTGTGTTTTAATTTAGGAAAGTGTGACATGAAAACAAATGAGGTCATTCAAAAAAATCTGAGAGGGCGAGTGTTTGAGGACACTACAGCAAGAACTAAGATAAAATGTACCTCTCAAGAAATACCTGAAAAATGAAAAAAGCATATCAAAATACCTAAATATAAGAGTAAAAAAGTATATAAAAGCATCCTGGAAAAGCAAAAATTAGAAATTAGAAAATTTTCTATTAGAAATTAGAAAAATTAGAAATTAATTATTAAAAATTAGAAATTAGCTTAGAAAATTAGAAAAAAATTAAATTAATAGAAATTAGAAAATCATAAATTAGAAAAAAAATTTTTTTTAGAAAAAATTAGAATTAGAAAATTATATTATTAGAATTAATATTAGAAATTAGAAATTATTAGAAATTAAAATTAAGAATTAATTTAGAATTAGAAAAAAGAGGAACCGCCTAAAAATACATGAAAAGGGTGAAAAGACAAGAGAAATAACTTGAAAATGGTAATGCTGGATTCTCTTCAGTCATAAGCAGAAAGCTCACCTGACAATTGTTAGGATCTATAAAAAAATCTGAAAGTCTGGGAGCTGTGTTTGGACAGCTAAACTCCCAGCAGAAAAATGGATGCAATTCTCCCTGTGCTTTCATGTGTCTCAGGCCGAAATGTCTGGAGATGAGATGGTGATGAAGATAGCTACAATTACCATTATCAGTCGCTGGCATCAGGTGGTATTCACCCAGGGACTGGGGAGGATGAAATCACTGAGCTATTAACTTGTCTATGAACTCTTGTTGAAAATCCTTAGAAGGTGGCTGATGGGAGTCCAGTGTTTCTCTGAGCTCCAGTTCATCCACAAAAGCCCAGAGCAATGTGTTGTAAAATGATAAGTTTTACATTAGCTCTAAAAAAGCAGCAGCTGTACTGGAAGATGCTTGGAGAAAAACACAAGGATAAAAGGAAGCATAAGATGTGTTTTATCCAAAGAACAACAAACTGGACTAACTCTCTTCTGGCAGCTGAAGGGTGATACAGAGAAGATCCACAGAGTCATGAATAGGGATTGACTGTTAGTTTCTATCCATATGAAAATAATGGGGCATCACGTGAGGCTGCAAAGAGTCAGCTTCAAAGGGAAGTGCTCTTCACTCACTGTACAATTAACATGTACAATCCCTTGCTGCAGGAACTGCTGTGGATGCTGAAAGTTTATGGAGGTTCAAAAACCACTGGAACTAATGAATGGGAGAAGGCTCCATCAATGGCTGTGAAATAACTGGTCCCAGCTTTGCCTCGGGGAGTCTATAAAGTGTTGGAGGCTTGGAGAATACCTGGGACAGAAGCCCCACAAGCTTGTCCTGTTCTTGTTTCTCCTTCAGAAATCTGCTGTTGGCAACTGTCAAGGCAGAGATGCTGGGCTGGATGAACCTTTGGTTCCCCTTCCCAGATAAGGTTTCTTACATGTTTTCCCGAGGTTGTACCTGAGTTTTGCTGGAGCCAGAAAATAGCCCTTATTTTCCCCCAGTGACCCCCAGACCTTCATGGACAGAGAGCTTTGTTTCCTCAGACACTGATGTCAAACAGAACATCTCCTGTCTGCCCAGGACCAAACCCCGCAGGAGACCTCTGTCCATCTGTGTGATGAGCTGGGAGGTAAAGAGGTGCAGTGGCACTGATGATTGCATAACATCCATAACATCCTGTGTCAGGAGATGTTGTGATACTGCCCAAGCCTTGTGCCTCCAGCCATCAGTAAATTCCATCAAAGGCCAAGTGGCTCAATGGCCTCTCCAGAGGATGGCTCCATTGCTGGTGTCTGCATGGCTGTGGAGCTCCATGAAACTCTCCACCACTGCAGGTGCTTTCAGCAATGCTGTCAAATCGGGCAGACTGTGGCTTGCAGACTGCTCTGAAGTGCTTCAGATGCCCTACCCACTTACTGTGAGAGAGAATTACTGTGTGGAGTTACCCCTCATGTGTGTGTGGATTGTCACTTAGAGCAGAAAAGGAGATAAAGGGATGGTAATTGGTCTGTTTGGAGATGTACAAATCCACGTGAACTACTCTCCCTGCTTCCACTGGAGTCTTGTTCTTGGGGTGAATTTTTGGCCCACAGTGGGGAGTCTGTCCCTGCTTGCTGTTCTGAACACACACATTGGAAGTGTGCATCCCAAAGAACAGCTTAATGCTGGCAACATCTTCCTTCTTCCAGCAGGACTGGGGACCTTGTGCCATGATTGCTGAAATCAGGGGGAAAAAGGTGGAATGAAACTGGTGCTTTGGGTGGCCACAGTGCAAATAAGGTGAATGCAGGGAGTGAGGCTAATGTTTCCATGAAGACAAACTTCCTTGTGTTTGTTTAATTCTGTTGACTATGTTGAGAACTTTGAGAGATTTTTAATACTTTCTAAACTCCAGCTAAGTATCTGTGAACATGGGCTTAAGGCTGAAAAACTGTGGATATTTTGGGAGTATTCCTTTGCTTCCCTGAAAAATCCTCTGGAACCCAGGTGAAAGCTGCTGAATCTTAAGACCTTTGAAGATTTTTTTTTTTGCATGTGTGTGTGTTAGCACATATTTGAAAGGTGACTATTTTTATTGAATTGTATCTTGTCTGTGTCCTAGTGGAGGGGTCACATTGCCTGGAGAGGTCAGGGATGCTTTGGCTGCCTTGTGGCCACACAAACCAGTCCATGGTTTGGGTGTTTGTTACGGATTTCCTTTAATTCAGTCTGGCAATTCCTGTGATCTTCGATCTCCTCATCTGAATTGTACCCAGAGGTTCACATCTGACCTTTTGACCATGATATCAGTCTGGCAGGCTATGTTAATTTGTTATTTCATCATGATATTGTCCTTTCATTGACCTTTGGTTGTTTTCAGCCGGTGCTTTCACTGTACAGGTCCCTTATCCTCTGTGTTTTCTGAGCTCTTTGTTCTTGGATTCTGTTCGTTTCTGAGACTGTGCCTGGTCACACTAAAATGTGCATTTCTCATGTGGAAGAGACATCAGAGCTTGTTTCTGACATTATGATGGTGCAGGACTTGGTGTTTGTTATCTGCAGTGAGATTGCCACAAAGAACTAATTTGAATTCCTCCATTTGATTGACTTTTCCAGTTTGTAGCTGAATTATTCATTAAGCAAATCTCTACCAAACTCCCTTTTCCCTCTCCAGCTGAGAAATGAAACATCTTGGGGTAAAAAATGAACCAAAAATCCTGTTTATCAAATGTTTCTGTAGAACTTTTTCTGTTATGCAAAGCCCAGTTCAGTGATCACCCAGTGAGTGCTGGTGGATGGGGAGAACTCTGAGTTTCAAAGTAATTTCTTTTTCATCTTTAAATCTGGATATTCAGTTGTGTCTTGCCAGAGTTCAGAGTAACTTCAGGAACTGAACTGTCTTTCAGATACATTTACAGGGGAAATGTATCTGCCATTTCCACTCAGACTGTACCTGTAAGCTGATATCTTTGGGGTTCTCTGAGCTTCACTAGTTTGTTTTGCTTTGTTTCCAACCATGTTTTAATGAGATAAGCATCTCTCCGTATTTTCCCTTCACTTCACTAATTGCCTTCTCCAGTGACCCATTTCCTGTGCTCTTCTGTTCAGGTATCGAGGCCTCTGTGCACAGCCCATGTTCCCCAGTGCACAGAGCCCTCACTTAATCACGTTATCATCTCAGGTAATTCATTAAGAGCTCCTCAGAGCAGCAAATGGAACAACAACAAAAAAAGCACTTATTTCTCTCAATTTCCTCCCCAAAGACCAACCCTTGTAAACAGAGCTGCTGACCAGATGCCTGGAAATTTGACATCATCAGCCACTGAGGTGGGAATTGAACTTCTTTCAGGTTTTCAAAGTTCTTTCACTGAAATAATTTAACCCCTGAAAATTCAATCCAATTGTTATCAACTGAGTGTTTGCCACTGTTTGGATGTGCTGCAGAGCAATAAAGAAAAAGACATGGGTTTGAGTATATGTAAGGTTCAAACCATAAAGTGATTTGTAACAAAAACACACTAATTGAGGTTCTACATCAAAGAAATAAGGAAACTCTGTCTCTTGAAGCCAGATGTGATGTGTTCTCTCAAAAGGAGCCGACCAAGTATTCAGGTCTATTCTGCATCCTCAGAGCTCATGTTCATGATCTTGCTTGATAAAAATCCTGGATAATTGTGATGCAGTCTCCTCAGGAAGCAGGGGGATGGCTGCCTTGCAGGAACGTGGAAATGCAATGTACTTTTACCTGCAATTGGCTGGAAGTTCAGGCTGAAATGAGAAATCAAGGTTGTAAATTCAGATAACTGAACAAAAGTCAAGCTGATAATGCTTTTCTCCTTATTGCCTGGCAATAGTGTTTTGGTCGTAGTGAGATGGTGTTGGGTGGGTGTTTGTCTGGGTGTGGAGCCAGGCAGACACAGATTGCTGTGTTCATCTTCCTGCCCCGAGGTGTGCAGGGGCTGCAGAGGGAGGTGAGCGAGGCTGAGCTGCCCCAGTCCAAGGGCAGCAGGAGAGCGAGCGCTGCCTCTCTCAGGGAGCCTCCCCCACAGGTACCCATCATAAACCCAGCCTTGCTAAACTGCCTGATCGGTTTAGTTACTTGACATCAAAGCCTGCAGCCAGGTTTAAAGGGGGTATGAAAGCCCAAGCCAAGAGTTTAATTCTGTATCAGCTCTGCTGCCTTTTTTCCCCCAGCAATAATAACCCCCTTTGTCCTCACTGGTGCTGAATGTCCCCTCTCCCAGCACCGAGCCATTTCACCAGCAGTTACACACGGGGCTGCTCCAGCTCCTTGCTGTACAGGACTTGCTCTCCTTTTTCCCTAACTACTGCTTTCCCCTCTGGTACTTGCTGTGCCCTAACCCATCCTTCACTTGCTGAGACCCCAAGCCTTGTGAGACCCTTTCCCAAACCTGTCCAACTCATTACAACTGCAGCAAATGCTCAGTTTTTACTTGCTGGGTTCATTTTCTGATGTTTGCATGAGCTGAACAAGTTCATGGAGGAGTCAAGGACGGGATGAGCAGTGGGGAATGTGTGGCCGGGAGCATGGGAGGAGGTGGGCGCTGTTGGTGTCGTGTTGCTTAATAAACCATTCCCTGGGTAGCCTGGGATCCTTCATGCAAGGCTTCCCAATCAGTCTGAGATTGGATAATTTGGTATCATTTGGTAAGATACTGTTTCATCTGCAGATTTTGTCACCTCATTAATTTACCCTTTCCCAAGTAATTTATGACCATGCTGAAATGCTCTGCATGGGAACTTCCTGACTTCCTCCGTGGTGCCCCACCATGCAAACAATTAATGTAGCTTTTTTTGCAAGTATTTTTTGAGGGCATCTTTCATTCCCTGAGTTATTTGTTGGCCACAGAGACTCACTAATAGACATCCTGCTTCTAATGTGTTGAAAAAGGCTTTATTGTTTTTACGGGATCCCCTGGCATGTTTTTCTCTTTTGACCAGTCTCCTTAACTTGCCAGAATTACATCTTTGCAGTTCTCATCCTTTGGATTCAAGTTCCGTTTTTCAAAGGTTTCCTTTTCTTTTTGGTCATCTCCTTTCCTTTATTATTCACTGTTGGGTTTTGGGCTCAATGGTATAAATTTACTCCAAGCCTCCAGCAGAAAATCTCTCAATATTTCTGTATAACCTAAAAGCATTTTGCCTTTTAATTTGTTTTCTAAAATGCTTTTCCAACTACTTTTCTTATTCTTAGGCCTTAAATTGTTTGAGAATGTGTTATTTATTTATTTATCTTTTCTACAAATAGGGGAATTTGAATATATAATTGCCACCAATAGAGAAATAATCTGTCTTCAACCAGCCCCCTGTGCACTATCCAGTATTGCATCTACTTTGGAGGTTGCTCCAAACTTTTCCATGAAGAAGTTGATAAAGATACCAAAATCTGTCTTTCAGTCAGACTTCGATACAACATTTGCCCTGCCTGTGTGGCCATGACTGAAGTGACTCATTAATTCTGGGCTGCCCAGGGAGGTTTGGAGTGTCAGTCCCTGGAGGTGTCCAAGGAAAGCCTGAACGTGTCACTCTGCTCTGGGCTGGGGACAGGGTGGGGATCGGGCACAGCTTGGACTCCATGGTCTTGAAGATCTTCTCCAACCCCAGTGATTCTGGGATTCTGTGGTTAATACTGTGCTTTTCTACTTTTGTAGCCTCCCTCACTTGCCTTTGACTTCCTTGGTCTCTGGCATCACCACGGAGAGGTCACCAGTTGGTAGCTTTGGTATTTTTTTTCTGTACTGGCATGGAATTTCAACCTGTAGATCTTTGAAACTGTTTCATGCAATTGAATATATTTTAGTGCAACCCACTGTATTATTCCTGCATCTCTGTTATCACAACAACATCTGAATTAACTTCTTTACCTTGAATTTCCCAGGTGCTTATGAAATTAATTTTGTAATTTGAAAGCAGGCAATTTGGTTTACCCATCTTAACTTCAGGCTTGGGTTTTGTGTTTGCAGTACAGCTCAGTATTTATATATTTATAATATAGATAAGAACATATATAATTTTTTATATTTATATGTTTATGTTTTGTGTTTGCAGTACAGGTCAATATTTACATAGTTATATATTTATATATATTTATACATACAGATGTATGTAAGGATATATATACACATGCATATGTACGTATACGTTTACACATATGTGATATACATTTATTCATCAAACCAGAAAGGGTTGGTTTGGGAGGGACCTTAAAGATCATCCAGTTCCAAGCCCTGCCATGGGGAGGGACATCTTCCACTACCCAGGTTGCTCCAAGCCACGTCCTGCCTGGCCTGGAACAGCTGCAGGGATTATTGATACCCAGAGCATTCTTCTATGAGGTATCAGTGCAATATTCAGTTTTTTAGGTGCAGGGATTAAGAGACAAATTTTATCCCCAAATAGCAGCTATGAATATATAAAACATGACTTGCAAAATGGCTTTAGGGCCCTGAGGAATTGGTGTGGTGTGGGGGTACTGCTGGAGTGGGGACTCCAGGAGCTCTGGTGCCTTGGGAAGGGCTCCCTGGAGTGCCTGGCCCAGAGCTGCTGGAACCAGGCACAGATGGAGGCAGCAGTGGAACATCTGCAGTGCTTGATCTCTGCAAATGTTCATCAAAGTCTGAGCAGGCAACAAGTTTCCTCTTGTTGTGTCCCGGTTGGATCTCGCTCGCAGACAGCACGCCACGATCCTCATCTTCCCTCGCATCCTTCACTCCAGCAGCAGCTTTCCCGAGCCTCAGGCACCACAAGCTCTGACTCATTTACTTAATATTCCTCTAATGAAACTGCCCAGAGCTCTGGACCTATTCTCCTCCAAAACAATCCTTCTCCTCCCTATTCTTCCACACCCTTCACTTTCTTCTCAGCTCCTGTTTCAGTCCTGATCAGACTTTAGCTGAGCTCCCTGAGCAGACTTTTCCTTCCATTCCTTGCCAGACCCCTCATGTCCTGCCAGCCCAGGGAGGGTGTGAGTGGCAGTGGAGGGGCCTGGTGACCTTTAGAGCAAAGCCAGGAGGGTGAGAATCAAGCAGGAGTTTCTTCAGCCATGGTGCAGTGGGGAGAGAGGGATGGACGTCCCGGTGTCCTCCCCACCCTGGCTTTGGAGCGGACTCTGGGTGGCTGGAAGCTGCACTGATTCCAGGGCGTCTTTCGCTGTGGCAGGGGAGCTGGGACAAGCACAGGTGTTTCTTCCAGAAAGGATGGGAATAGCAGAAAAGGCTGAGAATCAGAAATCTCCCCCAGAGCTCTCTGTTCTGATTGAGTGGGCTGGAGGGCACTGGGATGAGCAGAGCCCCAAGCCAGGGGCTGCCACCAGAGTCAGCCAGACAGCAACTGTGGAAATTCTTGCCCAGCCTTGTTGAGGCTCGTAATTCAAAGGTGACAAGGTGGTAGCATTCCTGGAGTCTTGATCTCTTGATTTCAGGACCTGAAAATCCCAGGTAGCAGCCCCAGACTGCTCAAGGGAACCTGGCCAATATGCTTTTTCTCTTTCTGTGGAATTTGCATCTTCCAAGATCTACCTGAGACACCCCCCAGGCATCTCCCAGAGTCTTTTCATCTCTGATTTAGGCACTGGATATCCTGGGTAGCAGTCCCAGACTCTTCCAAGGAAGTAATCTAAAATGATTTTTCTCCTTTCATGGAAACCTCATCTTCCAGGGTGCACCAGGTGTCTCCAGGAGTCTTTGCACATCTCCTCTTGGGAGCTGAGATCCCAGGTAGCAGCCCCATACTCCAAGGAGGTACCCAAGGGGCTCTTTCTCTATATAAAGTATATAGTGTACTTCTATAAAGTATATAGAGTACTTGTCTATATAAAGTACATATGGGAGCACTGCATGAGGCTGTGGAACCTCTCTGGAGGGAGCAGAGGGAGAAAGGAAACACAGGGGGAACCAGCACAGCCATGGGTTTTCCTGGGTGTGGGACACAAATGGTGCTGGGATGGATCTGTGCCAGTTGTGCTGCTCAGGATGGCACAGCTGAGTCCAGAGATGCTGGTGTGCCTGTGGCATTACACGTGTTACCTGTACTAGGATGCAGACTGGCAGGGGAACTTCAAACCATTCTGCACTGTTGGTGTTTTGGTGGTTTGGAGTTTTTTCAGTATTTGTTACTTTCAGTAAATGAATGAAATGTTGTTATTTTCGGTAAATTTCAGTAAAATCCAGAGCAGGAATGGCTGCCCAAGGAATGATGTTTCTGCCTAGGGCTGGAAAACATGAAACCTGTGGATATGGCTTGTCAAGCTCAGTGCTGATAAACAGATTATTCCTTGCTCCTAAGGAGCATGTCCTGTCCATCCTCAGGATGTCTTTTTAAAAGTGTTGCTATGGCATCTGCAGAATGGCTGCACCCAGGGCAGAGGATTTGGTGGGGTATTGGTAAATATCAAATATTAGGTGGGTGGATGGTCCTGCCCAAATCTGGGGTCATTGCGTGGAGGATTTCTTCCTCCTGAGCAGCTCTGAAAGATGCACAGGGTGGTTCTGAGCAGGAGGAGAGAAGGATTTGTGTTTGGGTGGATGGTGGGGCTGCTGAAGGGCACACGGGGCAGGTGGGTAGGGAGGTGATGGGGAAGAGCTTTGGCTCTGGAGGAGGGCGTTAATGGGGTGAGGAGGACAAGGTCTGTCGAGGGGTGCAGATGGGAAGAGCAGAGCCATTTCCTGTGCTCGAGCTGGAGGCTGGTCCTGAGCAAGGCAAGGCAGGCGCTGCTGAGTGCTGGAGCTGCACACACAGAGCTCTCCTGCTCCCACAGCCTGTACAGACAGGCCCCTGCTCCTCAAAGGAGGGATCGGATTCTTGCCCTCCGGGGCTTTCCAGCCAGCTCACAGTTCAGAGGAGTCCTTTCTTTCTCCTGCTGTTCACGCCCTGCAAAGAATTTTCTATCAACAAAAGAAATTGTTTTATAATCAACTTGATGTTCATCCCCAGTTCTGGGCTTTGAAGGGGGTTTTGAAGGACCAGGGAAATGGAGCTTGGAGGTTGTGGAAGCAGAGGACAGCACACAGTGGCACAGCCCAGCTGGGATGGGATGGACAAGTTTTGGGGACACTCCAGAGCCAGAGAAATTCTTGGGTGCATTTCTGAGAGTGGGAGCAATTTGATAAAATGCGAAGCAAAGGAATAATCCCTGGAAGGAAAGCACTGGGGGATCCCCTGTGTGTGCCATGGTAGGCTGAGAAGACTTCTACTCCTGCAACTTTTCTGGCTGGATTTAAAGTCTTTTGGCTGCTTCATGGCATGAAGGTCCTTGAAATGTTGTTTGTAGCTCAGGCTGTACCTCAGCCAGTATGACCATGTCAAACTCAAAAGGATTTTCTTTGAACACTGTTATCATTCCAGGGAAAAACCTGGTTAAACCCTACTTGATGGCAGCACTGTCGTGAACCTTCTCAGGTCAGGCTGGGCAGACAAACTGTTCTGAATTATCTGACCATGCCTCGGGTTTTGGAAAGCAGCTGTTATGTCCCTTTGCAGTACAAGTGTCCCTGCCTGGGTCTGCAGTTGTGGAGTCAATGTTTTTTAGAGAAAGATGGAAGGAAACAAGGTCTGCTTCAGGAGCTGGACTCGGTTACCTGACTGGTTTTCTTGGCTTCCATGAATGTGTCCAGAAGCCAGTGAGTTTGGAAAGAAATTTTTTTGTGCTTATGAAAGGCAATTTTTAAATGTCAAAGTTGAAAGTACTTTTTCTTAGTAAAAAAAAAAATCACCACTGAACCATCCCAAGCTGGCTGGGCATGAAACTGCCAGAGCAGCTGAGCTGAATCCATGGCATCTTCTGGAGGATTTTTTAGGGATTTGAAAGGAGTCCCATGTTAGTGTTGTATCTCCTAGGCAGGAGCTCACACTGAGCAACACACCACAGCCTTTAAGCTGTTTGTATCCAAATTGTTTGGTTACTCAATTCTAAATGGACCACATCCCCATATTCAGAGGAATTGCCACATCATGGTGCTCTGGAAGTGTCCTATGGCACTCGATTTACACCAACTAAATAGCAGTGGGGTCAGTGGCCAGCTGGCCACTGAGCAGGAAACTAGATGACAACAAGAATGAATAATTTTCCATGGAAGCTGGAGTGTCTGACAGCACTGGAAGCTGTGAGGATGGATCAGCCTACAGGATATTGACCATGGAGATGGCTCTCGGTGTTTGCTGCCAGTGCTGATGATCCAGGGAGCAGATGGCACATGGATTCATCCACACCATTGCTCACTAAGCCGATGAGTTTGGCTGAGGATGAGAGAATTTGGTACAGCTGTACAGAAGCAGCATCTCTGCAGGATCCCAAGGCATGAGAAACAGCCATCCCTGGTCAGATCTCTGGGAGAAGCAGCAGTGTTTGGGAATTCCCTGGCTCCCCGCAGCAGAAGTGATTGATGGGAGCTGGGAGATGCTGGGTTGGTACATGAGGAGTGGTGTTTGGGCTGTCAGGCTGCCCAGGCTGCGAGGGGAGCTGTGAGTGATGAACAGCGCTCTCAGAGAGTGGATGTGAGGGATCGGTCCCGGAGCTGGGAGAGAGCTCAGGACAAGAAGGGCAGGAAGGTGGGGCTGTGCTGTTCTCCCTCTCGACTAGATTCAGCGAGGAGGGGCACTTCCAGCCTATTTCTTGGTATTAGAGGAGGATTTGAATGCTCCTGCAGGAAAAGTGCCACCCCCACTACCCCAGAGCAGTTTGTCCAAGTTGACCTCAATGGTTTCCTGCCAAAAATACCTGTGAACAATAATGAGTTGTTAATGATTTATCCCTGTGTTCTCAAGTGCTGCACTGATCCTGAATACCACAGAAACCATTGGGGCAGGCTCTTAAGGCTTTGGCTACAATGGCTTTTTGTCCTTCTCCCAGGACAGGGATGCCAGTTGCATGAGGGAACTAAAGGCTCAGTGTACTGGGCAGTGTAAATGCACGTTGTTCGGTGTGACTTCAGGGAATATTGGTGGGAAAAGCAACTGCATTGGATCAAGGGAGATATCAACTGAGCTGGAACAAAGGATTGTCCCTTGCAGAGTTTGCAGAGTGGTGAGCAGACAGCAGCAGGTTCCCAGCCAGGCACAGCTGTACAGAGTGTGCCTCTGGACATGGGATCCAGCACAGCAAGCTCTCTCCTTCCCTTGGAGATCCCTGCCATTTTCCCAGGCCACCAGGGCAAGGGTGTGGAGGTTTTATGGCACAGAGGGGTGAGGTACCACACCAGGAAGTTCTTCCCTGTGCTTCCAGCATGTGCAGTAAGCCCAACTCAGCCATCCTGCCTTGGGAATGGGAGCTCAAGATGAAAAGTAGAAGACAGAGAGAGAGAATCTGTGATTGCAACAACCATTTCCACCCTGCAGAACCAGGAGAAAAGGCATCATCCCAGAGCACAGGGTGCAGGATTGTGTCCAGATGGGTCTGGAATATCTCCATCCCCTCCCTGGGCAGCCTGTTCAGGGCTTGGCCAGTGCCCAGCGAAGAAGTTGTGCCTCATGTTCAGGTGGAACTTCCTGGGCATCAGTTCCTGCCCAAGTCACAGGGTTATGTCAGTTTTGGGTCTGACTGTTTGAGCCTGTGCTGAAATTCTTGTTTCTGCTTAGCATCTGAAGATGCCAGTCAAAGAAATTTTCAAGCAGTTTGACTTTTGCTGTTTAAACTGGTGCTGCCCAGGTGTTGTGTGGCCTCAAGAAGAGCAGTGAGTGTAGGTTGAAAGTGAGGCAGGAGTGCGAGCCAGGCACCCCATCTTTGGTTCCTCCTGCAGCAGCAGATGAGCTCAGCATCCCCAGGAGCCCGGAGCTGCATTCTCGGCATTCCTGCAGCTCCTTAGATGTCAGTGATGTCATCGATAGCAGCCAGGGAAGTGCAGATCCTAGAGGGCCTGAACTCATGTCTTAGCAGGTAAGCGTAGGAGGAACCAATTTCTGTCGTGTACTGCGCTGTACCAGCAAGTTTCATTGAATCAAATCACAGCAAATGTATTTGCATCTACATTTCTGTCTTCTGGGAATACAACAGTGTCCAACGAGAGAGACTTGTGTCCTCCACCAGCCACTTGCTCATCCATACCACAGAAAACTACAGCTGGGCAGTAAAACAGCAGGAAGCCGGTGCAGAGTGAGATTGAAAAGCAAATAATTTATTCCTTTAGCTGTTCACTCTTTGTCCTTGTGCCCAGGACCTGCTGACATAAAACATATTTCAAGATGGAGCTGGCATGGAGTGAAGGTATCAACCCTTCTCTGGAAGGCACCCCTTGGAAACTCCTTCTCATGTCAGCCTGTGAAAGAGATGCATTTGCATTTTTTTGAGCAGGACAAAACAGCTTGTTTTAGGAACACAGGAGCAAAATTTTAATTAAAATTTCATAGTTTTATCACCTGGCATTTTGTACCAAGAGCTTTAGGCTTATGGCAAACAAATACTGTGCAGGCTCTTGGTAGGCACAGGATGCATCAGTTCTTGCTGCTGGTTTAGCTGGGAGTTTGGAACTCTGGGATGGACTGAAGCAGCACTTTTTTAACAATGGTTTGGTGGTACTGTCAGGACCTTGATGCACATGGATGCATGTGGAATGGAATCATGAAGCCATGATGGCACAGTCTGCACATGAACAGCATTAAATAGCATTTCACAGCCTAAAGTTCGGTGGTGAGGGAGACTGATGAGCCATGAGACACGTTTCTATCTGAAATGGAAATACAGATTTTTTTTCTAGTTCTATTTAGGAAGTTGCCTCTGACAGGACCTCCCAGGGCAGAGCATGGTGCAGAGATTAACTTCTGCTCTTGCTGAGCCTCCCCAGGTGGCTGTGGGTGCAGGACCCTCCTCTGCAGCTGCGGAATTTCCTGCTCAGAAGCAGAGTTTGCAGCCTCAGTGCTGCTTGAATGTGGCTCTGTTACTCAGCTGTAATTAGAGCAGCTTGCCAGTTCTTTATTTCATCCCTTCATTTCAACGGGATTTCCAGACCTGGTGCAGTTTGCCCCAGAGAGCTGGGACTTGTTTTCGAACCCAAATGTAGCCAGACCTTATACCTACACTTGCATTTCTCCAGCTACAAATAACAATGGAAGTGATTTTATCTAATCTCCCACCACCTGGTTTGTTCTTGTCCTCACTCTTAGGCATGAGGGTATTGAAAATGCTTTTGGCAGGAGGAGCGTTGAGCTGTGTAACCACCAGCATTAGCACAACCACACAGGCTGTGTGTAAAGAAGCAGCTATGGTGGCAGTGACCCCATGAGGGGAGAGAGGCCTGGAGAGGCAGAGCTCATGGCTGGTGTGGTGTTTGTCCTCTGTGAAGGTCTGGGCAGGCAGAGCTCATGGCTGGTGTGGTGTCTCCTCTGTGAAGGTCTGGGCAGGCAGAGCTCATGGCTGCTGTGGTGTCTCCTCTGTGAAGGCC
Organism: Poecile atricapillus; assembly: GCF_030490865.1. Taxonomy (NCBI): domain Eukaryota; kingdom Metazoa; phylum Chordata; class Aves; order Passeriformes; family Paridae; genus Poecile; species Poecile atricapillus. The sequence continues at coordinate 10,539,992 of NC_081269.1, forward strand.
TGGAGAGGCAGAGCTCATGGCTGGTGTCTCCTCTGTGAAGGCCTGGAGAGGCAGAGCTCATGGCTGGTGTGGTGTTTGTCCTCTGTGAAGGCCTGGAGAGGCAGAGCTCATGGCTGGTGTGGTGTCTCCTCTGTGAAGGTCTGGGCAGGCAGAGCTCATGGCTGCTGTGGTGTCTCCTCTGTGAAGGTCTGGGCAGGCAGAGCTCATGGCTGCTGTGGTGTCTCCTCTGTGAAGGTCTGGGCAGGCAGAGCTCATGGCTGCTGTGGTGTCTCCTCTGTGAAGGTCTGGGCAGGCAGAGCTCATGGCTGGTGTCTCCTCTGTGAAGGCCTGGAGAGGCAGAGCTCATGGCTGGTGTGGTGTCTCCTCTGTGAAGGTCTGGGCAGGCAGAGCTCATGGCTGGTGTGGTGTCTCCTCTGTGAAGGTCTGGGCAGGCAGAGCTCATGGCTGCTGTGGTGTCTCCTCTGTGAAGGTCTGGGCAGGCAGAGCTCATGGCTGCTGTGGTGTCTCCTCTGTGAAGGCCTGGAGAGGCAGAGCTCATGGCTGGTGTCTCCTCTGTGAAGGCCTGGGCAGGCAGAGCTCATGGCTGGTGTGGTGTCTCCTCTGTGAAGGCCTGGAGAGGCAGAGCTCATGGCTGCTGTGGTGTCTCCTCTGTGAAGGCCTGGAGAGGCAGAGCTCATGGCTGCTGTGGTGTCTCCTCTGTGAAGGGCTGGGCAGGCAGAGCTCATGGCTGCTGTGGTGTCTCCTCTGTGAAGGCCTGGAGAGGCAGAGCTCATGGCTGCTGTGGTGTCTCCTCTGTGAAGGTCTGGGCAGGCAGAGCTCATGGCTGGTGTGGTGTCTCCTCTGTGAAGGTCTGGGCAGGCAGAGCTCATGGCTGGTGTCTCCTCTGTGAAGGCCTGGAGAGGCAGAGCTCATGGCTGCTGTGGTGTCTCCTCTGTGAAGGCCTGGAGAGGCAGAGCTCATGGCTGGTGTCTCCTCTGTGAAGGGCTGGGCAGGCAGAGCTCATGGCTGGTGTGGTGTTTGTCCTCTGAAGGCCTGGGCAGGCAGAGCTCATGGCTGGTGTGGTGTCTCCTCTGTGAAGGCCTGGAGAGACAGAGCTCATGGCTGCTGTGGTGTCTCCTCTGTGAAGGCCTGGAGAGGCAGAGCTCATGGCTGGTGTGGTGTCTCCTCTGTGAAGGCCTGGAGAGGCAGAGCTCATGGCTGCTGTGGTGTCTCCTCTGTGAAGGCCCGGAAGGCAGCGCAGCAATGGCCGCTGCGCAGGGAAGGGCCCACGCGCGGCCCTGGGGGGCCCTTGTGCCTCCTGTGTCTCTACGTGACTTGGCACCCGGATCCCAGGACACCTCTCCAGGCCACAGCTGTGACTTTCTAGCTTGGGTTTCACGACGGAGCACCCAAGGCCCCTCCTCTACGCCGGCATTTCGGCGCTGTGCTTTGGAAGGACTCCAGGCCAGCAGTGAAGGGCTCTTTGATAATATCTGACGGGCGGGTAAGAATTTTGGGCAGCAGCCAAGGTACACATTGCCTGTAATCGTTAACTCGGTCTGTAAACAGTTCAAACGGCACTGAAGAGGCCGTCAGTTATTACATTGGAGAGAAGCCTTTCATGTGCCCGCGCAGGAGCCGGAGCCGCGCAGCGCCAGGCCCTGAGGAGCAGCTCTGGCTGCAGCGCGGCCTGGCCCTACAGCGGCCGCTGTGCTGAGCGCCTGACCTTCAAACCCTCGGCGCTGCAGCAACAACTAAATCCTCACTTTCTTTTGTTCTGCACCTGGCTCAGCGGTGGAGCCCGGCGAGATGGAGGGGGAAGGGATCAGGCAATGCTCCCCCCGGCACAGCTGGGAGGGTTCAGCAGGGCTGGCTCCTCCACCCCAAACCCATCTCCTGCCTGCGGCTTTTCCCTGGTGAGAACAGCTCTGTGCACAGACCTAACAAACGTTTCACTCAGGAACAGGTAAAGCTTCCCTGGACCATTCCTGGTTTCTTCAGAAATGGCCACAGTGCTGGTTCAGGGCCACACCAGGGTCCTGACATTTCCAGGCAAAAATGCTGCTGAGCTTCATCTTCAGGAGAGTTTTAGAGAATTTCCCAGTCCATATCAACCTCTGGAGAGCCCTTTGGTCTCTTTCCAGGAGCAGTTCAGCCCTCCTGGAGATGTGTGATGCTTCAGATGAAGTTGTTGCTTAATTTGCTCCAAAAGGAATTTCCTTGTCAGTCTTTGATCTTCTAGATCTGCTTTCTCCTTTCTAGAAGATCAAGAATGCTCTTTCTGACATCAGTTGTCAAGGTTTAGACTTTCAAGCCCATTGTAAAAAGCCGGTGGTTGAGGAGGAGTACCCAGTGGCTGCAGTAAAGCGATCTGGGCTCAGGTGAGTCTCTGTGTCCATCACTGCAGAGCTGCTTTCAGGGTCAGAGCTGTCTCAGGTGTTTCATGGACTGGTTGTAGGAATCTTCATGTGCTTGTGTCACCCCTGAGCTGGTCCCAAGGGACCTCTCTGCTTGAAGGGGTGAAAGAGCTGCCAGCACAGCTTGGGCTTTGCCAGTGCTTTGAGGGCTGCAGAGGGACAAGACTTGGTGTGAGTTTTGAGGGACAGCTTTAACCTTTCAGCCACTGCCAGGACAGTACAGAGGGTTGTGTCAAAGGGGTCTTCAAGGATGGAGATGGCTCCAAGTGGGGACAGGCTGGGCCCTGCAAGGTGTCCGAGATGAGCAGGTCAGCGTGTATTGGATGCTGTCCATGGGATTTGGGATCCTGCAGAGTGCTTGAGGCAGAGGAGCATGAGCTGTTCTCCCGTGACTTGGGCCAGCTTGCCTTTACTTTCATTTAGTGCTGTGAGTCAGGGCTGACCAGACTCCCTTTGCCTTTGATACTGCAACATGGATGTGTGGAGCAGACAGAGACAGTTTAACCAGACATTCTTATGGAACTTTGCCAGAGGTTTCCTTGCCAGTCCATACAATCCTCACAGTGGCTGGGCCAACAGAAGTGACACTTTCTTCCCTCCTGTGGGACGTCTCTGTCTGCAGGAGAACAAACTTCAGCTGAGCTGTCAGTGAGGGGTGTTTGAGAGTTTTCTCCCGCCCCATGGGAATCATTTAGGTTGGAAAAGCGCTCCAGGACCATCAAGTGTAGCCTGTGCCTGATCCTCACCTTGTCACCAGCTCAGAGTACTGAGTGCCATGTCCAGTCATTCCTTGAGCACCTCCAGGGGTGGGGACTCCACCACCTTCCTGGGCAGCCCCTTCCAAGGCTTGACCAACCTTTCCAGGAAGAAATTCCTCCTGATGTCCAACCTGACCCACACCTGGCTCTGAAGTCCTTTCAGGGAGTTGCAAAGACCGACAGAAGAGATCCAGACTTCACCTAAAGCACGTGTGATAATCAAATAAACATTCCTCTTGGGTTCAGCACTGCTCTTTGTTGCTCACCAGCTTGGTAATGAAAAGGAGATGGAAACAGTCATTTTTTGATTAGGGACAACGACTCTTGATTGTTGTGTCAAACCCTCAGGCCCTGCTGACCCTTGACTCAGGCCAAAGGTAGTGAAGCTCATGAGCACGAGTAAGGGCACAAGCACAGGAGGATTGCACTGGCACCTTGCAGGTCCTTTGTCTCCTCTCCCACCTCTGGCCACTCCTTCAGGGGACTAGGATGGTTGTCTGAGCTGTTCGCACGTTGAGGTAGGACCTGAGTCTCTCTAAGAATAATGAATCTGTTATCAGTGAATGTGTTTGTCTGTGACTCACATGTGGGTAAGGTGTGTTTGCTGTTATAACAGCTCTTGAAACTTTATGCAGGTAAATTTAAAAAGCCCCATATCCTGATGGCTGAGCTTCATGCCCAGGAGTCATGGAAGTGGCAATTTTTCCTTGGGCCTCTTGAAACACTCTGCTGTTCTTTTCCTTTTCCAACCAGCCATTTCCATCTTCTCCATGGCTAAAATCTACTTCATTTCCCTGCCCCATCCCTCCTCATCCCCATCAGGCAGCAAATTGTGCTAAATGACCTCTCAGGGTCACCTCTTTCCCTCCTATTTCTGCATGAGACTCCCAAGTGGGAATTGGGCACCCCTCCATGCCTGATTCCCCAGGAGCTTTCCCCGTGTTTCTGCTGCAACCTGTGAGTGATGCTGGGAGGGACAGGTTGGTGTGAAGGTAGTGGGACAGGTGGGAATAAAGTGGGAAGGGTGGCAAGGAGGAGTTTTAAAATTGAAAGTCAGCATTTTAGGAGTGGCATTGTGGACAGAAAAGGTAGAAAATAAAGAGAAACCATAAAGTAAGGATACAAGAGTAAGTAAGGATAAGAAGTAAGGATACAAAAAACCAAAAAAGATAACAGTGAGAAGATGGGATGTGGGATAGCTTTGTGTCCTCTCTGAAGCTGTAACAGGAGGGATGTGGTGACAGAGACAGATGGAGTGACAATGCCAAGGGTCACAGGTTGACAGTGTCTTACCAGGGCCAGGGTGTGGACAGAACTGCAGAGCTGAATCACCCAAGAGTGGGTCCAAACCCTGCCAGCTGATCCCAGCCCACCGCTGGGATCCCGAGAGCACAGAGCCAGGAAAGGATTGTCCTGGGAAAGGACCTGGCAGAGCAGCAATGTGACTTCCATCAGGGAACCCCAGCTGGAACAGCATTGTGGGGTCCCACATAATAACCCCTGAGGTCCTTCTGCTGACTGGGACCCTGGGAGTGGGTTTGCAGGGTGGGCTGGAGCCCCTTTGCAGTGCTGAGCACCAGGATCTGAGTTTCCCCTTGCTTTTGTCCCACAGTCCCACCCACTATCCCTGTGCAACACCAGCGAGGATGAACACACAGAATCAGGATTCATCACCATCGTCAAGCTGGAACAGCCAGATCGGGATCCCAACCCCTGCCTGTCCCTGGCCAACAAGGTAAGCACAAAAAATGCCTGGAATGGCATCAGCCTGGGAAGTGAAACCTGTGGTGCAGCAAAGAAAAGGGTGGGAGGAGGCAGCAGGATAGGAAAGAGCTGTTGGGAAGTGGAGAAAAGGACAAGGACAGAGCAGGGTCCTGGGCAGAAGGGCTCCTTTGGGAGAGATGCTGTGCCAGCCAGCCCAAACACCTATGCCTTGACCTTTTGGACTGTCTGACTTCGTAGAAGGTGTGATGTTTCTCCAGCCTGGCAGCTCTGGGATGCTCAGACCTTACCCAACATCTCACACTCTGCTGCCCAGCAGCCTTGTCCCCCTCCTGTTTTACACCCTCATGTTGCTCCCTGGCCTGTGAGGGGATTTGTGTTTCTCTCTGTTCTCTGGCCTGTGGGAAAACATGGACACAGAACACATCATCTGTGGCTCTGTTTCCAAAAACAACACTGTAATACTTCACTGGATGAGGCACGAGAAGAGTCAGTGCTGAGCAGTGGAGATAAATGCAGATCAGGTGAACTAGTGGTGGGTCATGACTTGTTAACATTTTGGGCCCTGGGAGATCTCAGAGGGCTTTGGATCAGGCACATCAGTGAAACAGCAGTTCCTGTGCCAAAAGCTGAGGTCACTGGTCCGATTCTCTGGTAATAAGGAAGTATGGTAGGAACAAGGGTCATTTTAAGCCTTAAAATCTTTGTGACTGATTAAGTTGCATGGATAAGGATGACATTGGCTTTTTCTTTTGTTTGTATCTCTGCCAAATGTTGGGCTATTTTCGTGCTTGTACAAGTGTTGTACACTTCTTCCTGCTGGTGGTGATTTGGTGAGGATGGGGACAGGGTCCTTTTCCATGTTCCCTGCAGCTCAGCTGAATAAGGCAGGCAAAATTTGGACCCAGTTTTTGCTCCTGTACAGCAGGGTTTTTTCACAGAGGCTGTGGCATCAAAAGCAAGGAAAGGGATGTGATGCCATGGTGGATTTGTCATCCCAGGGCTGGTTTCCCCTGCCAGGCAGCAGTGCCTGTCCCTTCCTGGCTTGCCCAGCCCAAGTTTGGGACTCTAGAGCTGATGCCAGCTGGCATGAGCCAGCAATCAGTTTCCTCACACGTGGATAATGGTCTGGGCCCAGCTGGGCAGCTTGTGTCAGAGGAGAGGAAAAAGGCTGGGCAGGTGCTTCCAGCTCTCCCATGTCCATCCAGACGTGACTGTCCCATGACAGCGGTGCCAGGATGCCCTGCTGGGAAAGCCACTGAACTGCTAATCCTAGAGCAGACCTGCAGCCCTGGCTCCAGCTGAGCTTCCCCCTGCTGAACAGGGGGAGCCAGGGAGAGCAGCATGAGTGGGAGTCAGGCCCTCTGATATCCCTGCCAGGTGACAGGAGACCTGTGGGAGTTTCTGTTGTCTGTGGAGGTCAGCATGGCTAACAGGGCTGCACGTCCCTCCCCAGCAAATCCAGCTCTGAAACAAGGGAGCACCTGGCACGTGGACAACTGGGGAATGGTTAGGTTTGTGTGTTGCTGTGACTGCAAGGCCACCAACTACTTCATCTCCACAACTTTGGGAAGAAACCACCCGTGAGCCGCAGGGCTCTGGCAAGAGCAGGCGCTGCAGCCCAACGCAAGCTCAGGAGCCAAGGTGGGAACGGTTTCCTCAGTCCAAGCAGGTGCTTCTCTCTCCTGGGAAGAACCCAGGAGGCAGAACTCGGATCCAGTGGCAGGTGTGGACACAGGTTACAGTACACAATGTCCACTGAAGCTTCTGTTGTTTTGGACAGGCAAAGCTGGCAGGGGAGCGTGGAGCCCGTGCGATCCTTTTCGACATCACCGATGATGAAAGTGCTGCTGATCAGGTACAGACCCCAGTGATACCCTCAGCTAAAACACAGTGCTCCTGTCCCATCCCAAAACGTGCTCAGGGCAGAACCCCCCAGCCACCAGTGGGAGATGCCAGGAGGATGCTGCTGGTGTTGGGTGTTGGTTCTTAGCCCACACAGAGGCTCTCCATGGCACATCCATGCTCTTAAAAGACATTGTCTGGTCAATCAGACTTCTCTGCGAGGAGCTGGATGCTTCCTCTTGGGAAGTCATAAATTTCCCATCTAGTCCAGACAGCCCAGTGTACCTCAGGAAGGGTGATTTCTCAAGTTTTCAAGCCTGTCACAACCCCCTGCTTTGCTGTTAGTGCAGATTTAACCTTGGTTTAGACACCTCCGAAGGTTCCTTTCCCCAGCACTGTTGTCGTCTCTGGAAGGGAATCAATTCCCCATCCAGATAATCTAGGGATATGAAAAGCATCCAGCTTTAGGTAGGGAGCAGGCAGAGGAGCTGGTGCCTGACCTCATCCAAACTCTGGGCTGACTCCTTGCTGGATCCATCCCCTGTGGCTCTTTCATGCACTTAAAACTTAATTTCTGGTGCCAGAGAAACACAGCAGCAGATTCAGGCCCATGAGGTGGTGCCGAGGTTGCTCAGATCCCAGTCTCTGATCCCTACCCCGAGCCTTGGCTCCCACTTCTCCAGCTTTCCCATTCAGTACACCAAAGCCAAGAGTATCAAATCCTATCAACAATTCAGAGCCTTCAGCCTTGTCTCCCTGGTCTTCCTGACCATCTGCACCTCCATTCACATCTCCATCCCTGTGCACTCCCAGGCACCCCGCAGTGTATGGGAAGGGGTTACTGGCTCTGATGCCCACCCTGATCCACCTCAGTCTAGAGGAGAGCCTGTGCCAGGCTGCCTGGACCACAGGGGAAAACTGCTGGTGTCACAAGGAACAAGCAGAATGTCCTTAGGGAGGAGGGGAACTGGATGGGTCCAGAGCAGAGGAAGCATTTCTGTGGTGAAGGCAGCACTTGGCAGTGCTGTTGGCACTTCCACAGGGAAGAGGAGGGACCAAGAGCTTTTGCACAGGGCCTTGAAAAGAGCTCAAGAGACACCAATCAATGTCTGGTTGTGCATGAGGAGTCACCAGCAGGGAAAATGAAGAAACCCATGCTGTAAAACTGGTAAAAGAAGCTTCCATTGATTCATCATAGAGTGACAGTGTAACCTTGAGGGAGCAGTCAGTCTCTGAAGTGTTGCAAGAAGCATCATGAGGAATGGACATGCCTGGGGAGTCAGGATCACCCTTGTTTCAGGCTGTTCTGGATCAGCCCTCACTGTGTTTGTTTCTTTGCAGCTGAGGAAGCCCAGAGGCCTGAGCCAGCCCGTGGTCCTGATCAGGGGCCACGATGCTGAGCTCCTCATGGGCGTCGTGAACAAGAACAGAGAGGCCCACGTGAAGATAGAGGTCAAGGAGCCACCAGCTTGGGTGAGAGACACATGATTCTCACTGCCTCCTGTATCCTCCCTCCCAACCTGCTGGGCTTTCCCAGAGAGGCTGAGCTTTCCTCCTCAGGGATGGAGATCAGGACCTGTTGCAGGAGTTGTCTGTAGCATTCAGACATGTTCAAGGAAAGGCTCAAAAGCATTTTCAGCTTACTTAATTTCTTTTGCTTAAACATCATGAGTGAGCCAAGGGGATTCTCTGTCTCTTCAAGTAAGACCAAGCCTTGATTTTTTCATCTTGTGCTACCTTAGACCATGATCTCAAGGGAGCTGAGATGATGCAAGACAGAGATACTCCATTCTTGTATGAATGTGCAAGAAAGACTGAACCGTGTTTTCATTTACCTGTAAAGAGTAAGGGGGGGAGCTTGGCTAGGAGTGATACTTCCCAAGGCTGATGGTCCAGAAGAGATGGAGATTCCCACAGCCCCTAACTCCCACCAAGAGTAATTTCCACACAAGAGTAATTCCTGTCCTGTTTTATCCAACAGCCAGACTACGACGTGTGGATTCTTCTCACAGTGGTCAGCACTGTGGTCGTCATCATTTTGATTTTTGTTGTCCGCACAAAGTGCCAACTGAACAGGACTCAGGTGGGGAACTCATGGAGCAGACATGACTGAGCAAACAGGAATACAGCAAAAGCAGGAACAGACACCTTTTGAGAGGGGAAATGGGCGGATAGTGATTGAACAAGGAGAACAGTTTTAAACTAAGATGAGAGATTTAGATTACATATGGGAAGAAATTCTTCCCTGTGGGGTTGGTGAGGCCCTTGGCACAAGTTGTCTAGAGAAACTGTGGCTATTCTGGATCTTTGGCAGTGTCCTAGGCCAGATTGGACAGGGCTTGGAACAACCTGGGATAGTGGAAGATGTCCCTGCCCATGGCAAGGGAGTAAAATAAGATGAGCTTTAAGGTCCCTTCTAATCCAAACCATTCCAAGATTCTATGATTGTATGATTTAGTATTCTTAATAGAAATTAACAATTGAAATAATCATCTTCCAGAATCAGATGTATTTCCATATTTGAGACTATCCCATTTGTCCTATAGAGAGACAATCCTTTGGGGATCAAAAATTCAGCACTGCTGAGTGATTTGAATGTTTAGGGCCAGATGTCTCCTGCTCATGACAAAGCCTACTCTGGCTGAGTCAGTTTAGACAGAAAGCCACCCCTGCAGATGAGCATTGTCCCCAGGTTTCTGATAATCCAATTTTGAGTACGGGAGGGCAGACTGAGGCTGAACTCTCCTCCAGTCCCGTCTGTCTCCACAGGACTCGGTGCAGCAGCAGACCCTGCAGGCCATCGGGCAATTGGCCACGCGCCGCTACCAGCCCCGGGCGCGGCCGGCCCCGCGCTGGGACTCGGCCAGCAGCTGCAGCTCTGCCCCGGTCTGTGCCATCTGCCTCGAGGAGTTCAGCGAGGGACAGGTAGGGCTTGGCCAGGGCTGCTCCACACGTGGCTCTGGCTTCCCTGGTTGGGGGTCAGCAGGGGGAGCTGAGCACGGCAGGAGCTGTGAGATTCTTCCTTCTGAACTCCTGAGTGCTGGAAAGGGACTGCATCCATGGAGGTGTGCCTGCCCTGGGCTGTAATGCCTCTGCTAAGGTGTCTGCAGGCAGGTCTCCAGCTGTGGCTGTGGGGTAAAATGCCCGTAAAATGCCCATGGTGAAATAGGGTAAAATTTGATTTGCTGCTCCAGAGCACCCAGCCTGAAATCTCTCTATTCCCGAGGGCTTGCACCTCTCTGGATGTTCACAGAGCAGCACCAGAGGTGCTCCAGAGCCTCCTCCATGCACAGCTGGGCTGCAGATCCCTCACTGTTAGACATCTGTCCATCCTCCAAGGCACACTTCCATCAAGAAGGACCCATCCAGGTCTTGGAACATGGTTCTCCTTGCTCATCTTCCTCCTCTCCACTTCTTTCTAGGAACTGCGGATCATCTCGTGCTCTCACGAGTTCCATCGGGAATGTGTTGACCCTTGGCTGCAGCAACATCACACGTGTCCACTTTGCATGTTCAATATTCTTGGTAGGGCTCAGACACAGCATTTCCTGGCTGGGAACAGGTTGGGTGTAGGATCATGCCCAGGAGCTCCAGTTACTCTTGGGAGATGGATCAGCAGGTCCTTGTGTCCCTGTGGATGGAGTGGACAGGGGACTGTGAGCATGGAGAGGAGAGCCTTGCCTTTGAGCCCACCAGGGTACAGTGAAGTGCTGGGCTTGGGCTGGGACCTGCACTGAGAGGGATTCCAGTCCTGTGACCTGTGGGGAAGGGGAGGTGGGATCTGGGGGTTGCAGCATCAGGGAGAGTGCTGAGTGTGCAGGAGCATCAGGGTGGTTTGGTGGTGGCAGCGAGGAGTTGCAGAGTACGTGTGGGACGTGGGGCCATGGTGGGAGGGCAGTGGAGCATCGGTGCTGGGGTTGCTGCAGCTGGGCTGTGGAACGTGTGCTGGATACTCCCTTCTTTCTCCACAGCCAGAGACTCGGGGGACCAGGCCATGGCTGCCAGCTCCAGGCTGGTCCCTCAGGACATGGAGCCTGGGCGGCGACTCCACCTTTTCCGCCAGCATCCAGGACATGCCCTTTACCACCTCCCACACGCGTATCCTCAGAGGAACCTCAGGAGCTTGCCCCCAGAGCCAGCCCACAGCAACCCCTTCTTCCACTCTCCAGAGCTCTCCCAGCTGGATTTTGGCACCATCCACTACATGCCCTACAGACCGGCCACCTCCCTGCTGGCCTGTGGCCACGTGGCCTCGCTGGCCCCAGGCTCGCTGGGGCAGCAGCTCCCCAACCCCTGTGCATGTGGGCAGGTGTTGGCACCCCACAGGACGTGTCCCGTGCAGCCTCAGCCCCCCTGTGTGGCGCCCAAGGCAGCCCTGGCACAGAAGCAGCACCGTGTGCCCGCCCTGCGCCGGGGGCTTGGCCACGGGCAGCAGCACAACAGCAGCGGCTCTGGGGAGAGCTATCTCACGGAGCACAGCGGCTACCTGGCCGACGGGCCGGGCAGCGACTCCAGCTCAGGGCCCTGCCACGGCTCCTCCAGTGACTCCATGTTGAACTGCACAGACGTCAGCCTGCAGGGTATCCACGGCAGCTGCTCCACCTTCCGCAGCTCCCTCAGCAGCGACTACGATCCCTTCGTGTACTGCAGCTCGGAGGGCCCCGCCACGGACCACGGCCAGGAGCAGCTGCGGCCACCCAGGGAGAGCCGGCCCCGCTCCTTGGACCTCATGGTGCCCAGGGGAGCTGCTCCAGCCAAGCCCCAGGTGCTCAGCCACATCCACTACCACCACCACCAGCACCACCACTACAGGCGGGACGCCGAGTGTCCCCCTGGGCGAGCCGGCCAGGGGCCGGGGCCACGCAGATCCCGCTACTCCGGGGCCAAGGTTGCTTTGCACAGTGGTCGTACACAAAAGAGGACTGAGAAGAGCCATCACTCTCAGCAGCCTCTGGAAAGCGGTGCCGTGCTGCAGGAGGCAGCTCCAGCAGGACAGCCAGCCTGTCCCCAGGAGGGCTGGGAACTCCCTCACGCTCCCTCCACTTCTCCAAACAGGTTGGACGTCAGTGTAGATGCCAACAGACAATTGGGAGCAGCTGGCACACCCCCTGTCCCGCTGGCCCCCAGACACAGCTTACAGAGCAGGCATCACCGAAGGAAAAGAAAGTGTCCCCTGGTTCCCGACCCAGCTCTCCTGCCCAAGGACTCAGGCAAGCCCAGAGCCTGCGACACTCACCTTCCTCCCGGCCATCCCTTCCGCTGCTGTCCCGAAGCCCAGCCCCTGATCCCAAGCGCTCCCATGCCCGGCGGCTCCCGGCCGCTCTGGAAGTGTTTAGTGCCACAGCCCAGCTCCGAGCTGAGGAAGCAGGAGGAGGGGTTGTCAGGACAGGAGAAAAACCGCTTGGTTCCTGCAGATTTCTCAGGGATGGGCACCTCCAGACACGGTCTGAGTGTCCACCTTCACTGCCCATCTCAGAAGGGTGGTCAGGGTAAGTCTGGCCTTCGCCTCTCCTGGTAGCGAGCAGGTGAATGAGGGAGGTGGTTTGCTGAAGGAACTCCAGCTGCCAGGACACCTGGTACCTTCTTGATGGGTTTTCCTACAGGAGCACTGACTGCAGGAGCATTCCAGAGCTCACCTGTGAGGATGATGGCCTGAATGATGAGCAAGTGTGTTAAAGAGTTCACCAAACCCTGAAATGCTGCAACTGAGAAATAAGGTGGCTAATTTTAATTAAACGTCTCTAGCAGCTGGAATATCTCCCAAAGGAAGGCGTGGGACCACATTTTTCAGTGTCCTTGCACCAGTCTGGGTGTCTTACTGGCAGAGTCGTTACCACTAAGGCTTTCTGGGCTCCAGTTGTTTTAGCCAAGCCCAGGTAACTGGAATCAGTGAGAAAGGAAGTGTGTGTGGCCCGGGGTAGTAGAACAGACTAATTGAGTTGCTGGATTTGCACATCCCTCATTTCTCACCTGCCTCTGTTGCGTGGGAGTTGCTTTTTTAGTGTCTTTTGGAAATCAGATGTAATTAAAGTTTGGCCCTCAGCCTAACTGCTGCACGTCTCTCACAAAGAGAGGGAAAATGCCTTTGAGACAAGTGTCTTTGAAGGAACCTGAGTTTAGCTCCCAGGTCTTGCTCTCTCAGGTCCTCTGAAGGCAGCAACCTCTGAGTCAGCAGGGGCAGGCACTGGCTGGGAGCAGAGCCTGGCTCCCTTCCTCTCCCTGCCACTGACTCATTGCAGGTCCTCGGGCAAATCCTTTTGATTTAGGTACCAAACACAGATCTGGCTGTCTAATTTCTGTTAAAACACTGGCCTTAAACTCATGACTCACTGTGCCCATTGTGCTGCAGAGATAATAACTTCCTCCCCGTGCTTGTCTATCCAGCCCCACCCCACGCCCAGGCTCCTGGTGCTGAGGAGGCAGTGGGGCAGGGGAGGCTGGATGGGCACGGGCCTGGCTCCCTGCAGCCTTCTGGCCTCCCAGACTCCCAGGAACAGATATTTTTCCCAGGTGCAGGAGTGCCTGACACTGCAGATAGGTGATAGGGAGGTTCTTGCAAGGCCTGGAGAGATGCTGGTGTTTGGAGAGATAAGGAGGCATCAGGGCAAAGATGTCTCTGGTTGCAGGGAGTTCTGAGTGCCAATGCCCTCCCAGGGTACCCCATGTGGAGAGAGCCCTCCTGGCTCAGGGCAGGCTGCTCAGGGCTTGCTTTGAGCTCCCAAATGAACCTGGGAGGGCTCCAAGAGCAGGAGTCTGTGCACCTAACACGGGGTGCTAGGCATTGCAAGGTCCGTGCTGGGATGCTTCTGTCTCTTTGGAAATGGTCCCAGTGGCCCCAGTCTGTGCCCACCTCCTGATGACCCTCTGACCCCACCCAGAGCCAGTGCCAGCTGCTTTGCCAAGCACACCAAGCCTTCATTCCCTCTTCCCTCCCCATTCCAGCAGATAGAAGGACCAACGTATCTGCAGGTGCTGTGAATCTGTGTCTGTTTACTGCACTAGCTTCTGTGGATGCTCTCAGAGCCAGAGAGAGAGTCACAATTCCCTTGCAGGATTGAGAGACTGCATAGATTCAGGATTTAACTTTATTAAGAGCAGAGGAAAGAGCACAGAGGTTGTGCAGGGCCTATGTAGAAAAGCCACCAAGCTGAAAACTTTGATTGACATAATGCAATCTCTGAGTTGTAATCACATTGGTTCTTTATCTTGGGTAAGGTATAAATCAATAGAGAAGAAGTAAAAAAGAGCAAAGAACAATCTCAATAGCCAGTCCCATGCAAGCAGGACACAAAACACAGACAGGGAGACCAAGGAAAAATGCATCTCTGACTCCAGATAAATGGCATAAGGCTAAAAATATAAGTGAATGAATTAGAAAGCCCAGCTTTAAATTAAAGTTTTGACATAAACTTTTCAGAAACCCAGTTTAAAAGAAAAGCAAACAGCGGGACCCTGTAATTCCTAGGTGAAATTACAGAGAGGAGAAGTATGTGTCTGTTCTGGTGGCAAGGAAGAGAAGACACTGCACTAAGGAGAGTGTGAAGTCCAGTGATGAGTGACACAAAAATCCCCAATTGCCCCCAAGTAAGAGGGTGGCATTAGGGTTACAAGACTTTGTCAGCACAGGCTGCAAAGGGAAGCCTACATAGACAGGAGAGTCTTAGGAGAATATTGCTAAAATAAGCAGTCAAAAGATGCTTTTGGGCACAGGGATCATCGACAGCCCCAGAAAAAGGGCTGGTCAAGCAGCAGGGCAGGGGGGACACTTGGAAACTGCTCTTCCAAAACCAAGGCTTGGCTGGAGAAGAAAATCAGAACAGAGCTGATGCCAAGTGAAGTGCAGAGCCATGGAGACAGGCCAGGGAATATTTCTGTGAACAGCTTGTGTAAAACAGACTATTAATGCAAATGTTTTCAGCTCCATCAGAAGGGAGAAGGCTGCCTGGGGTTCTTCAGACCTAGGGAGTAACATGGGTCTGAGGGGTGTCGGGGGCTGTAAGTGCAGAGCAGAAGAGCAAACTGCCTTTATTGCATAGTGATCACCAGGGGAGTGCTTGGGGAGGTTCTCACCTGGCACAGCTCTGTTCAGGGCAGGGGGGAGGATCCCTCACAAATCAAATCACCAGTTTGAGCACTTTGAAATACAGTGGAGAGTAACAAATTGCCAGGGGTACAGATTACCCACTGGGCACCCTGCAGGGCTCAAGCACACAGCTGATAAATCCTGAATGTGGACTGCAATCTCTTATCCATGCCCAGAGCCAGGAGGAAAAGCTGAGGGCAATATCAGCTGGAAATAGCTGAAGCCACAGAACGATGAGCCTGACTTTCCAGCCAAGCAAATCGTTAAAAATTCAAATACAGGGTCTGACTTGTAGGCACATGGCTGAATGTGAAAACTAGGGGAGGAGGCAGCCCAGTTTTTGTAGGGAGAGATAAAACCTGGCAGATCTTTTAGGGTAAGGAAGCTCTAAAAGGATAAAAGGGAATGTGCCCTCACAGGTAAACAACTCACTGAAAAAGGAGATGAGTGCAGGTCAGACTTAATAGAGGGGTATTACTCAGAGAACGTGAAAAGTGGAGTTCTCCAACTGTCTGAACCTTCCAGCAAGCTCATAAATATTCTGGACGAGGAGAGAAGATAGCAAAGTGTGTAAGGTATAAAATCCATCAGGATGTCAGCATTAAAAGTGGATACAGTGTTAGAGAAGAATCTCCTGCTGCTGAGCTGTCGGGTGAGAGAATGGTGGGTGAAATCCCCTGTAACAGCACAAAACGCCACACACGAGCAGAGCCCCTTTTAAGTAAAAATCACAACGTTACTGTTATCATTATTGTTTTTATTATTATCATTAGCATTAGCATTAGCTGGCTGGGAAGTATGTGGGACAAGCAGAAAGTGCCTTTATGCAGGTGTGTAAGTCTGTGGTGATCTCACAGCTCCTGATCACCAAAAAGGGTGGAAAAAGAAAGGGAAATCAGGCTTGGAAGGAGGGAAGAAAGGTATCTGGTGTAATCCCAGCAATGGGTTTTTCTGAGAAAATAGAATGGTGAGACCTTCATGTGGGAAAAAAAGTGATTAGCAGTGGATATGAAAGAGAGGATATGAAATTAGGAGAGCAGAGGAGAAGGCAGATAAGAGAGTACTTAGAACAAAGTAATTGATGGCATCAAACAGGAACAAGAAGCTTTAAAACACCCAAAAGGCAACACATGTTGTGTAGTGAAACTGGTGCAGATTGCCCAGGGGATGTAGATGCCAGAAGTAAAATGGTTTTGAGAGCCCAGATCAAGAGGTAGCAAATGCAGAGATGCAAATCCACCCTCTGGCTCAGGAAGTTCCTAAACCAGGGCTTCCAGAAGCTGCTGGTGCTCCTGTGGGACGCAGCACCCTCCAGGTGTGTGCTTACCTCACCCAGCTGCCAAGTGAGGCTGAATCTTGGTCCACAGCCCCTGGAGAAATTCCACTTGTGCAGGCAGTGCCATGTTCTGCCATCGCAAGGAATAATGCTCTGGATGATCCCAAAGAACCTTGCATGATCTTGGAGTTTATGTTTATGCCTCCTCCTTGAGCTCCTCCATCAGCCGTTCTTGGCGGGCTTTGCCTCAAGGTGCATCCCTGACTCTTCTGTTGCCTGGGAAAGGCCACACCTGGGAGTTGTGTCCCTGGAGAATCAATCCTGGAGCAATGCTAATGGATCCTCTTAAGGGAAGACAGACAACTGGCAGTGAATTCCAGCTGGATGGTTTCCTGAACCCGGAAAGCATCCCAGAACAGCCACATTACTGCAGCACAGGCTGATGAAATCCCTTGATTTCTCTCCCTGGGAAATCTCACCTCCTGCAGTGCACTCGACATCCTCCCCCTCTCCTCCCTCCCACTCATCCTGAGTCCCTTTCATGTCACATCTTTGATCTTTACTAGGGAGGGAGAAAGGGATTAGAGGGCAGAAAAAGACCACCCTTAATAGCCAAAGAACATGATTTCTGTGGTGTCATCAAGGTGTGCTCCAGGTCTGTTCCCTGCCATGGCCAGTCCAGCAGCCGAGGTTCTCCCACCTCTCCCAGTTCATGGTATTTTCATAGCACAAGCAGGGGACACTGATGCAGGCACAGCTTTCAAAAAATATTTTAGTAATGTTATTTGAGACTGAAGGCATGTGAACACAGAGGGCTTGAAGCTGGACAGTCTCTTTTTGGGTTGCACATAAGCTGGTGATAGAGGGAGCAGCTGGAAATGGCTTATTCCACATACTTGTGACACAAGTCACAAATGCAAGGTATGCTTAAACTCTGTCTTCAGGTACTATGACCATGCTTGCACATGTGTATACATGTATAACACCATGTGCATTCATTTTCCCACATTGATTAGCTACACTTTTCCAAGCAGAATCTCATTTGTTTGTTTTCTTCCCACATCTTTAATTTTCAAGGCTCTGCTCCTACAGCTGGTGATACATAATCAACAAGAATTCACTGTGACTGTTCTGAAAAGTTCTTTTAAATTGCCCTTGATGAATCTCTTAAGTAGGCATTTCTTTCCATTGATCTCAGAAACATTCAAGAAAAGGGAAATAGGAAAAAAAGGTTTGTATGCCTTTGCTGGGCTGTGCTGACGTTGTGTAAGAGTTCTGGGCAGGCTTGAGAGACATCTGGGAAGGGACCAGATGTGGTGTGTGTGACAGCAGGCAGTGACTTAGAAAGGGGTTGTCTGGAGCTGTGACTTGGGTGCACCTTTTTTAGCAGCCCTTTTGTTGGATGGTTCCAAGTGAACTGCTCAGCACCTGCCTGTCAGTAATTCTCTAGGCAGAAGAGGCTGGGGAAGAGCCTGGCTCTGAGCTGGGCTCAGAAGCAATGTGTACAACCTCTCCAACACTGTGGAACATGTGACATTGCTGTCTTGCATCCCTGCTCTCTGCTCTTATTGCCTGGAGTTTCAGTTGCCCCCGGCTCTTGAGATATGAATTGGTGTTACTTTCTGTTCCTAATAATTTTTGAATTCTGTACAGATTTTCACAAAGAACAAACATCAAAAAGCCTGAAAAGCAAACACCTAGTAGTGATGTGAATCCTGGGGCGCCCTTAGCTTGCCTCTTCTGAAATATATAAGGAGTAGCTTGGTATCTTAAGATTTTATTGTACTTCACCTTAGAGGAATAAACTGGCTGAGAGGTGTCCAGAAAACTCCCTCTGAAAAACTGGGAGAAACTTCCTAGAATCATGCAAAATCCTGAATTGGAAAGGACCCACACGGATCATCCAGTCCAGTCCAGTCCCTGCCCAGGACACCCCAACATTCCCACCCCGTGCCTGTGAGTGTTGTCCAAACGCTCCTGGAGCTCTGGCAGCCTCAGGGCCAGGACCATTCCCTGAGGAGCCTCTTTCAGTGGCTTAGTGGCTTTTTTAGTAGCTTTCATTTAGTGGTTTTTCCTGCAGCATGTGTTCTCTGGATTTCAGGGTCAAGGCCCCAGCCACTGCAGAGCCTGGGAATATTCAGCCAGGTGTAGCTGACACTTTTCTTTCTCCTTTTCTTTGAATGCAGGATCTGAAGAGGAGGTTCAGGATGTCCATGAACACTCAGTTTAATAAAACACTGGCCTGTTTGCTCGCTGGGAGCTGGAGTGGACACAGATGTTGATGGAGCTGCTCACATCTGGCTCTGCCTAGCCTGCCCTGCTGAGACACGGACTGCCAAGAGCAACGGGCTGCTCGTGGTCTCCTGACACGTCCCCACGCCCTGACGGTCACAATTAGAGCCCTGCTCTCCAGGCCCCATCTCCTCTGAAGGCACAGGCAGCCCCTCATCATCCCATGGCATCGCTCCAAGCCGGGCAGGGCTCCCAGGGAGAGC
Organism: Poecile atricapillus; assembly: GCF_030490865.1. NCBI lineage: Eukaryota > Metazoa > Chordata > Aves > Passeriformes > Paridae > Poecile > Poecile atricapillus. The sequence continues at coordinate 10,558,567 of NC_081269.1, forward strand.
TCACCGAGTGAGTGCAAGCTGCTATTTTGGTGTGTTTATGCCACAGAAGGTTTTGCTAAACACTGCAAAAATAAACAAGCCTTCGAGACCAAAAGCTGCAGAAATTACTTTCTGTGGCCTGGTAGCTCCTGACTTCATTTCCTCACTTAGGTCAAAAGCCAGATTTCTTCAATTAACTTTTCCATGCTTATTTCAGACACAGGAACAAGCTATTCTCCATCTCACCGTTCACAGGGCTGCCCTGCAAGGTGCTGCTTCTGACTTCAGTGAAAAACCAAGAGCTCTCACCACTTTTGGTCACCCCAATGTCCCTCAGCTGACGCCATCTCAGCCACTGGCTGTGTTTGCCAGCAACGGGAGAGGGGAAGACGCAGGGACGTCAGCATTTCTGGGAATGAGCTGGGTCAGACTCTTTCCATTGCAAAGAATCCACCCTCTCATCTGGCAATGTGAACAAGTTTCTCACTCACCCTCTAACTCCTCCACCTACCCTCAAATAGCTCTCATGGCCAGCCCTGTTAAGAGCATATTTCAAACACATCTCAGATGTCCCTGTAACAGGAGTAATGGAAAATCCTGGAGTTCACATGGCTCCTGCTTCTCTTTCCTCTCATTGCCCCAAGACGCAGCAAAATTTCCCAGCAAAAGCCTCCATAACAAATGCAGAACAGAGCCTTATCCATCACCCAGGCTTACCTTCATATTCTGAGATTCCTGAAATCCTTCAAAAGGATTTTTCTATCTTTTCCAACATTCTGATGATTCAGGGAGAAAACTTGAGAAATCATCAGGCTCTGGTTTATTACTTTCCTCCTCCCCCCACCATTTATGAGTATTTTGGGTTTTTCTGAATGTCACTAGTTCTTATTTCCTGCATCTCATAATTTGCAGACATTCAAGCAAAATAAAAGCTGCCAAATTCAAAACAAATAGAACCTATGCAGCTTTCAAACAGCAGAAAATTCCTGTCAATTCCATTGCCCTAAATGATCAGTCAGGCCAGAGAATCAGGCAGATTCCCCTGTGCGCATTTCTGTGGCACCAACTGCTTCCAAGCACAAGGAAGCTTTGGTAAGGTTACAGCACTGGAGCTGAAGCTAACTCCAACAATGTGAAACTTGATGTAGGGACAGACTTTCCCATCTGCTCAGTAAAGTTTCCCGTGTCTTCCTTTGAAGCAGCTGCTTCTCAAGAGACCACTCTGGTGATGCAGTCCCAGTTCAGCATAGTCCTCTGTCTTCCTTTGTTGGTGGGAAAGCTTTTTACAGGGTTTGCTGCCCTTAATCCTCAAAAAAGGCATCTTTGCTAATGCTGCTAATCAGTCCCTGATAGTCAAGTGATCAATCAATAGCACTGTTTTAAAGCCAGCATTGGTCCCTTGTGCTCATTCCTTGTCTCCTGTGACCAGGCCCCTGTGGGACCTTTCCGTCTAGGGAAGAGCTGAATTTATCAAAGAACCCAGCAGAATTAGATTTAGACCTTTCCAGGCTCTTGCTTGTCCTACAGTGCAAGCAGAAGACACAAGCTCAGAAGTTTTCTCCTGTGCAGGGAAGTCAGTCTTAAACTAGAGGGGAAAGCCAGGAGCAGGTCTGGCTTCACCCCGTTCAGCTTTTCGTGCTCCTGGTCCGTGGCTTGTCTGAACCAGCTCCCTGGGTCCTTGACCATCCTGGAGGGCTCAGAGGCTTAACAGAGGGGATGGTCATGAAGTCAGGGTGCTCCTACTGCTTTTTTTAGGATTCAGGAAGGCAGAGAGCCTCTAGGGATGCATTTCACTGCTCAAATGAACAAGTGCAACTCTGAAGTCTTTTCTTTCCCTCCTTATCCCTAACAAAAGAGGAGATTTCTGAACTGTGAGCCACAAGCTTCTTTGGGAAAGTGGTCAGCAAAAAAAACTTGCACCCTCTCCACTCCCATCTGCAGTATTACCAGGCTGCCAGGGCAGCACCTGCTTCCAAGTGTGTCCCTTTCCTGACCTCAGGCTGCTGCTCCTGTTCACGTAGAAGATGCTGGAGTGCAGCTCTGCCTCGGTGGAGGCTCAGGGGAGGAGAGGGAGGAACTCTCTGGGAACTTGGGTTTGAAAGGATCCTCTTCAGTAGATGGATGGCTATCCTTGGCTGCCTGGAAAGGAATCAGTATCAGAAAATAGGGAATGGTTCCTCACAGTTCTTTATCTCTGCCTTCTGAGTGATGCTTTTTGAGTGTTCAGTGCCTGTGGGCTCCACCATGGAATTTCTCCAGCATCCCTGCAGTGAGACAGAGCTCATTTTCCTTCTTTGCATCCAAAGTCACAGCTGAAAACTGATGCAAGCCAGAGCTTCCCAAGCTCCCTCTATCCAAACTGAAGGTCCAGCCCTTCCCAGGAGCTCCCACCGCCTGAACTGGGCACATGGTCAGGCTGGCTGATTCCTCCCTTCCTGCACAAATCCCTCAGATCCTTTGGAAATGTGAATATCACTTCATTTTGTTGTTGCTTTTTGTTTCGTTTGGTTTTCTTGCTGAGTCTGGCCTGGCTCTCAGGGCTTGGGAAGAAATTAAGACCCGGGGGGAAAAAAAAAAAGACCACACACAGGAAAAAAAAAAAAAAAAAAAAAGAATACGTTTTATATATATGCAGAACTGTGTATTTATGTCAGATAAACACAAAGATGTGTGAATATGCTGATGTGCTCAGAAATATATTTATTTACTAATATATTTATCCATGTACCGGTCTGTTGCCTGTGTTTGTTCACACTGCGCTGGCGGAGCCCGCGGAGAGGGACCCGAGAGCGAGCCCGGCCGGGACAGCGCCCCGGAGACCCCGAGACCCCGAACGCTCGGGCCCGGGCCCCTTCCGTTCCCGTTCCCCGGGCGGATCCGGATCCGGATCCTTTCCCGTTCCCGTTCCCGTTCCCCGGGCGGATCCGTTCCCATTCCCGGGGCGGATCCGGATCCGGATCCTTTCCCGTTCCCGTCCCCGTTCCCATTCCCCGGGCGGATCCGGATCCTTTCCCGTCCCCGTTCCCATCCCCGTTCCCATTCCCCGGGCGGATCCGGATCCTTTCCCGTCCCCGTTCCCATCCCCGTTCCCATTCCCCGGGCGGATCCGGATCCTTTCCCGTCCCCGTTCCCGTTCCCCGGGCGGATACGGATCCGGATCCTTTCCCGTCCCCGTTCCCATCCCCGTTCCCCGGGCGGATCCGGATCCTTTCCCGTCCCCGTTCCCGTTCCCCGGGCGGATCCGGATCCGGATCCTTTCCCGTTCCCGTCCCCGTTCCCATTCCCCGGGCGGATCCGGATCCTTTCCCGTCCCCGTTCCCGTTCCCGTTCCCCGGGCGGATCCGGATCCGGATCCTTTCCCGTTCCCGTCCCCGTTCCCATTCCCCGGGCGGATCCGGATCCTTTCCCGTTCCCGTTCCCGTTCCTCGGCGCAGGCGCGGGGCGGGCCCGGGGCAGCCATGGCCGCGATCTCGCTGGAGACCGTCCCCAAGGACCTGCGGCACCTGCGGGCCTGCCTGCTCTGCTCCCTCGTCAAGGTGGGACCGGGAGGTGCTCAGGGACAGGGGCTGCAACAGGGATTTCTCCGCGCCGGCCCCGCTCCTTCCCCGCCCGGCCCCGGCCCTTCCCCGCTCCTTCCCCGCCCGGCCCCGGCCCTTCCCCGCTCCTTCCCCGCCCGGGCCTTTCTCCCTCCGCAGCCTCCGGGCGCTCCCTGGCCCTGGCCCTCCTTCCCGGGCTCCCTCCCTTTCCCGCGGCTCCCGGCTGCTCCTGGTCCCTGACACCCGTGTCCCCTTAGACCATCGACCAGTTTGAGTATGATGGCTGTGACAACTGCGAGACTTATCTGCAAATGAAGGGTAACCGCGAGATGGTCTATGACTGCACCAGCTCCTCCTTCGATGGGTGAGTGAGGCTGGGCCCGGCTCTGGTCCCTCTGGAGCCTGGGGACACCGAAGTGGCTCTGTGGGGTCACCCAGCAATGAGATGTCCCCTCACTGCCATCCCTCCCGCAGGATCATTGCCATGATGAGCCCTGAGGACAGCTGGGTCTCCAAGTGGCAGCGGATCAGTGAGTAATTTGGGAGCTGGAGATCCCTTCTCTAGAAACCCTCCTCGGGGGCAGTGAGAGCTGCTGGTTGGGCTGTGGCCCCTCAGTGAGGGGACATCTGCACAGGTTGGGGATTCCCACCTGGCTGCTCCACGTGGGGTAACTCAGGGTTTTCTTTCCTGCAGGTACCTTCAAGCCAGGTGTCTATGCAGTGTCTGTGACCGGCCGCCTGCCACAAGGTACCTGTGTGATGGAGTCAGGGTTTGGGGCTCTGTGAACACTCAGGGAACGTGACACGTGGGTGATGGCACCAGCGAAGGTGACTGCGAGGAGGTGCTGGACTGGAGAGGGAGTTTCAGGGTTCAGCACTGTACCTGCCAAAAGTTCATATTGTAAACTGCTGACTAAAGCCTGGCTATCAGAGGGATAAACTGGGATTAATGAGTGATTTGGAAAGTGAGCACATCTCAAACCATTCAGCTCCAGGAAAACAGGGAGTTTTGTTCATACAAAAGGGTTTTGTGGGATGGGGTGCTGTTGTGGCAATCCCAATGAGCACATCCCTCCTCCTGCACTGAGGGCTCGTGCCATGTGTGTTTACAAATGGAGTGGAAGGCGCAGAGGATTTTCTTTATCTCCGTAATGCAGAAAAGGCATCATCCATCCAGCTGAGTTCCTGCCCAGTATGTAGCCCCAGAGCAGTCGCCTAACCCAGGAGTGAATCCCAAACCCCTCAGGTGAAAGCTATGCCTGTGTCTGGAATCTGAGGTTCCTTATTTCTGCCTGAGCTCTGCATTGGGAAGAAGCTGGAAACATCATGAGGCCAGAAGCTGAGCCCTTCTGACACAGCCAGGCCTATCTGAAATACCCATGGTTAGGGTTTAAATGGAAGATCAGGGAAAGGTTCTTCTCACAGATGATGGTGGGCTACTGTACAGGCTCCCCAGGGGATGGCCACAGCCCTAAGGCTGGCAGAGCTCCAGGAGTGTTTGCACAACATTCCCAGGGATGCACAGGGTGGGATTGTTGGGGTGTCTTGTGCAGGGCCAGGACCATGGACTGCCATGTCCCTTCCAACTCAGGATATTCCATGATTCTTTAAAGGAAGATGATTGTCCAGTTGTATGTGACAGAAACACCAGATGTTCCCAGGGATCCTCATTCCAGGAGAAGACTGAAATATGTTTGTCTCCTTGCTGCAGGGATTGTCCGAGAGCTGAAGAGCCGTGGCGTGGCCTACAAGTCTCGGGACACAGCCATAAAAACATGAAGGGCCCTTGTGCTGCCTGGAGATCGCAGTGCTGCATGGAACAGGCGGTGGGCACTGCTCCAAAACCTCTGAGCTGGGTCTGCTGCCTCAGCTCCCCTCGCTGGGTACCTCTGGACTGTGCCACAGTACAGACCACAGACATTTACCTGAGCCTCGACACGGGGGGAGGGTGTGGTAGGGCTGGGAAGGGGTGTTCAGTCCTGATGCCCAAGCTTTCTTACAGCTGGTGTGGGAAAGAGGGGATTTGGGAAATAGCTGAATAAACAGTTCAATAAAACACTGCCTGGTCAGGGCTGGGTCCAGCCTTCACTCTGTCACTGGTTTCACCACTGTAGGGTGGTGAGGTGGAGGGGCTCACACTCGCCCCCCTGCCTGTGCCACACTGTTCAGAACCTGCAATTGTCACTGCTTGTGCCATGGGCCACATTCCTGCCTCAAGAGGGAGATCCTGCCCTGGCTGCGCTGGGTTTCCTTCCCTGTGGGAAACCTGCAGCTCCCAGCTGGATGGAGCAGATACGGTGATGGCCAACAGAGGTCACGGAGCCCTGGGCCTGCAGGTCCTGTACAAGGGATGCAGTAGCAGGATGGAGCTTCCAGGACCATCCACTGGCTGTTGCTGGGCTCCAGGGCAGGCAGAGCAGGACAAACCCATTGCTGGTGTGGCTTGGAGGCAGCACCAGGCCTTGCACATGAGAGGGGTGGACAAGCAGGGGTGGAAACACCACCCAACCTTCTATTCTGGGGATCTGACTGTTAAAAGTGTCAGTTTAGCGTCTGTAACACTTGAACTCCTGCGAGATTTGGCCTCCTTAGCTTGGGTTGTTTTGTTTCAGTTCAGCAGCAGCCACCGATCATGAAGGGCTGAGTCCTTGATCAGTAGTTGTACTCTGAGCTCCAGAAAACGTTTCCAGGTGCAGATCACCTTTTGTGGGAAGAGCTGGGAGCACGTCAGCCCCTGATCTGGGGGTTGGACCCTCCTGCTGGGTAGACAGAGCAGCAGGTTCAGTTCTGCTGTCAAAAGGGGGAGTTGACCACGACTTTCACACAGCCCTGGAGAAATCAAAGCCCTTGAGCTGCCTGGTGAATCATCCTTCAGGCTTTCTGGGTTGCAGTCTGGACAGGAGATGGACCTTGGGAATTCCCAGTGGGTCCGGCCTGTGGGGCAGAGGTGTGACTGTCCCGGCAGCCCAGGGCCTGCCTCTGCAGCATGCTCAGGTTTAGGCATTCTGGACATGGACCTCTGGACTCTGGAGGGCAATTCTGGTCCTGCTGTGCCGTGAGGGGCACAGGGTGACCTGGGATCCCCCAGATGCATTCATCCCCTGTGGAATGGTCTGGGAAAGCTGCAGCCAGGGCTGTCTGGGCAGCCCAACACGTTCAGGATGGAAGGGAACAAGGAGGATGAAATGGTGGCTCATTCTCCAGCTGGCTTGAGATGGGTCTGGGCAGCAAGGGTTTGGCTGCAGCCAGGCTGGGAGGATGTTGGATGACAGATCCCCCCCTGCCATGCCTGGTCCGGGGAGCCTCACACTGGCAGTGCCACGGGGTGGCAGCACGGTCGTGTACTGGAGCTGGGGAAGTGCTGAGACCGACTGAGGCACAAGATCATTTCCTGCTGTTTCACAACACCTTTCCATCCAACTGCCTTCCCTTGGCTGCAGGGAATTTCCATGCTAGAGCTGCTCCAAGGCTGGAGCCACATCAGGACCCAGGACCCTTGTCCCCTGGCTCATGATGCAGAGGAGGTGACGAGAGGACCCTGCACAGGACCCCGAGCAGGATGGGCTGGTTTGGCTGGGGTTGCTGTGAGGCCGAGGCTCCCTGGTTCTTATCTCCCTTCCCGGGAAGCTGCAGTCACCACTCAGGGCTTGGAACTTTGCTTAGGAAATTGTCCCCAGGGAGCAGTGTGCACTGTCACTGTGCCTCTGGGGGGAACAGAAACCCTGCAGAGACCTCACCCCTCGCTAGCAGCCCAAGGGCCCGGGGATATGAAAAGACTGGCAGGAGCTGCAGGGCAGATGCAAAGGAGCCACCCCCCTGAGGAAAATGAAGGTGGTGGTCCTTGACAGCCGCAGCTCCTGTGCCCGCAGCGCTTTTCCAAGAACACAGCGCCTCTCACCAAGCTGCTCCCTGAGCCCCTTCATTCCCTGCGAGCTCCCAGGCTGGGCCCGCACCGCACAGCGCACAGCGCACAGCCCCGGTGATGCTCTGCTCCTGCAAGGCTCCCAGAAGCAGCCCTTCAGTGAGACTCCAGCCCCGGAGCTGTCTGGGGTTTGTACCAGCAAGAAAACAAACGATGCAGAGCTTTATTCGCTGCAAAAAGTAGGGCAGGGAGCTCTCACGTTGAAGAAACTGGAGGAAAAATGTGCGGCAGCAGCCGGAGTGGGAAATCGGGAGAGAAAAGCGTCAGCGGGCTGGGAGCTGAGATGAGTCAGGACAGCTCCTCCCCCTGCACCAAATGACGCTCAAATATTTCAGGCAGGCCCGAAAATGCTGCAGGTTTGGCATGTGAGCAGCCTGGCAGCTCTAGGCGGTGAGGCCAGGGCAGCGGGGCAGGAAACACGAGCCGGTGGATTTTTCTGGGGCTTTTGAGAACCGATACCCCAGCTCTCCCGCGGAGCAGAAAAGCGACTTTCCAAACCGCAGAGCCCTCGGTGCCTCTGCAGAGGCAGCTGCCGGGAAATGCCTGTCCCCACCTGCGCGGGGTCCTGCCCACAGCCGGGTCACAGCAGCCTCACTTGGGCCAGCCGGGCTCCAGGGGAAGGGGGACGTGAGTGAGAGCACACTGGATCCTGCCAGGATCTGTAAATGGCCTGGAAAGGGCACCTGGAAATGGAACATCCACTCCTTGTGAGCTCAGGGCTGTCTGCAAAAAGTCCTAAATTGCTTCATGGTGGATACCTCCAAACCCACGGGTCTGTCCACAGAGTTTGTGTCCTGGAGTCTGGTGTGGGGGTCCTAACCCTCCTCTAGACTGAGAGCTTTCACCTCCCTGGTCTGCTCCATCATGGGAAGGGAGATGCCCATGGTTGGGAGGGGCAGAGTGGAATCTCAGCTCAGTAGTGGAGGTGGCTGAGGGTGCTGAGGACACGTTTCCTGAGGGCACATGGCAAAGTGAGAGCACAGCTGAAGTTCAAGAAGGAATTTGAGAATCTGATGGTATCTCCCCATCCCCAGCTCCCCCAGACGCCCTGCTGCATCCCAGGCGGGACTTGTCCTTCCCTTCTCCCAGCCAGCTGCATTTCACTCAGGCTGATGCTGGTGCTGGGCTGGAAGGGGCTTTTCCCCTCCAAGGGATGGTCCTTCTGTATGGGCAGCTGCAGAAGAACCACTGAGTGCCCAAACAGAGCCCTGGGACTTGTTCTGGGGAAGGACATTGCACCTCTGGTCCCTGGGTGTGTGGTACAGGGAAACACACTCTGTGGCTGCAGGATCCATCCCCTTGGCCAGGTGGGGGCTTTGGAACGGCACAGCTGGCCTGGAAAGGTGCTGGACAGGTGCTGGACAGGTGCCATCAGTGCCAGCTTTGGGAAGATGCTTCCTGGCAGGCCGGAGTGCCTGTCTCCCCTCCTCCATGTTTCTGGCCCTCAGCTATTCCTGCCCCTTGTCCTGGAGGGCCAAGGTCGGGGGCAGCAGGCTCTGTCACCGCAGGGCTCAGTCCTGCACCTCCTGAGCCCATCCTGCCCTGGGAAATCCAGAGCCCAGCCCGGTGCCTCTCGTGCCTCGTCCCGGTACCTCCGCCCTGTCCCGGAGCATCCTCCATCCCAGGAAGAGAGGGAAACAGGAGTCTCCCGTCAGCAGCAGCTGCGGCGGGGCCCTGCCGAGCCCCCGGGCTCCGTTCCCGTCCTGCGGGGCCAGGGGCTGCCGGTGCCCGGGGAAGCGAAGGGAGCGAGCGGAGCCGCCATTGGCGCAGCCGGGCCGCGATTTTGTCCATATTTGGGTAAATCCAGCGCCGTGGGCCCCGCGTCACTTCGCTTTTTTGAGGTTTCCCCGGGCGCTCTCATTTGCCTCCCGGCAGTTTCTGGTTGAGTCACCGTCAACGGCCCCGCTCCGGCCCCGGGCTGGGGCTGGGAGCGCCCGGGGAGCTCCCCCGCACATCCCGCCCGGGCCCAGCCCTGCCCGCTGGGGAACGGGGCTGACACCGGGACCGCAGCGCTCTCCTGGCTGCAGAGGAGGCCTCAGCTGTGCCCCAGGTGCTGCAGCTCTGCCCTCAAGCTTTGCCGTGATGGTGGCAGACAACGCTCTTCCCATCCAAAGCGCTCTCAGAGGCAGCGCTGATGTTTTGGTGCTGCGGATGTCTCTAGCACCTGCTCTTCTGGAGCATCCCAGCTCAGAGCCCTCTGTCCCGAGGGTCTTTGACGAGGTCACCCTTCGCACTGTCAAGCAGAGAGAGCTGTGGCCCGCCCTGTGCCTCTGTCCTGTGTTCTCAGAGGGATGTGGTGCATTAGGAACACTGTCCTTAGGCTTCAGTGCCCTGACTGAGACACTGCGGCTCCTTTGGGGCCTGGCCAGGAGATGCTACAGCTTGGCTGTGGATCCAGTGGCTCACCCAGCCACTTTCCCACTGGCCCCAGGGCACTCAGGTGGCTCAGGGAGGGTTTAGGTGAGACCATCCTGTTCCTCCTTCTCCTTCTCTTCCTCCACAAGGTGCTGGTTGGATGGGATCCGTGGGGTGTTTGATGGATGGGATCCATGGGGTGTTTGTTGGATGGGATCCGTGGGGTGTTTGATGGATGGGATCCATGGGGTGTTTGATGGATGGGATCTGTGGGGTGTTTGTTGGATGGGATCCGTGGGGTGTTTGATGGATGGGATCCGTGGGGTGTTTGATGGATGGGATCCATGGGGTGTTTGATGGATGGGATCTGTGGGGTGTTTGTTGGATGGGATCCATGGGGTGTTTGATGGATGGGATCCATGGGGTGTTTGATGGATGGGATCCATGGGGTGTTTGATGGATGGGAATCACTTGAGCATGGTGGGGCAGCTTCCTGTCCCCAACCCGAGCGGGACTCACAGGCCAGGCTGAGGTGCAGCAGGAGCTCGTCTCCCAGCCCTGGGGCTGAGGGCAGCACTTCCCCTGCCGACAGCGAGCGCTGCAACCGCAGGCGAGGAGGGGAAGTTGCTGCAAGGCCGATAAGAAATATCAGCGCTTTCGCAGTGCCTGGGCTGCACAGCCTGACAAGAACCCTTCCCCCTGCCCTGCTCCGGGCCCAGCGGCGCCGCTGCCCCGAGCCCAGGCTCCTGCTCCCCTGCGCTCCCCGATACTGGGAGAGTTACTGGAAAAGGAACAGCCCTGCGGCCACCTCGGGGCTGCAGGGTGGCAGGGGGGCACCTGCACTGCTCCATGCTCAGTAAATTTTGGGGTGCAGTGTCTGACCTGCTTGCAGGTGCTGTGGGACGAGGGCAGGGGAGGGCAGAGTAGGAGGGAGGTGCCTTGGGGGAGCATGATTTGTCTCAGGGACCTCAGGGTCCATCAGCAAGTTCCTGGGAGACACTGAGCAGGTAGGCAGAGTGTGGAGAGGGGCCTCAGGAAAGCTGGGGACAGCTGGGGAGGTAACACAGCTGTTTCAGCCTCCCCCGACTCCAAAAGGCTCCTGGAGCTCCTTCTGACGGACACGAGTGGAGCAGGACCAACGGATCCAGAGCCAAGGGCTGGAGTAGGAATTCCTGCAGCCTTGTTTGTCAGCCAGTAAAATTAACCAATGGCTGGGGAATGTGCTAAGTTCATCATCAGTTGGAGACTTTCAGAGACCTCGTCAGAACCCAAGGAAGCAGATCTGCTGATTTCCTCCTTTCTGAGACCCGTGCAGGCAGAAGGAAACCATCTCAGGACCCAAAATGTCATATCCCCCATCCGTGCTGGTGTGGGGAAAGAGGAAGTGTCACCTCCCCCCACTTCTCTGCTGGGGAAGCGCCTGTGGCCCCCCTGCTCGGCTCCTCAGCAGCACAGGCAGGTGCTGGGCAGGGCTCTGCTGGGGCCCCATTTTGGGAAGGCACAGCTCCCTCCCCGCTGCCATCCTGCACATCCCCAGCTCTGACCACGTGCTTCACTCTCCCCTGACATCTTGTCCTTGAGTGCAATCTCCCACAGCCGCCTCTGTTGGGAAGTATCTTCATCCTGCTTTGCTCCATGGTCAGCCTCAAGCTCATGTTTCCTCAGTGGACCTGACTTCTCACCCTGTTCCCTCCCCCCAGCCTGCAGAATTTACCACAGACCAGTTTGTCATAGGCGAGAAGCATGGCCTTGACCCTGGGTCACAGGGGAAAGGTCCCTCAGCAGCACCTCTGAGGCCAAATCTCTCTGATTGTCCCCAAAAAGGCTCCTTCCTCTGCTGCAAGAGCGTGGTTGCCCGTACCCTGTGCAGCTTCCACCCCTTGTGATGGCACCCACCACTGCTGGGGACTGTCCCATGGCTCTGAGGTGGCTGATGGCACTGGGGGGTGTGTCCAGGATGGTCTCTGGGTTGGCAACAATCTGCTCTCAGGCACAGGGGGGGATTGTTGTGGTGTCCTGTGCAGGGCCAGGGGCTGGATTCGATGATCTTTGTGGATCCCTTCCAAATGAGGGATATTCTGTGGTTCACACCAAAAATTGTATTTACGTGTTTCAGGCCCCCAGAAGGGCCAGTCTGGGAGCACCTGAAGTCCCCTGGCATCTGGAGGCCACCCCATGGAGCCAGGCTGCGCTTGGTGGCCGCTGCCATGGACGAGCACAGACCCTGCCGGGGCAGCGCGATGCTCCTGGGCTCGGAGCCTCGAGGGACATCACCAACAACACTTACATTCCTTGCTGAATTTCTCTCCAGCACAGGGAACAAAGTGTGACCATATGGGATGGAGACAGGCACAGGGCCAGGGAAGGGTGGGAGACAGGGCAGCCCTTGGCAGCCCAAGGCACAGGTTCTATTTGTGTTTTCCACTGAAACTTCCACCAGTTCAGCCTTGGTTTGGAAAGGGCTTCCCAAACAATTCCGTCTCCTAAAGCCTCCTTTACCTGCTGCCATCAGCACTCGAGCAGCTCAAGTCAAATCACTTCTGCCTGCACTGCTGCTTGGTTATTTTTGGCTTTGCTCTCCCCTTGCCTTCTGCAAACCTCACCAGAACCCTTTTTAAATGCATTTCCATCCAGATTATCTACATTGAGAGTGAATGACATTGGCCTAAAAAGAAGCCTTTTGCAGAGGCGCATGAAAACCAGTGCAGGGCCAGACATTACCCCATTTATGGTCACTTTTGGGGATTTAGTTTGTAGGTTTTGATCTAGTTTAGTGGTGGGCTTATCTTGGCACTGGGATGGAGTGGTACTGGCTGTGCAAAATCCTCCTGCTCCATGTCCCAGCGCCATCCCAGCGCTGTCACCAGGGCCACTGTGACATGGACGTGCCAACCTCAAACCCAGCTTTCGGTTTTCTTCCCAGGGCCTCACATCCCTGTTGGTCGCTACAGCTGCCCGATGCTGGGGAAGTTTGAGGGAGTGAGCGGCTCCGGGAAGCCTCTTGCACCATGTGCTTCCTAAAGCTCAGGTTTAGGGCCTGTGACTCGCTGCCACCTGTGTCCCCTCTGCTTCACCCTAATGACCAGGCAGCCTCTGAGTCCTGCAGCGCCTGCCACGGGCTGCTGGACCCTCCGTGGGCAGGAACTGTCCCCATGCAGGTCCCACGCCAGGACGGGGTGAGGGGCCGCGGTGCAGCCGTGGGAGGAGGATTCAGTTACTTTCACCCTGTGCAAACATCTTTTTTTTGGTCCCCTTTTTTTTCTTTTTTTTTTTTTTTTTCCACAAACATGTTTGTCGCTGTCAGCAGCAAAGCCCAAGAGAGCGTAACCGGCTGGTGCTTCCTGGCCCGGTGCTGGGCCGGCTGCGGTCGGGCTGCGGGGCGGCGCTGGGTGGGACCGGCACCGTTATCGGCTCCGCAGCGACGGCTCCTTCCTGTGCTGGGCCACGTGGGCAGGATGGGGTTAAAAGCAGCCCCGCGCCCCGCAGGGACCCATTGCTCCCCGGCCAGCATCCCGGGCAGCGCCCCGGTACCGGCACCGGGCACCGGGCACGGGCCACCGGCACCGGGCATTGGCCACCGGCACCGGCACCGGGCATTGGCCACCGGCACCGGGCATTGGCCACCGGCACCGGCACCGGGCCAGCGGCACCGGGCATTGGCCACCGGCACCGGGCACCGGGCACAGGCCAGCGGCACCGGGCATTGGCCACCGGCACCGGGCACAGGCCAGCGGCACCGGGCATTGGCCACCGGCACCGGGCACCGGGCACCGGGCACGGGCCAGCGGCACCGGCACCGGGCCAGCGGCACCCAGAGCGGTGTCGGGACCCAGCGGGGCGCTCGCCCGGTGCCGCAGGAGCAGCACGAGGTGTCCCGGGGCGCTGGCGGCGGTGGCTCTGGTGCCGCTGCAAGGGGGGCAGTGGGTGCTGGGGCCCATGGCAGGTAAGGGGGTCGTTCCCCAGGGGGGCAGTGGGTGCTGGGGCCCATGGCAGGTAAGGGGGTCGTTCCCCAGGGGGGCACAGGGGTTCGGGAGGAGGTGCCGCACTGGCAGGCGGGCGGGGACGGGAAGTGGCCGAAGCAGAAGTGACACCCCGGGGGTTTTTGGTGGCAGCCAGGATGGGACCGGCTGGACGGGGAGGCTGGTGCGGCAGGTGAGGCTCTTGGGGCCGGGTGGTCTCAGCCCTGGGGACCCGCAGGTAACCCCGAAGGGCTGTGGGGGCTCCCGAAAGATCTCTGCGTGTCTGGCAGATGGGGCGAGGGGGGCCCAAGGGGAGCGCCGGGACAGGGAAGCTCCCGTGGCCTCAGGGATGGGGCAAAGGGGACTCCGGTAAGGGATGGGAGAACAAGGAGGGTCCCCGTGAGGACGTTTCAAGAGGGGCTGCCACAGGATCTCCAGCATGGGGACAGGGCAGTGCAGGGGTACCCAACGTGCAGGTGATTTGCTGTGGGCTCGCCACCACGGGGACAGGACAGAGGAGCCCTCTGAGGCCAGGCTGCCATGTAGGTGGTGTCCCGTCACGGGGACGTGGCCTGGTGGGCCCTCTGTGATGCAGGTGGGATTTGAGGGACAAAGATGGAGCTCGAGGGGGGATTTCACCCTTGGGGTTCAGATATGGGAGTCCTCTGAGACCTGGATGGGGTCTGAAGGGCAGCAATGGAGTTAAAGGTGGAATCTCCCCTGTGGGGACAAGACAAGGGGGTCCTTTGGGAATGGGACGGGGTAGGAGGTGGAGGTGTCCACATGGGGTCAAAGCAAATGCACCCTCTGTGCCTAGGATGAGGTTTGAGAGGGGGTGCTGGGGTTTGGGGTGGGGTCCCCACCAACAGGTGTTTGGGCTCTCTGTGACCCAGGTGGGGTCTGAGGTGGAGCTCCTCCTTGAGGGACAAGTGCGAGCTTATTCCTGTGTCCAGGATGGGGTCTGATATGGGTTCCTTCCTTTCAAAACTGTCCCCTTTGACCAGGATGAAGTATTTAGTGGCCTCCCTGCCTTGGGGAGAAAGTGACGCTGTCCCCTGTGCCCAGGACAGGGCTTGAGGTGGCACTATGGGGTATGAGGTAGGGTCTCACCCACGGGGAAAAGATGAAGATGTCCCCTGTGCTCAGGATGGGGGTTCTGGGGAGACGAGGGAGGGCAAGGCAGGCTCTCTCCCCTGGGGTAAGGATGTCCCCCGTGCTTGGTGTGGCTCCCAGGAGGTGACACTGCCAGAGGCTCTCTGTCCAGGGGCCAGACCAGAGCTGCCATTCGCGTCTGTAGCTGCCCCAAGGGCGGCAGTGCCCGTGTCGGGGAAGGAGCTCCACGCCAGCGGAGAGCGGCCGCCGACAGCGACTGAGAGACAGTGCAGTCACCCATAAAGTAGAAAGCACTACTAAACAGCACTGCAGGGTGTAGTGTTTCCTACTTTATGGATGAGTGTACTGTGGGCTACGGAGAAGAGAGCAGCACCGGACCCACGAGCCCATCGGGAGCCACCACGGGCCAAGAGCGGCCGACGGGCCCTGCCTGGCTCACGCCACCCACCCAGAGCTCCACCACCCTCCTGGGGATGCTCTGCTTGTCCCCACGTGTCCCCCTGGCACCTGGGATGGCCGCGTGGGCGGGAGGGGCTGCCGGTGTCCCCCGTGTGCCACTGAAGGGACCCATCCCTTACGCTGGAGGCCAGGTAAGCAGCACAGCCTCCAATGCACATTTTTCCCATCTTCATTTTCCACGTGGTGAAGCCCTGGGAAGAGCTGGGCAGTGGCAGCCACATGCAGCAGGGGAGGAAGTGGGGAGTCCTGGTGATCGCTGGGTTCAGCGGGGCGAGGGATTGCTAAATAAAACTCTTTCGGTATTGACTTGTGGATTTTTTTATGCAATTTCTGGGAA
This sequence comes from Poecile atricapillus, assembly GCF_030490865.1. Classification (NCBI taxonomy): domain Eukaryota; kingdom Metazoa; phylum Chordata; class Aves; order Passeriformes; family Paridae; genus Poecile; species Poecile atricapillus. The sequence goes on from NC_081269.1 coordinate 10,574,227, forward strand.
ATGCAGAACTGGAGAAAAGCTCTTTGCCGTGCCCAGGGCTGCAGGCAGTGGGGTCATTCTGGATTTGGAGCCTTGGGGACACCACGACTGGGGGTGGTGGCCGGCAAATCTCAGCCCATTGACCCAGGATTGTCCCTTTCGGTCCCTGGAGGGTCACTGGCAAAGCTGCTGTGTCCCATGGCAGCCCCGGCCATGGTCACAAGGCCACACAAAGCCACAGAAATCCTCATAAAATCCCAGTCTCCCTCCATCCACACAGCCCTGGCCTGTGTTTCCTGGGGGTCTCCTTCCACAGAGGAGGTTTGGTCCTGATCCCCAAATGTCAGCTCCCAAAATCCCTTCAGGCATCTTCCCTTTGACTCCCCATGTCCTGCCTGTGGGAGAAAGCATCTAAAAATAGCAGAAAAAATATTAAAAAATACATAGTTTTAAATTTTTTTGAACCTAAATGTAATATTTTGTTTGTATTTTTATATTATATCTATATTTTATATATATATATATATATTTATGTTGTTATTATAGTTCAAATGTTTATATTTTGTAAAACTTCTTATGCTGGTCTCAGTATCATTTTGGGGGGTTTACTGAGTTTGTGATATTTTTCTTTCACTGAGCTGTCCAGGAAGGACCGGGGTGTTTTACTTCTTGCTGTCCCAAGTTTCCCACGTTCCCCGCCTTTGTGACTGTTCAAAGGGGATGTGGAAGGAAAAAAAAAATCAAATCAAAACTGTTGTAGTGGTCACAAGGAGACAAGTTTTTAAACAATAAAAATGAAAAAGGGCTAAAAAAACCCCCAAGCAGCCACTGCGGACTGCACTGAGCAGCTTTTGGTTTGTGAGCACTGGGAGGGAGAAGCAAATTCATATTTTTAACGTGCAAAAGCCTTGAAAATTTACCTCCTAATAATGTGCCATCAAGTATTAAGAAGGATAAATATCCAATTTTCATGACCCAGATTTATTTTGGTTACAGCTACTACTCAGTGGTCACTGCTGGGAGGGATGGTTGGAAACGTGGTTCTTGCTGAGAGCAGCAAAACAGAAACTGCTACTTTTTCCCTGTTTTTTTTTAAATAAAACCCTTCAATTTTTCCTCTCTCCTTTTTAAGGAGACTTAATAAGAGTTTAAGGACTTATCCAGCAGTAGGCTGGCCAAGATGTGAAAGTTCATCTTCATCTTCCCGAGCTCGGGGCCCCAGGAGAGATCCTCTCCCCAGGAATGGTGTGGGGGGTGTGTGTGCCCCTCCTTCTCCAGGGCAGTGCGGTGGAGCCAGCTGGCTCTGGCACAGGTGAGTGGAACAAGGGGAAGGATGCTGAGGGACAGTGGTGGCAGCACGTCCCAGATGAGCCAGGCAGAGCCTGTGAGCAGCACGAGGCAGTGGAAGCACAAAGCAAGCTGCAGTTCTGAGAAGGCCGACAGCCACACCAGATCTTACCAGGGCACATTTCTCCTCCCACTGCTGCTGTCTCCTTCTAAGGAAACCTTCTTGTTCTGTCTCGCTGGGGAGGTGAGCAGTGCCTGGGTGTTCTTCCACACTGGTTCTGCACCTGCAGAGCCTGCCTGGTACCTTGCCAGGGGAACAGCCATGGCAGGAACTGAGGGGATCTGAGCACTGGGAGATGGTGAGATCTACCCTGACCTGTTCCTGCAGCAGAAGAAGACATGTAAGCCTGTGATTTGGAGGTAAATGAGTACCAGAATACACAGGAAGGTGGGATCGGTTTTCTGGAATCTTCTCTTTGGTCTGTTGGCTGCATTTTCTGCTCATTACAAACTCGGGGCTTCCCCCCACCACACACAAACACCCCCCAGGAATGGGCTCAGTGATGTGGGATTCAGGTGGGATGGCAGAGTCCTGCACACTGTGAGAGGTGATTTGTAGCCACACCCAGACGTGAGAGAGACTCTGCCCGAGCCAGTGGTGACTCCCCACACAGAGGACCCGTCCAAGTGGGTCTTACACCCACGGCAGTCAGCAGTGAATTTGCTGCCTGATGGTGACTTGCCTGTGCTGCCTGGGCTCAGGCAGACAGGACACACAGCTGATGGCACTGGGTTCAACAGGTGACACATCTGCACATCTGGATGGGCTGGAGAAGCTGCTCAAAGGAGGTGCCTGCAAAGTGGTGTCTGACAGGGACACTGAACACCCCACAAGGTCCCTCCCCTGGAGAAGGTGGCCCCGGGCAGGTTCTCCTGGTGGCTCCAAGGCCTCAAAGGGCATGGAGCCACACGTGTGAGATGCCAAATGCCACTCCCTACAGCAGGGAGGCACCAGCAGTGGGACTGAGAACTATTGCCACACACAGGGATGTGGGGAAGCAGGAGCTGTCCCAGATGCTCAAGGGTTTGGGGATCATCAATCCCCCTTGGGTTTGGGATCGGCAAACCTTGCTCTGCAAGGGGTCCAGCATTGAGTGGGACTGGGGAGCAGGGCCAGGCAGATGTCCCCCAGGGTGGCCCAGAGCATCACTAACGTTGTGCAGCCTGAGGTACGATGTGATCTTCATAAAAGACACAGCACGGCAGGGAGGAGGCAGGGAGAGACAGAGCACACGCCTGCCTGCTCCGTGTGCTCAGGGATGCCAGTGCTCGCTTGGCTGTAGCGTTATGCTGTGAAGTCCTGTCGCCAAGGATCACATCAAGCACCCTCTCCCTCCCTGCCCGCTCTGCCTCTTGTCCCGGGAGTGCTGCCGGCGGGGCCCAGCCCTCTGCACAAGAGAGCTGTTTCCAGCACGGTGTGTCCGGGAGGTCCCGGGGTTTGGCTCACACCAAAGGAAGGTGTGCGAGCGTGCCTGGGAAAGAACCAGGCACCCTGGGGCAGAGCTGAGCATTCTCAAGGGAGAGATGGGCATCCCTGGGGCAGAATCGGGAATCCTGGGGTAGAGCTGAGCATCCCCGGGACAAAGCTGAGCATCCCTGGGGCACAGCTGGGTATGCTGGGGCCAAAATCGGGTATCCTGGGCCAGAGCTGAGTATCCCGAGGCTAGAGTTGGGTGTCCAGGGCCAGAGCTGAGTAGCCCTGGGGCAGAGCCGAGGAGCAGCTCGGGCTGGTGCGGTGTCCGAACCCCGATCCCGGCGGCGTGCGGGGCTCCGAGGCTCCCCGGGCCCGGTGCGGGGGGGATGCGGTGCAGGAGGATGCGGGGGGGATGCGGTGCAGGAGGATGGGGGGGGGATGCGGTGCAGGAGGATGCGGGGGGGATGCGGTGCAGGAGGATGGGGGCTCATCAATAGTCACCAGACCCCGCTCCCGCAGCGTTGCCGTGGAAACCGGCGGAGCCGCCGCCATTGGCGGCCCGGGGCGCGGCGCGGCCCCCCCGGGATGCCCGGCCCGGCTCGGTATTGATGACTCGGCAGCGGCGGCTGCGCCGGGGGCTGCCCGGGGCCGCGGAGAGAGACCGGCAGCTCCCCCGGCCCCTCCGCTGCGTCATGGGGCCGGGGGCGGCGGGGGGCTGAGGGCGGCGGGAGCAGCCTCCGCACGGGGAGCCGCGGATCCGGACGGGGACGGAGCCATTCATTCCCGGTGCGGGACGGAGCCATTCATTCCCGGTGCGGGACGGAGCCATTCATTCCCGGTGCGGGACGGAGCCAGCCCCGGTGCGGGGATGCTGCTGCTGCTGCGGCCGCCCCCGGCCCCGGCCCCGGCGCGGAGGAGCGCGGCCCGGGCTGCTCCCGCCGCCGCTCTGATGCCTTCGGCTTTCCCCTGCCGGCTCCCGACGCCCCGGGCAGCCCTGGACGATGCGGAGTGAGCCCAGCCCTGCCCCAGCCATGCAGGAGCCGGAGCGCGGTGCCCCCGCCGCCTCCGCCCGCCCGGACCTGGACACGCGTGAAGGCGAGGGGGGTGACACGGCCGGCTGCCAGCTGTCCCCGGGGTCGGAGCGGGACGGAGCCCCCCAGCCCCAGGAAGAGCCCTCGGGAACCCCTCACGTCCCCCCGCCGGATCCCCAGCGGGTTGACTCCGCAGCGGAGCTCGTCAGGCCGCCGCGAGCGATGGAGCGGACAGACAGATCCCCCCAGGTAAGGCGGGGGTCGGGCTGTGTCTGCTCATTCTGGGGGACAGCCGGGGAATGTCACCTCGGTACAAGACGGGCACGGTGAATTGGGAGCCCGGGGCTGCGGCTGAGCCAGCCACAAAACCATCCCCGGGGGGCTGGCACCTGCCACAGCCCCTGCCCCACAAACCGGGAGAGAAGGGAGCCTTTGCTGCCCTTCAGCAAGGGTCTCCAGCTGCCTCTGTCCTGGAAGGCGCTGGAGCTGCTGCAGGGTCCTGCCGGAGCCTGGCAGAGCCCACCTGGAGCACGCACAGCCCCGCTCCAGCCAAGGCTGAGCCATCCCTGCGGCATCTCCCGTTCCGGCAGCATCAATGGCTCTGCAGGTGGTGACAGGGACATGATTCACTGCCACCCTCTTCCAGAGCATCCCTTCTCCTCTCTGGGGAGCCCTGGAGGGCTTGGAGCACCTCCGCTGCAGGAGGAACCAGTCCCTGCGGGCAGCACCCGGGCACCTCGGGGCAGTGCAATGCCCGGCCCCTGCAGCATCTCCCTAAAATCAGCCCAAAAGGCTTCCTCAGGGTCTCACCGCCTTGGTCTAGGTGAGATCTAGGAAGTTCATCGGCTCACCCTGTTTAAGACAGTTTGCCACCCTTTTCCCATAGGGAACATCAGCCATCTTCCTAACAGCTCTTGGGATCTGGGGAAGCTCTGTGGTGCTTTTAAAATAGGGGAGAAAACAGCTCTTGACCTTTTCTTCTTGAGCACAGGGGAGAAGAGCTGACCAGTGCTGGTCGGGTGTAGCAGGGGCATTTTAAGCAAGGCTGTGCCGTGCTGCTGAGCCCAGCCTGGAGCAGCCTGCAGGAGAAACGGCGCCCCGAGGGAGAACATGATTTCACTCCAGCACAGTTTGTTCAGGGTCTGTTCTGAAGGGCTGTTTATAGCGATGCTCAGGGAAAGACCACACTGAACCTTGGTCTCACTCTGACCCCAGCCCTGGCTGTGCCAGAAGCACTGCAGTCAAAATCTGGGACAGCAGAACGGGATGGATTTCTGCTCCCACCCCTCTTCTATATCCCAGCAGTCCAGTCATTTGTGCCAGCCTTACTGTCTTCAGAGAATCCTGGAATGGTTTGATTTGGAAAGGACCTTACAGACATCTCATCCCAGCCCCTGCCATGGGCAGGGACACCTTGCACTGGAGCAGTTTGCTGCAAACCCTGCTCAGCGTGTCCTGGAGCACTTTCCTTTGGGAGAGCCAGCTGGCAAGGGAGGGAGTGGGTGCAATGTCTTGGTGGGAGCCTGGCTGGGAAGGCTGGGATTGGAAGGAGGGCAGGTTCAGAGGGTGCCTGTGGGTGCTCCAGCAGCTGTGGTGGGAGCTGTGCACTGATCCCTGCACTGGGCTCCATGGAGGTGACTGCTGAGCACCTGCCATCCTTTTGCCTGCCAATTTGCCTTGGTCCTTGCTCTGCACTGAGTGTTCTCCTGCAGTCCTGGAGGCTCCTGCCTGGCTGGGAGCCTTCCCATGGCATTCTGGCAGCACCATGGTAGTGCCATCACAGCACCGTGTACTGGGGCAGTGCTGTGGTGGGGCTGGTGGTGCTGTGATGTGCTCTGGTGCCAGAGTGAGGGTGCTGTGGGACTGGTGTCACTCTGCTGCATCATGGCAGTGCCACAGTGGCACTGTGATGTCACTGGGGTGGTGCTGGTGGTACCATGGCAGTGCCATCCTTAACATCGGTATTGATCTCCAGAAAGGTTACCTTGTGTTTTCCTGAGGGAAAAAAAAAATAAAAAAATCCAGCAGTTTCTCCTGGAGCCAAGTGGTTTTAGGGATGTGAAAGGCTTGGATGTGAAAGGCTTCCAGTTCAGGCCTAGGAGGGAGCTGAGTGCTGCTGTCCCCAGCAGAGCAAGTGCTCTGGTGCTGCTGGGCACCAGAGTGACACCCTGCAACCTGGGGACGAGGTGCTGATTTAGAGCTGGGGCCAAGACAGGCTTGCACAGCTCCCTTCCAAAGCTTGATTGCTCCTGGCCAGGCTGGGACATGCCCTGTGTGTCCTGCTGCCAGAGCCAGGCTTCCTGTAGGACATTTGTCCTTGGGATGTCAGAGCTGCATTCTGTGAACAGGACAGCTGCCTCCAGGGACTCCTCTCCTGGTGTGGGGAAGAGCCTCCTGAGGGCTCATCACTGACAGAGTGGATTAAAGATGTTGATTTCATGATGAAGCTCTTGCTGTGTGTCCCAGCCTCCCCCACCCCTGCTCAGCCATTCCCTCGGGGACAGGCTGTGGGGAGGCACCAACGCTGTAGCTCAAGGTAATCCTGGAATTCTTGCCTGGGTCTCTCCTGAGTGTGGAGAGCTGTTGCCCTTCTCCCATCTGGGAGCTGGCAGAGGAGCTCTGGAGTTAGGGAGGTGTGACAAGGGGACACACCTGGAGCCTCCTACCCAGCCCCTGCTCCCAGAAGGCTCCAGAGACGAAAGAAACCGATCATGTCCTGACTGGGCAAGTGTTGAGTATCTCCAGGGGCTGGGATCCCACCAGAGGAATGTTCTCCATAGCCTGCTGGGAATTTTCCTTGTTGAGATTTGTGCCCACATCTCTCCATCCATTTGTCACGTGTCCCTACATCCTGCAAGGCACTGCAGGCTTTCCCAGCTCCTCGGCAGAGCAGTGTATCCCACCATGGCCCCACTGGGTAATGCTGGCTGGGGGCTGTCACAAGTGAATCCTTCCTCCTGGGCCTTTGGAATTGCTCTGATCCCGCTTCCCAAAATTTCTGTGTGCACATGAGACATCAGAAATTACTTTCCTGCTGAGAATTTCCAGGCACTGCAGGGGTGGGATCCCAATCCAAATAATGAATATCAGAGAAGGAGAAAAACATTGTGTAGGAAGAATGGGGTTAGAGTGGCACAGATACAGTCTGTCTGGAAATTAGAAAGTTCCCAGAATGATGTCAGATGGATTATAGAGCACTTCCCACAAGAACTCAATTGCCTGCATCTCCGGGGGGATGCTGCTCCAGAGGGATCAGCTTTGGCCCTGGAAAACTCAGGGTGGTTTGGGAGTGGGTTGCTGAAGGGAAGGCTCCCTCCTGGTGCCCTGCATTGGACAAGGGAAGAGGATCAAGGTGATTCACTTTCTGCAAATTCCCTGCATCCTTCCCTTCCAGGATTGCTCATCTCCCCCAGCTCCCCAGCTCACTCATGGAAGGGATGAGCTCAGCAGCTGACCATTCCCTGCTCCCATCCCAGAACCACACAGGAAAGGGGCACAGTTAGGGTGCTCTGAGCTGGTTCTTGTGACTTCTTCTCAATTGCAAGAGGTTGCTTTGGATTTGAATTTATTAAAATCCAAGCCTCAGCTTCCCTTGATGTCATGTGGAGCTAAGAATATTCAATAAATCTGTAAACCCAACTGAAAATGCTTAAATCAAGGCGCTCTCCACTTAGTGGGAATTTAAATAGCCACAAAAACCTGTTGGTCCCAGTGAGGCTTAATAAAACAAAGCAGAGACACAGGAACAATTATAAAATGCTGCTAAATACCCTCCACATCAAGTGCTCAGGCCAAGCTACATTTAATGATAAGCTTAGTGCCTTTTGCAGGAATTTGTGGTCTTTCAAGAGCTTCAGATTTTCCACAGGCAAAGCTGGAAACCGTTCATTTGGTGTCTGAGGTGCAGAGCTGCACCCTTGACTGGGAAGGGTAGGTCAGCAGAATGAAAGATGGCAAATAGGACAGGGAGACCTTGAGACAAGGAGCCAGTTCTTGCCATTTCCTGCAATCCCAATTAGAAGATTGCAGTTCATCATGTTTAAAATCAGAGTAAATTAATTTTCCTTGGCTTGGCAGTGCTCAGCCTCATGAAAATGAAGGGACCTTAAATCTCATCCAGTGCCACCCCTGCCATGGCAGGGACACCTCCCACTGTCCCAATGTCCAGCCTGGCCTTGGGCACTGCCAGGGATCCAGGGGCTGCTCTGGGCACCTGTGCCAGGGCCTGCCCACCCTGCCAGGAACAATTCCTTCCTATCTAACCATGCCATAGCCTGGGCAACTAGAGCAGGTTTTTAGCCAACGTAAAGAAAAGGTGTTTTTGGTCCCTAGGAAGCTGCCAGGGATTTGGGAAACAGGAAGAAGTGGGTGAGAAACTGCAGTGCAGATTTCTGGGCAAAAACTGACTTGTACATACAAAATCTGCCCCTCAACTCCCTGATGTGCTCTGCTAGGTGGAAGAGCAAATTTTCCTCTTCAGAGCTGAACATGGTGAGGAATTGAGTATTTCCACTTAATCAAAGCTCACCTGTGATCATGGGTGCTGCTGCTGAGGCTCTGTGGTGAGAAGGAGAGCTGGTGTTGACTTTGCAAGCCCTGATCCTCTTTGAGCACTGTGGCTCTTCTGTATGGGCAGGGGATTTACTGAGCTGCAGCTCAGTGGCTTCCCAGGGTGAAGGCAGCAGTCTCATGCCTTTATTGGGAGTGTTTCTTTGGATTAGAATTTCTGTTACAGGAAAGATGAGATACCAGAGAACAATCATCCCTACTCCAGCCATCAAATACCAAACCTGGAAAGAACTAAATTTTATCATTCTTCACCAGGGGTTTGGGGTTTTTTGCATGTTCACAAAATAGAATTATCTGACACGTGGCATCCAGAAAGAGTCCAGATGCTCCACAAAGACCTCAGGGTGGTCTGGGCCTGAGCCTGCAGTGCTGGGAGCTACACACTGACCTCTGCTTAGAGCTAAGCAACAAAAAGCTCCAAAAATGTCTTATAGTAAGCCAGTAGCCGTGCTTTAGCTGAAATGATTTGCAATGTGCATGAGTACACAGCGGCAGAGGTTGCGAAGTCTTTCTGTGTTTGCACTGAAGTTTTTCACACATTGCTTCCCACATCCACATTTTGCATTTTTTTAATAGAGTTGAAATACTGTTGCATGAGCTACTTCTCTGCAGATTCAATGATTTGTTCAGCAGCACCCAGAAAATTCTGCAGTGGGGGAAAAAGACAGCTTAGATGTCTTGGCATCAGAATGTTACAGCCTGCCCAGGTTTTATGGTACACAGCCTGTCTTCCACACATTCCCCAGGTGGGCAGTGAAGCAGCAACATCCCCTGAGCGCAGTGGGGATGGAGCCCAGTCCTGCTTTACCAGGAGTGGAGCTTGGCCAATCTTTCTGGAAGCTGGTAAGAGACAAGAGAGGTACTTGTATACCAGTGTTCAAAGGTAGTTGGTGTAACAGGCCTTGTACCTTTTCTTCACCTTACAAATTCTCACAAGGTGTGTAGGGAGCAAAGACTCTGCAGGGGACACAGGGGTGGCCAGGAGTCAGGCAGTGGCCCAAGAGCAGGAGGGGGATGTTCCTGTGTTTGAGGAGTGTTGCACAAGCTGGTGCTGCTGCAGGTTGGATCAGCTGCACTTTGTGGCCACACACAAGGTGGGATAGCAAAACACTTTGTGCTTAACACGGAGAGGGCTGGCTCACGGCTGGGGAAAGCCTGTCAGGGGCCACACAGACCCTGTCACGCCTCCACATCATGCTCCAGGCAGGTCGTGGCCCTCTGGAAGCAGGGACGTGTCTCCATAGCCCACTGCAGAGCCAGGAGAAAACCAGCCAGAAACCCAAAGAACTGGAGATAGCAGCAGTGTCCAGGCAGATGAGAACCTGCACCCTGAGCAGCACCTGTCCCCTGCCAGAGTTCCCCATGGCTTCTCCAAACCCTTCATTCCTCACAATTCCCTGCCCTATTTTCTATCTGATGGTGAAGGATGAAGCATCACATGTCCAGCACCTCAGGAGCATTTCAGAGCCACCTTCCCAGCAGCCATGGGATATTTCAGTGTCATTTTCTCTCATCTCTTTGCAAATCCTCCTGTCTTTTGGATTTGCTGTCAAAGGTGAGGAATTGTGCCGCATTGCACCCTGGACCCGGCTGCAGCCTTGGATTTTGGAGAGCTGATCCTCTGCCTTGGGAGTTTATTTTCCACTCACATTCCTCCCTGTCTCAGCTTTGCAGGAACATTAATTTCTCCCTGGCTGGGAGGCTGGAGAAGCTGAGCTCATCAAAGGACAGTGAGCCAGGGCCATCAGGGCTACTGAGCTGATTATTCTCCTCCTGGAATAGCTGGGTTTGTGTTCCTGGGATTCATAATGGTGCTTCCACAGAGGGTTTAAAGATAGAGAGGACCTGGTTTTGCAAAACTCCAATTTTAGCTGCATCTCATTTTAAACACCCAGTCAGGAGCACATGAAGAGCTGGCAGTGGTCAGAGGGTGTGCAGGAGAGGATGCCTGGGGAAATGCAGAGAAACAGCAAATGTGTAGTGACTGCTCCCCTGAATATTCCCTCAATATCTTCCAGTTCATGGCTCCAGCACGTCTCATGCTGGAGGCAAGATTTTTGAAGTTAATAGACTCGGATGGATTTTTTCTTCCATGAATTTGTTACATGGGGTGATAAAAATCAGATAAATGAGGAAATCACAAAATAAGGGCAAGTATCAGGCTGGAAGAGGATGGGCAGCAGGAGAAAATGCTGACTGATGGGAAGGGGAGGTGGCAGCACATAGCACATGTGGGGAAGGCAAGGCACAATGGAGATGTTTGTATCTGAAACCAGGAACGGCACAAAATGCAGGAGGGAAGCAGGACAAGCATAGTGGGACACAGTGCCTGTCAGAGGAGTGGCAGGATAACCAAACTCCATCCCAGGCATGTCTCTCACTTCTCCCATAGCTTTGGCAGCACTGTCCCTGTTCCCTGGTGGGGATGTGCTGGCAGTGCTGGGGCTGGCTCTGCTCACTGACCAAACAGGAGCTCAGGCTGTTCTTGTCTTGCTTTTGACATGCACTGAGGGCACTGCAGAAGAGCAGTCTATGGAAAATAACTTTGTCCTGTGAGGTGGTTGATTCCCTTGAAACTGTCTGGAAGAGCAGAAAATGGATTGGCAGTGACGGGCATAATTTCCAAGTGAAGAGGATTGAGAAGTTAAGGGAACTAATTACTAAAGTCAGGTGGAATGAGCAGCTAAAGGGCTTTGACATGGTGGAGGCTTGGGGACAATGATTTCAAATGAAGGAGAGGTGATGGGTTTAATATATCCAAGACAGCAGGAGAGCTGGGATAGCTTCACCTGGGAAATCACTCTGCAAGGTGTCTGCAAAGGGGGGCTGTGTTCAGAGATGGTTCCTGCAAAGCAAACCCAGGAGTTGGACCCTGGATCAGCTGCAGATGGAGAAGTCAGGGCACCTTGAAATCGCCAGTGGTTTATACACCTTCAAATTAAGTTTGTTTTCAAACCACCTGTGTGCCCACCTGCTTCCAAAAGCTACCTGAGACCTTCTGCTCATGGGGCTACCGGGTAAATTGCTCCTCCCTGTCTGGCTTTCAGCAGTGATTTCAAAGCAAGGATGGGTTTAGACTTTGGCTGTTCCCTGGGGCTGGCTGGGGAAGCCCTGGGCTGGTGGGTGCCAGGCACAGCCTCAGCTGCATTGCAGAGCATGGCTGCAGGCTGTGCCTGCCTGATTTACTGGCACTCGATGGCCTCCTGCAAGTTTTCTGCAGGACTTTAAGGATTGTGCTGGATGCTGGGTGTTGCAGAGGGATTTTGCCTGTGTGACCCATTTAGCAGCCTGGCTGGGCACCTCTCCCTGCAAAAGCTGCTGCAGCTCTCCAGTGCATTTGAAGATTTCAGGTGAAAAAGCAGCAGTTTTCTGGCAGCTGCCATGCTGAGGCTTTTCTTTCTTTGCTGTTCTCAATGCATCTTGGAGAAACTTTGGGCTCTACCTGTCAAAAGAGATGACAGATGATGCTGATACCCCTGTAATGGAGGCTTCAAAGACATGTTCCTGCTGCTCTCCTCCCTCAGCATCCCTGCTGTTCTGCTCCTGCCTTCCTCTCATTTTAGAAACTTTCCCCGTGGCAAAAGACTGCGTCACTTGCGTTAATTTTTAGGTTAATTTTTGAGTGGCCAAGGATGCTCCTGGTCTGGCTGCCTGTGGCTGCCTGGGGATCATCTCTGCTGCCCCGTGGTGTCAGCTCTGCCTCAGCTCATGGAAAACCTCTCTGACCAAGGAATGCATTTAGATTCCAGCTCCTCCTGACACTTCTATATGTCTTCATCTAGATGAGTGACTTTGGGGGGAGCCTCTGTGTCTCTCCTCCCTAATGATTTCTTCCAGCTCCCCATGAAAAGCAGCGTGGGACCCCTGAGTGCAGCCAGCAGCGAGGCTGCGCTGTGCAGCGCGGCATCCTTAAGGAGCTGCAGAGTGGTTGATAAATTAAAAGCCATTTCATTATAGGAAATGAATGTTTAATGAATGTGGGATGACGTCTAGACAGCCCTTCAGTTCCAGGCTCTCCGTGGTCTTGGAGGAGGGCTCAGCTGACACAGCCAGTGCTGCTTTAGAGCCAACGGGAAGGTTTGGCAAAGCTTCCGTGGCAGTGAGGTCCCTGCGCGGGACAGACGTCCTGGCACAGCAAGGATCTCCTGCCTCCTCGTCCTCTCGCTGCTGCTGTCCCTTGTGCCTCTCTGGGCAAAGCCCCAAGGAGCTGTGGCCGCAGAGGGACGTGCTGGCACAGGGGAGACTTGGCCCCATGCCTGGCCCCAGGCTGGAGCACACAGCCACACTCTTCTGCTCCGTGGCACCTTGCCCGGGGAGGTGGCAACATCCACAGAATGGGAAGGGACATGCCAGCCTTAGCCGTGTCATGGGCTCTGGAGTCGTGACACGAAACCTGAGCTGAGCTGGGGACAGCCTGGCGTGCTGGGGGTGAGGGGTTGTGAGCCTTTGCATCCTGCCCCGATGAAATGGTTTATGGCTACAGAAATGGGGTTTCAAATGCAGAAATCTGAATGTAGGTACCCAAAATATCCCCATGCCACACTGGAGGTGCTGATTGCCCCCTCCTGAAATGCTGCTGATGTCATAAGCCCTGGCTGCCTGCTGGGGGAGGCAGGAGCACATCAGCTCTCCTGCTCCCATCCCAGAGGCTGCTGCCTCACAGAGCGAGCCCTGTCTCAGGGCAACCACACACAAGAATTTTGAGGCCTCTTGGCAGTGGCAAGGAGGCGGAAATAATGCACTTTGACTTCATCACAGGGCTGCCTGCTTGGCTGGGGGTGGCAGCAGGGGGCCAGCCTGAGGCTCTGCCGTGCACAGCACAGGAGATGCTGCCAGGACCACTCTCTCCATGAACCTGCTGTGCTTTGTCCCCTCTTTACCACCTGCAGTGCCCCCTGTGTGGATTCCCAGGCCGAGGAAGTGTTTTGCTGCTCCTGGAGCTGGTGATGGGGGAAATGGACTCCAGGACACCTCACTGTCCCTGTAAATCTGCAAGGATGGGGCTGATGCTGCAGGAGCTGGTACTGGGCACAGAGCTGTGCTCATGGCTCCCAGAGGAGCTTCTTGGCACCTCTGAGATGCTGGGGGCACGGATTACCTTTGTTTCTGGGCCTACTCTGACCATCTCTGGATAATCCTTAAGTTGTTGGAGAGCAGGAGAGGGCATCCAGGTGCTGTAGTGTGATGTCCCCAGGAATGGTGGCCTGGAGTGCCTAGGAGGGAAAAAAATTAGAGGAAGATGTATTCTTGCTTTCCCATATGTGGGTAGCAGTACAGTCTCCTTCTCTGGGGCATTTCACTCCAGCTTTCACAAACCTGGGATTTCTGTGGGGAGGGTGGACATCTACAAACCACTCTGCCAAAAGCCTGTCAGCTCATGGCACGTCATATCCTGGTGTCTCAAGGGGTTGATGGGACCAGAGACACCACGTGAGGCTGATGGAAGGGCTGGCTGTCATCTTCTGATTTTTGTTGTTGTTGTTTTCAAACTCCTTCACTGTGTTTTCCCTCTCTGCTTTGTCAGGGCATTTCCATACAGGTGTGGGAGGCTGGGAGAGCCGTGGGCATGGCACCATGCTGGGGAATTCAGCAGCAGGGGACTTTGTGGTGCTGGTCTCATGCCCAATCTCTACAATGGACACGATGGAGAAACCAGTATTGTTCAAAAGTGTAATAAGTTTTAGCCAGTCTCAGACATCCTAGAGCTGAACTCCTGTCTGAGCACTTGTTGCCCAGAAAGCTTGGGCAGCATTCCTTTGGGAGTGAGGGATGTTTCCCCTCCAGCTTTGGCTGCAGAACTGCAGGGCAGAGCTCTGCACACCGGGAAGGTCACGGCCACTCAGACTTGTTGGGCTCTGGGAGTGGGTCCTGCAAGACCTGCCTGGCTGCTGGGAGCACATGTGGCTGGATGTTCCTGAGGCACTGCCATGTGGCAGCTGTGAAGCAACAGCTCCAGCTCGGCTCCGAGCTTTGCTAACGCCCAGAAATCCTCGCTGGAGCTGGCTCCGGCAGCGAGCCTGCGGTGAGCTGCTCTCAGCAGGAAGCAGCAACCACAAAACTCTATATACAGCTCCTGACAGAGCTGCTGCTGCTGCTGCTGCTGCTGCTTTTGAGGTGGCAAAATGAAGGTGGTGTTTGCAAAGAATCTTGCATGTCACCTTCTTCCGGAGCCAAGGCTGACACAGAGAGGAAGATCTGGGGTCTGGCTCCTGGGCACTCTCCTGGGCCAAACACAAGTGCTGGTGTGGGGAAGAGGCCAAGGAAGTCTGGTTGCCTCCAAAGTTGTGTGTTGCTGGAGGCCACTGGGTCCCTGAGCCGTGGGGAGGAGCACACGTCTGCGGTGCCAAGGGCTGTATTCTGCCTGCTTGAGTCTTGCTGGCTCTGCCTGTGTTTCACCTGAGCCTGTTTGGATGGTGGCATAGCTCAGAATAACAGAAGGGTCTGGGCTTTTTCCCTGGATGGGAGTTAAAAGAATTCTTAAAGCCATGGAGATGGCAGCTGTCACCCTCAGGGTGGCCTCAAAGGCCAGTTGTCCCCCAGTGGACGTGCAGCCCTTTGGCCCCTCCTGAAATCATCCCACACTTTGCCACCAGCACCCTGACCATTGGCACGGGCTGACCACGGGGCTGGGGCTGGTTTGGGGCTCCAGCCCCTCTGCCACTGCCCCTGCTGAATCCTGTGATGATCCTGCAGGACCTACAGTCCCTGCCCCAGGCAGGTGAAGCCCTGCCTTGCCTCTCTGTGCTGTTTTGCAGAGTGGGGCTGACTACAGCTTCCTGGTGAGCCAGAACACAAAGCTCCTGAGCGCGCTGGAGGACCTGCGGCACCGCTGCTCCAGCCTGGCCCAGGAGAACAGCTTGCTGGTGAGCAGGAGATGTGGTTGTGGGGTGCTCTGTGGGGAGGGAGTTCTGGACACAGAGAGCTGCTCTTTGCTGCCAGCTCTGAGAGATCACAGAATCACAGAACATGCTGAGAGGGAAGGCGTCCACAAGAATCATCAAGTCCAACTCCTGGCCCTGCACAGAACCATTCCCAAGAGTCACACCATGTGCAGGACTATTGTTCAAATGCTTCTTGAATTCACAGGATAATCTTGGCAGCGCCAGAGGACAGAGGAGCTCTGGGTGCTCTCTGGGTCCCCAGGGTGCCTGGACCCTTCCCCGCAGTGCAGAGCAGGGCTGGCCATGGAGAGGAAGTTGCTCTTGTTTCCTCTTTAACTGGAAAAGCAGAAACACTGATTCACTCAGCCTTGGCTCTGGGTGACAGTGCAGCACTGCCTCCTGCCCCCGTGAGAGCCCAGCACCAAGATCCTCCCCAGCTGCACCCCAGAGCCAATCCAGGCTGCCACAGCCTGGGCCATCTGCCTTCTGCACCCTCCCTCATCCCTGACTCCCCAGCTGGGCAGCCAGGATTCTCAGGAAAGAGGGGATGCTCCCCTCCTGCATCCTCTCTGGAGAGCATCACCCTTTACCCAGCCCTGCAGTGTGGGGGTGCAGCCCAGCCATGCTGGGCAAATTTGATTGCTCAGTATTTCAGATTTATATCACCCCATTCAATCCAAATCAATCCCATCACATATTTTAGATAATTTTCTTACACTAAAAGCATAAATTCAGCATGACCTGGACCCTGAGGGGTTACCCCTTATCAGTCATCTGGATTTTAGTGAAGCATAAGCCTGTCAAAATCAAATCTCAAAAATCAGTCTCAGCCTTCCAGCCCAGAAGCCCATGGTGCACTCTCACAGGGGGAGGGAAGGAAATAATCGTGAGGATCAGCTGACCTGATGTTTCTGCTGGTGTGAAAATACGGCACAACACATCTGGGTTTGACCTTGGGAGAAGGGGCCATTGGCAAGTGGCAGCTTATTGGAACAGACAGATAACAAATAAAAGGGGATTAAGAGCAAACAGAATCAATAGGAAGAAAAAGGAAATTTGCTTTGCAAATATCATAAAGTCCTTTGTTGCCTTCTCCTGCTCCTACTTTGGTGTCAGGACAGAAAGGACACAGATAAGCTTGTTGTGGTGGTGCAGTACAGATCCTCAGGGATGTGCTGAGTCCTGTAATCCTGGGGAAATAAACCGGGAAGATTCTGGGAGAGAAAACCCAAAGGGTGGGTGGCCAGGATACCCTGATCCTGGAGACATGCTGAATCCTAGAAGAGCCTGCAATGGGGATGTTGTGGATGGAGAGAAACCATGTGGGATGGTCTGGGGTGGGGTGGGACCTAGAGGTCACATTAACAAAAATACCAGGAAAACACAGGACTGGAGAGGCAACAGAGATTGGTGTTCAATGGCTGGGATAGTTCTAGGAGAACAGGGGCCTGTGTGCCCTACACAGGTCAGGTAGAAGCAGGGATGTTGGCTCCTGAACAAAGCCTTACCTCCAGCTTCTCCTTCTGCTCTCCAGCGCAGGAGCTGCTTCCCCCAGACAGAGGAGAAGGTGAAGCACCTCAAGAGGAAGAACGCGGAGCTGGCGGTGATTGCCAAGCGCCTGGAGGAGAGAGCCCGGAAGCTCCAGGAGGCAAACCTCAAAGTGGTGGGTGCTGGGACCTAGCATGGCTGGGGAGCTGGGCTGGGAGAGCACCTCACCACCAGGACCTTTGGTTTTCTACTTCCATTGAGATAGAAAGGCCTTTCCCTTTTTCTTAAACCTACAGCAAACATGCTTTGCACGTCATAGCAGAGCAAGAATCACCAGCCCAAGCCATCGCCAGCTTCTCTACTCTTCTTGGGGGCTGATTTGAGGAATTTCTTCCTGCTTGCTTTCTTACTGTAAGGTCATAGTTTAAAGCAATTAACTCAGGTTTCTTTGGGCAAGTCATGAAAATAATTCATCTGACTTCATCAGAAAGAAACAGGAAGGATTTGAATAAGAAAAGGAGTGTGGTGAAGCAAAACAGGAAGGGGTGAGAGACAGCTCTGTCCCATGCACACATTGCTGGAAATGCTGTGCAAACCACAGGACTTCTGCCTTTTCCAATCCAACAACAGCTTGTTGTGAGCCCTGTGTGACATGGTGCAGCAGCAGTGGGAGGTGGCTGTAGGGTGTGGCAGCTTGGGCACACCTTCCTGAAGGAAAGCAGGGGTTGGGATGAGGAATTAAAGTCATTTAGGGTAGAAAGGAGGAAGTAAAGCTGTGCTGCTAGAGCAGGTTGGGGGATTTCCTGGCACTGCTGCCCTGTCTGTCCCCAGGCACTGTGTCACCGGTCTGCCACAGGGTTTTGGAACCTGCTGGGTGACCGATGGACTTGCCAGATCCTATGTTACAAAAAACCATTTGACACACTCTGCAGACCCTCCAGCACCTATGCAAATATTGCTTTATTTGTTTCCCCAGTGAAACTTTGGGGTGGGGACAGCTGAGGGCCTGTGCAAGTCCTGGAGAGCTGATGTGCTGGGCTCCTGTGCTGGCCCAGATGTCCTGACAGCAGCAAGTGCTGGGATGGCTGAGCCCTGTGCAGGCTGGACTGGAGCCAGACCCAGAGAAGGGGCTCTGAGGAGCCAGGGTTAATTTGGCACCAGGTCCCTCCAGTGCTTGGTACCCAGGCCCTGTGGAGCTAGGGCCACACAGCTTCTGCATGTACATGAGAGGCTTGGGAAGACCTGGGGAAGAAAACTTCACACAGAGGATTCCTTGTGCCTGATCTGGCAGCAGAGGATCCCCTTCCCAGATTGTCAGCTTTGTGCAGATGAAAACAGCTGGGCAGAGAGAGGCAGGGTAGGATAAACCCAGGGACTGGATGTATCCTCACTGCCCATAGGGCTGGAATGAACAGGCAGTTTGAGCTGCCGCTTCATCCAAGTCTGTGGTGCTGGTCCCCAGTGGGAGAGCCAACTCCAGGCATGGGGACATCTCAGGGACACTGTGCTGGGCAGTCTCAGCTCCTGCCTGGGCAGAGCCTGTACTCAGCCAGCTGCCAGTCCCTGCCTGCCCCGCTCCCCATGAGCACACTGCCATCTCCACTTTATGCCTTCCTCCCTCCCAGGGAGCATGTGAACCCAAACTGCTTTTCTCCTGGTTCTCCCTGGCTGCATTGGCCCTGGCTGGGCTCTTCTTAGCCTCTGCCTTGCCCTCTATCTTCTGCCCATCCATGCTGAAGCTCTTTCCTACTAGAAACCCATGGAATCTCTGTTTCTCTTCCTGGTTTGGCCACCTCTCTCCTTGATCCCATGCTACATTTGATCCCAGGCTCATCTTTCCTGACATTCTCTCCTCCTCTCTGCTGCCTTCTCTTGTCTTTTTTACCTCATCCTGTTTTTCTCTCCTTCCCCTCCCCACTTCTGTCCTGCCTGCAGCCCCTGTGCTGGCTGTACCTCTTGAGTACCTTTTCCTTCCCACCTCTTCTTTGAGCCATTTTTTTATCCAGCCTTTCCTCTTCTGTTTTTCCATAGGTCTGTCCTTTGGGGTCAGGCTGCATTTTTTGACAGTGCTCGCTGTGCTGGGTGATGGGGTGGTGATAATGGAACATGGTAGTGGGATGGGGGGGTGGTTATCACACACAAACACACCTCACTGCTCTCTGGTGCAGGTAACTGCTCCAGTGCCTCTGAAGGGCTCCAGCCTGGAACTGTGCAAAAAAGCATTTGCCTGCCAGCGTGCCAAGGACCTGACAGAGCAAGCCAGTGCTCTCCTGGCAAAAGACAAGCAGATTGAAGCTCTGCAGCAGGAGTGCCGGGAACTGCAAGCTAAACTCTTGGCAGGGAAGGTGAGACACTTTGTGGGACATCACTCTGGGGCTGGGGACAGGCACAACAGCAGTGATGGAAGTGGTGTGAGGGGAATTAGTCTCAAGTGGAGGCTAAAAATAGGGGAGTAGATTTGATGTGTGAGCTGAATGGGGACACTTGGAGGAGTGTGTGGCAGAGAATGGCCAGATCTCTCCAGAAGAGTGTGTTGGGGGACACCCTGCTTGTCCCTCCATCAATTCATGGATCTGAGCTGCCATTTCCAGCAATGACTAAAACTCCTTCCCTGGAAACCCCTGAGAAGCCACAGACACAGGGTGACTTTTCAAAGGGCTGAGCTGCAAGCAAGATGTAGAAGCAGGGCCTCCTTTTAAAGTGTTTCTTTGAGAAGCCAACCAGCATATTCCCAAAAACCAGTCTAGATCCCAAGCCTTGAGCTGCAGCTTTCTGAGGAGTCACAGCCACCATGGGACTGGTGATAATTCAGTGCCACCTGACATGTTTATGACGAAGGCTACAAATCACCAAGCAGGGCTGGGAGTTCATGAAACCATCCCCAGTGCTGGTGTCTGCTCCTGGGCTGGTGATCTCCATTCCCCTCAGTACCAGCACAGGCCATGCCAGTATAAATGGTGGGACAGAGTGGTAATTCAGCTCATCCCAGAATCTAGGACTGGTCAGATGTGTTGCTCCTGCACAGCTCCTCTCTGTGATGGCTCTGAAAGGAGCCTCTGCAGACAGCTGGGGCTGGCTTCCACTCAAGGTGGCTAAAGCATCTTTGATTCCCAAACTGGATGCTTGCTGTTTAGGTCAGTTGAAATCTCCAGAGGATCTCAGTAACACTTGGGCCCATGCTGGTTTCCCCGTTTTGCTAATGCAAATGTGGTCAAGTGCTACCCCACCTCTCTGCCCCCAGTTTAGCCGAACACTTGCACTTCTATCTGTCCTACTTATGTGGTATTTAGGTGACAAATACTTCCTCACTGAAAACAGCTTTATTTTTGTCCCTGAGCTCCCCATATGTTCAGTTTAACTACATGTTTGAAGGCAGATTCTCAGTCTTTCTCTAATATAGAACAGTAGTGTGTATTTGGTGTTTGCACAGGGCTGCCCCATTGATCTTTCCTGGCATTAAACCACAGGACAAACTTATCCAGGTCTTTCTGTGCTCTAGTGTCAGCAAGAAGTTTCCTTCCCATTCCTTTGATTTCTCACCTCACACCCGCACAGAAAAGGGAACAGACCCTTTCCAAAGCACTCTGATTTTCCTAGCAGTGTGCTGGGCAACCTGAGCCAGCTAGGGACAGGAGAGTGACAGATTGCAAAGGAATGTGACAGAAGTGGGTGAGCAAGATTCATTCCTGGCTAAGAAAAAGCACATGGGTGCAACCCCCAGAGCTGACAAATTCAGTCACTGCCTTCCTAGGCTGACCTGGGTGAGCTGAGTGACCACCCTGTCTCAAAAGGTGACCCTGTCTGTGGCACCAGCAACTGGGACATTGATCCCTGAGCAGGGAATCCACAGAAGAGTAATATAAACCATTCTGTCTGATCTTGTTTTTCCCATTTCTCTTCCAAGCAAACCACTCATTAAATTTTCATTTCTAGCTACTTAAAATTCCAAATCCCCCTAATCTGTCTGCAGCATGCAAAATGCATTATGCCAATGAAGGGTGTTTTATGCAGAGATATGATGTGCATGCTCAGAGTTTGTAACCAAATCAATTTTAATCTTGAGTATTTAAATCAGTAGAAATTTTTCAGTAGCTATGAAATGGATCCACTCAATTCCCTGTCAGTAGCAGGACTCACAACCTGCACCCTGGGCTGCAAATGCCTGGGCCTTGTTTTGCAAAGCCAGACCTCTTAGGATGGAATAAAATAATTTCCTGAAACACAACTCAGGAGCAGATCACTCACAATGCCAGTGATCTGCTTCCAACCAAGCCCCAGCTCCAGCTAAATCCAGGCCACAGTTTCTTGCAGCATGGACTCTTGGAAATGGAGGACTGGAGGAACAGCTGCAGAGGATGGGTATAATAGAAACTGGGGGGGGGACTGAGCTTTTTTTTTTACTCCCTTATTCCCCCAGGCTCCAGACGCTGTCTGTTGGGAATAGCTGCCTTTTTGTGGTGGGGGAAGGGAGATTTTATACATAGCCCCAGCCAATTTTGTTTAAAGAACTACGGCCCTGATAGCCTGAACATGGGCCCAGCTGCTCACTTCTTGAATCTACAATCAGTTCCCATTAATGCTGCCTCAGTTTCCCCCTTGAAGCATGAGAGTAACCATGGTTTTCTCCACAAATTGTATTTATAAAGCACACTCTATTTTTAGGGCAAATAAGAAGCAAACAGGGAATCAGATTAAATTTGTCCTGGATACCAATTATGTCTTGAATTCTCTGGCTTAGGAGCTTTCCAGGGGAACGAGCAATGTCTCCTCCAACAGCAGATTTGTAAAGACAGGTTTTCATAATTTGATTTTGTATGTATGGACATGCAGCAGATACATGTTTCTTCAGCTTCCTGAAATCTGGAAATCTCTGAAGAATCAAACAAGCTGGTGACATATTTTCCCTGGTTTTGTGAGTCAGATTGTGCCGGTTTCCTCCAAAAGCTGCTGTGTTTGGGTTGTGAGTGGAGGGGAGAGACCCCTTGTACTACAGATAGGTGTCCATCACACATATTGTCTTGAGAGGAGAGAGATCAAGAATGCTAGGAAACCAAGTATTATCGTGGTGAAGAGCTGACCAAATCCCAGATGTTCTTCATTCCTGCAACCTCTCAAAGACCAGTGCTTGCCCACACCCACATCCGGGAGCAAAGAAAGCAGCGAGAGCTCTGGTTTGGCTGTGCTGTGAAATTTTATTATCCTGCCACGCTCCCTGCCGGCCTATGCTGAGATGGCCCAAGCTGGGAAAAGCCTTGCACATCATGCTGGGAGAGCTGCAGGAGCATTACAGGCTGGGCTTTATCTTCACAAGGAATAATGTATTTGCAGAAAGGATGTAAAGTGATTTTTGACACTTTGGAGACCCAGGAATCAGCCATGCATGTGTGCCACACTAGCTGGGTTTTCCCAGCCTCTCCTCTTTTGGAGTTTGCATGTTAAATGTGTCATGTCCCACCTTCTGGAGCTTGTCAGTGCCATGGTGCCATGGCTGGTTTCCCACAGGACGACCCTCACTGCCTGAATGTCATCGAGTTTGATCGCTTGCTGCGGGAATCCCAGCAAGAGGTGCTGCGGCTCCAGAGGCAGATTGCGCTCAAGAATTTCAAGGAGTGTCTGCGTTCCTCCAAAATGAGCTCAGGCAGCACCGTGCCCAGTGCTGCCACACGTCTGGGACCAACAAATTCCTGCCTCAGAAATGCACCTCGACTGAAGGAGGCCTTGGGAGACCCAGCACTGGGAGGGAGAGCTCGCAGAGAGGTGAGACAAGTGGGTCATCAATCGGAAAGTTTGGCTATTTAATTACCTAGTTAATTGCTGTTCTTAAGGAATTTCACTCGGAGAAGGTGAGGGCTGTGATTCACATCTGCTGCCAACAGGCGCAGTGCTGGTTTCCAAAGAGATGGATTCCAGCACCAGGTCTCAGGGTGAGGAGAGATACGGATGCTGCTGGCAGCCCACACCAGCACAGGGACACTGAGCCGTGCCAGGAGCTCAGCTGCTCATTTTCCCTAGCACACGGCTCCCGTGCTGTGTTTTTCCACCTAGGAAAGCAGGCAATGTTTCTTTATAGAATCATGGAATGGTTTGGATTGGAGGGATCTTAAAAGCACATCTCATTTCATCCCCTGCCACGGGCACGGACACTTTCCACCATCCCAGGAGCTCCCAGCCCTGTCCAGCCTGGCCTTGGGCACTGCCAGGGATCCAGGGGCAGCCCCAGCTGCTCTGGGCACCTGTGCCAGGCCCTCCTCACCCTCCCAGGCAGGAATTCCTTCCCAATATCCCATCTAACACTGCCCTCTGGCAGTGGAAACCTATTCCCGGTGTTCTGTCCCTCCATCCTTTGGTCCAAATCCCTCTCCAGTTCTCCTGGAGCCCCGTTTAGACCCTGGAGGTGGCTCTGAGGTCTCCCTGGAGCCTTCTCCTCTCCAGGTGAAGATTCCCAGCTCTCCCAGCCTGGCTCCAGCCCTCGGAGCAGCTCCGGGGCCCCCTCTGGACTCGGTCCAGCATCGGGGTCCCTCATCTGGAGGCAGCTGCAGGGAGCAAAGGGGCGGAATCCGGCCTGGCCAGGTGCGGCCGGGCCCCGCCCGGCGCGGCCGCGCTCAGAGGCGCCGGGGCCCCTCCGGCCGCAGTGGTTCAGCCCGGCAGATCCGGGGCCGCTTCAGGGCGCCGCCCCCGCCGCGGCCCCGCAGCCCACAGGTAAGGCCGGGCAGGGGCCGAGCGGGGCTGCAGCGGGCCGGGGCTGGGCCGGGGGTGCCGCGGGGCCTCGGACGGGGCAGCGCCGCCATGGAGCAGGGCCGGGCTGCGCCGGGCGGCCCCGAGGCCTCGCCGGGAGGGGCCGGGCCGGGGCCTCCGCGGGGCCGGGCCGCGGCTGCCGCTGCGCTCCCCGGGCCGCCGGGTCAGGGGTCTCCGAGCCGCGGGCTCCAGAGGATTTGGCTCCTGGGGGCTTTTTCCCCGTGTTTTCAGCGTGATAGAATCCCACATCCCCCGCTGGGAGATCGGGCTGCGCGTCTTTCCCCCGCCTTCCCTCCAGCTGCTCTCGTTGATTGCCCCTCGGCTCTTACAGCAGATGCATTGAATATTCATTCCTTGTCCATCTACTCCAATTCACTCCTGGATTTATAGACCCCTCTCCTTCAGCCTTTTTTTTTTTTCTTTTGTTTCTTTCCAGCCTCGTCCATTATTCAGTGTTCATCATCTTTGTCTCCTTTGTGTGTTTTCTCTGTCGGTTTTGTGTTGGGGAAGCAGCGTGCAGCAGCATCCCGGACGCTGTGGCATTGATTTATATGATAGCATAATGAAGTTTTCTCTCCCTTTCCCAAAAGGAATGCTTTTGTCTAAGCACTCTTTATTAAATTGTTATTAGTCTCTATAATCACTCAGTGTCACGAGGCCCTCATCACTGTTTGTCTCTGCTACATCAATACTTGCAGAGCACAGTTCCTTCTCCCTCATTTTCAGTCTTCTAATTTTTACTTAGTATTTACCCAAGAGAAAACCCTCCCCTTGCCCAGTGGTGGCTCAGTAGAGCCTGTAGCTCTCAGGCTTTCAGCAGAAGAGCTATGAATATAGATGTAGATAAAACCTACGTCTTTCAAGTCAAAAATCATGTCCCAGATATAGTGCTTAGACAGTGCCCTAATGACTGGCTATATAGGGAGCTCAGACCTCATCCCATGGATCCCCGAGCACTGAAGGGGTGCAGAATGAAATGAGGAACCCCATGTCTAAGGAGAGGTCAGCTGAAGGCTAAGGCTGAGGTGGATTTATAAAGTCCTGCTGCTTCCTCATGGTACAGGTGTCCAGCTTTCTCCATGTCAAGTGGTGCAGCTCAGAGATCAGGAGTTCCCTGTGGAGCACCGTTCTCCTGTGTGGTACTGCCAGAAGAGTCCCTTTTCCCTTAGCGTGCTTTGTAGTCTCAGGATGTCCCTGAGCTCTCTGGAATCTCTTCTGCTTTCAGGTGGAACCAGGTGTGCAACCGCTGGGACCTGTGTCTGAAGGCCATGAGAATTTTCCTCCTAAAAGCGCAGTAACAAACCAGGAGAGCATTAAACAGATACAGCAGCTGGTGAGTTATGAACCTGGTTTGGGGTAAGGAGCTGCTCTGCAAAAGTGGGAAGTTTGGGGAATTGGTAGGAAAACACAGGCCATCTGCATGCAGAGTGTTGCTGGGTGGCAGCTCCAGGTGTTGGGCTGGCAGGGGAATATGTCACTCAAATGAGAGGGAAACAAAAAAGGTTCTGTGCTGTGTTTGGTTTAGACTTTTTTCAGCTAGGGACAGATGTGGATGAGGAATGTGTCCCTTGTGTATTCCAACAATTAAGACAGTGCACAGGGAGGTTTAGCAGCTCCTGTTGATCTGACGGGTAGTGAGTAGCTGCAGATCAAGAGGATGTCTGTGCTCTGTTAGGTGTCACTGGAATTAGAATAGGAGCTAAAATCATACAGCTGGTGTTTAAAGATGAAAAGTTTATACAGCTCTGTTGTTCTGTCCCCCAGACCTTCTCCTCTCTACTGTTCTGTATAAATAGGAACAGTCCATGCATGTGGGAGCAGAACTGTTTCCAGACTGAAGGCTTAGGGAAGAGAGGAATAGTTGTTTTATTTTTTGATTTTCCTAACTTTCAGAAAAATCTTCCTTGGTTTCTACATTGTTTAAGTTTGTCACAAAGATATTTTCATAAGAAAATAAAAATAACTAATGCACTGGGTCTGAGAGGCTGGGCTTGAATTTCATATGCATTGTAAGAGTGTGCTGATCTACTTCTGCTTGTTTCGTGCAGGAAGTTGAACTCAAGAAAAAGCGCAAAAAATGTGAAAACCTTGAGCATGAAGTGAGGAAAAAGCATAAAAGATGCAAAGAGCTAGTAAGTGTTCTTGTTGTCTACTATTATGAGCATAATGGGAGAGGAGGAGCTAAGTTGTTGTGTGCCTCTTGGTTTCTCTTCAGTTCATCTTAATAAGGAATCACCAGTGTTTCTATTTATTTGAACAGTGTCTCAAATTTGGGGCTCCAGCCCTTAAGGCTGGGATTGTTTATTTAGTCTTTCAGCTACCTGTGGGTTGAATACAGCTACACAAATCACTAAATGAAATTCCGTGGCCTTTGCTAACTTGGGGAGATACTTAACTATTTTCACAGGCATTGAAGTGGTAATAACACCATCCCACTGTCATTTTCTTGTGCTTCATGCTGACTGAAATCCTGTTTAATTTCAGCGGGGTTTTGCAGCTCATAGCAGAACATCTGGATTTCTCCCTTCTGTTTCTGCTTTGTTTTGCTCAAGAGATCACAGACTGGTTTGGGTTGGAAGAGACATGAAAGGTCATCCAGGCCCAACCCCGTTGTCTGGTCCAGGGCTGGGTTCTGTTTGAGCAGTGC
This sequence comes from Poecile atricapillus, assembly GCF_030490865.1. NCBI lineage: Eukaryota > Metazoa > Chordata > Aves > Passeriformes > Paridae > Poecile > Poecile atricapillus. The sequence continues at coordinate 10,600,318 of NC_081269.1, forward strand.
TGCTCACTGTTGCTTCCCAGCCCTTGAGCAGTGTTTCACCAGCATCCTGCACCATCAGGAAACAGGAGCAGTGGAGCTTCTCTGCAGGGTAATCTGGGGGAGTTACAGGGTCATGGTGTAATTCCTGCTCTTTCTGGACAGGAGATCCAGCTGCAGGAGGTGCAGAGTGAAAATGCACGACTGGCCGAAGAGAACTTGCAGCTGAATGAGAAGGCTGGGTGGGCAGGACAGGTAAAAGCAGTGTCTTTGTCAGGTTGGCAGCATTGGCTTCTGCAAAACTCTCTGAGAAGAACAGGCTGTTCTCAAGTTTCCAGCTCAGTAATGGTCATGTGCTGATCTGGGCTTCTGTTCCCAGGTTCTTCCCTGGACAAATCTAGTGCACAAGAGTTAGAAAGTCATTTGTCAGTCCCATGTGTCAATTTGCCACCATGCATAAGGCTTCCTACATATTTAATAACTGCTGTACATGGAAATGTTTGTCTTTGCTTGCATTGCTGATAGTCACCAAGCCATAGTGCACCCTGGAACCAAAAATTCCTTGTGGTAAATGGAGGAGGCAAAGATAATTTCAGCATGCTGCTGAATTTTCTGTACTGTTCTCTGTGTTTAATCCTACCATGTAGGATTAAAAATACTTAGAGATACTGTGCTTGTTTTTTTTATCTCTTTGTTCTGTAGCCTGTTCCCATCCCAGCCTCTCCCTCCTTGCAAAAGGGAGGACAGATGAATCTAGGGAGAGAAGCAGTGTGCAAATAAAGTGTTATACATTGAGGCCTGGGACAAATGCTCATTTATTTGTTTTAAGTGAAAACATGTAGGAGAGGAGGTTCCTGATTTTGGTATCACTGCCAACAGAAAGCACAGAAATAGACTGGTCTCCGTTGTTTTTACAAGGAACATCTATGACTGCTTGTGCTCACTGAAAATCCTTTCTCTTCAGGTTGAATCTGAGAATGCTGACCTGAAACTGCAGGTTGTTTTAGTGACTAAGGAACGGGATTCAGTAATTCAGACAAATCAAGGACTCCAAACCAAGCTGGAGAATCTAGAGCAGGTGCTGAAGGTCAGTAGGATCCACTTGGCTGAAAGGACTGTCCTAAACCAGCTGCTGCCTTTGAATGGCACTGGTTGTCTGTTTGCCTTTTCTGACCATTCTTTTGTCTCTGTGCTTCCAGTGGGAGTTCTGCTTCTGCAGGATCCTGGAACATGGTTTTGTAAAGTGGGCAGAGGTGCTTTGGAAAGGCTGCTTCAGAGATTTGGGTGGGAGATAAGGTGGCCATTGCTGACCTGAGGGTTTTCTGTGACAGTGTTGCTCTGCCTTGCAATGGGAATTTCTTACTTTGTGCAATGATGACATTAAATACAGGCCCTGCTTTGGCTTTGTGGCCATCAGTGGAACACAGGACAGGGTTTCAGTGGTGTTACCTTTCAGCTGTATGTGCCTTGTCCTGCAGCACATGAGAAATGTGGCTGAGCGGAGGCAGCAGCTGGAAGTGGAGCACAAGGAAGCACTGCTAGTCTTGCAGGAGAAGCAGGAGGAGGTCCAGCGGTTGCAGCAGGTATGTGGGGTGTGACAAGGGGACGTTTTCCTCTCTGAATGGACTCCTGCACCTTGTTTCCTTTGGAGGTGTGCATGAAGGAGGCAGATGTGAGTTTACAGAGTAAGAGTGTCTGAGTCCAGGTGAATTCTGGTATCTGAGCAAAGTGAAGGGCTTTGTTTATGGATGTCAGTTCTGACCTCTCCCTGCTGTATGTCCAGAGCCCAGAGATGCTCCCAAACTGTACAGTGGTTTAAATCATAAAATCATGGAATCGTTAAGGTTGGAAAAGCCCTCCAGGATGAAGCACATCTGTTTCCCCAGCACTGCAAGGCCACCACGGACCTGTGTCCCCAAGAGCCACATCTACACAGCTGTTAAACTGTCCCAGGGATGGTGACTTCACCACTGCACTGGGAAGTCTGTGCCAGGGACTGTGAAGAAATTTCCTCAGTATTCAACCTGACCCTGCCCTGGCACCACTTGATGCCATTTCCCATTGTCCTGTCCCTGTTCCCTGGGAGCAGATCCCAACACCCCTGGCTGTCCCCTCCTGGCAGGGAGTTGTGCAGAACCAGAAGAGCCCCCTGAGCCTCCTTTTCTCCAGGCTGATCCCCTTCCCCAGCTCCCTCAGCTGCTCCTCACCAGACCAGTGCTCCAGTCTACAATGGACTACCAAGGTAGTCAGACAGTAGAAGTGAACTCACATTGGCTGATTTCTGATTTACTCCTTTCCTTATTTTTCCTTAGGCGCAGGCAGAGGCAAGAAGGGAACATGAGGGAGCAGTACAGCTTCTAGAGGTAAGACAGAAAGAAACAAGAGGGATTTGTGGCTCCAGATTTGGTACCTTTTGTTTATAATATCAGTTTGGATGCCCTGGGTTTTGTTGGTTCTTGTGCAAAATGCTGTAGTGCCTTGATCAGATGCAACATGTTGCTGCAATGAAAGTAATATTTGGGTCAAAGTTGGGGGAATTATATCCTGGCCTTCTTAGTCCTTAGATAAGTTACTTCATTCAGATCATGCCTAAAATAGTCATTTAAATTACTTAATTATAATCACAGTCATAATTAGGTGTCTTAGAATTAAACTGTGAGCATCAGTGTATGGCATAATCAGGGGGTTTGAGATGCCTGTGCTATGTATTTCTTTTTTACATGTGCTTGAATTGCTTTTTGATGTGATCTTGATGAAGAATGAGTGTAGTCCATTTTCCTGTTTGAGGAGTTCTGTCCCATGATTGTCATAAGTGGAGTCTTTCTCCTTGGAGGTGTTCAGAACTGTACAGAGCTCTCAGCAGCCAGCCCTGCTCTGAGCTGAGGGCTTGGATCGGGTGATCCCAGTGCTCCAGGTGATCTCCTTCAGCCTCAGGTGTTCTGTAGTTCTGAGATAAGGCAGTGACAGGGGTAAGCAGGGTATGGAAAGGGGTGTGTGCAGAAATGCCATGGAGAGAAGCACAATCTTAGCTCCAAATTACATGAAACAAGATTTCAACTGCCTTTGGCACTGCATAGATACAAAAGGAGACATCCTCCTTCCAGGAATCCAGTTTTGTTGGGAAATGAGGGGGCCAGAGCTCAGTTTTGCTTGTTTTCAGTGACGTAAGAGCAGGATGCAGGACTGAGAAGGCTGTCAGCTGCTTAAGATCCTGTCACAGCCAGGTTCTGAGCTGTGCTTTGATTCCCAGAACTCCATGGTCTCAGACCTGGGGAAAGGTCTGGGCACAAAATGTCCATTCCATTCATTTTTGAGTGAGTGCAATGTGCTAGGAAAAGGGGGCTTGAAATTTAGCAGCCACTCTAAGCATATTGTCATTTATCTCAAAGCACACTGTGATTTGGAGGCCCTCAAAAATGCCTGGTTATCTCATTCATGCATTTGGTGTGTAAGATTTAGCCTTTGTTTGGCAAGCAGATGATTCTGGGAATGAGGTGGGAATCTCAGTATAGAACAAGGCAGACACTGTAATTTGGTGAGAAAACAATTTCATTCAAATTGAGGGTTGGGTTATCTTTGGCAGAGTGTTGTAGTGTAAATGCTGATGTGGTTTGATATCTCTTCTTGCTTTTCTTCTTGCTCCCAGAGTACTTTGGATTGCATGCAGGTACTGGTTTAATGCTGTCAAACAGGACATTTTCCCCTCTGTTCTGACTTTGACAGTTGCTTGATATTCTTGTTTTAACTATACTCTGGAAAAGATTGCAAGAGTGTTACTGCCAAGAAATAAATGTAATTAGAGGAGCTCCCACTATGAGTTTGATGGAGCAGCTGCTTTTCTCTTTAAGTGCCTTGCTTTCTTGACCAATTAGAATTAGGAGCTTACTTTTTTTGGCACTTTCAGATTTTTAGAATTGTCCAACTGTGCTCCTTCACAATTAAGTATCTTTGCAGTCCAAGAGTGAAATGTTTCCTTCAAACCCCAAAGGCAGTGGTGACACCGTTGCAAATGAGTGTCATGGAGAAGAAGACGGGTCCTGCTGGCTTTGTAATTGGGTGGAAGATGGGAAACAGAGATTGTGGATAATCCTTTTCCCAGAAGAGGTGGTAACTAATGAAGTTCCAGCCTGGGAGCTGTGCTAGCTGGCCTGTTCACAGGTGGTTTGGAAAGAAGGCTGATTTAGAAGTGCTGAGGTTTGTAGCTGATAGAAAGCTTCTTTAAAACCTTCTGATCTGGCAGAAATCTCAGGAGGAATGGGGAGATAAAATGCAGATGACACTGACTGTGCAAAGGCACGTGGAGGAGAGAGAACAGGGACTAAACATGCCCGGTGGTGGGCTCAGAATTCCCTGCTGGCACAGGAGGTGCAGGGTTGGAGGTAGGGGATTTTCAAAAAAAATGTCAGCCACAAGTTAGTCAAAAAAGCAGTAAAGTGATGGGAACTCTCAGGAAAGGACTTCATTGGGGTATGCTGACATCCTATAGAAGTTGTGCCCACAATGATGTGGTTATGGCTGTTCCTTTAATTCCTTTGGTATCTGCCCTGCTTTTAGCAAGTGCTAAAAGGGCTTGGACTGCACACCTACAGAATTCCCTTCTAGAAAGATGGGGATTCTCTGATCTCAAAAGTACATAGCAGAAGATACGGAGAAAGGGAGCAAGGGACATCTGAAAGGAGAGCATGAGCTGGAGAAGTGGAACAGACCAGCCAAGAGTGAGAGAGTCTTAGAAGATGGGGCTGAACTGGTGTTGGTTGGGTGTGTGGAATCAGTTCCTGAGCTGGTGGTTAAACTGACCCCACCAAAGCTCTGTTCCTGCTCTTGCAGCCTCTTCTGGAAGTCCAGTCCCTGTTGTGGGAGACTACACTTTCTCCCCCTTTGGGATTGGGCTTAGACACAGAAGTCTTGTCTGTGTCTGGAGTTTGAATCCTGCTAGTCCCCTGAACTTCCTGGCCATGTCCTTGGGCCTTCTCTTTCTTATCCTCCTGCCTCCCAACACTGTCCTGGAAACCTGCTGCTTCCCAGCTGTGTGCAGTCCCCTGCAAGTAGCTGCTAGAAGTACACCTTGTGTATGATGTGGCAGTAGTATTTAAGGCGTGTTTGTATGTTGTTTGGAATAACAGATTGAAAAGACACCTGACTAATTAGGTGTCTTAGAATTAAATTGTGAATTATCTGGGCTGTTGTCTTGGCTGCCAGTGTAAATGGATTTAAACTGTGGTTTATGAATTTACAGGACAAGGTACTATTATGATGCTATTAAACACAATATCCTGATGCATCTGCTGGCTCATGTCTCCAGAGAAGAGAGGAAATCCCCCTCTGGTCCTGCAGTCATTCTGTACCTGTCTGTTGTTGTAGGCCCTGTCCCAAGGTGGGATCAGGGATGGATGTTGGACTTGAGGAAGCCCTCCTTTGATCCAGTGCAACTGTTCTTACTATTGAGGGTTTCTTTTCTCTATTAAGATGTAATGTTGTGGGGGAGAAGTGTTTATGTGGAAAATCCAAACTGTAAGTAAATTCCAACACTCATAATGCCAGAGGAATCCTGTGCACCGTGACTTAGTAAACAAAGGCTTGATTCTGAGCAAGTGGATAACACAGACACATCTGGAAGTTAGTCCTGGCATCTGAATTCAGTTCAGAGATAGTTCTTGCCAAACTTGAGAGACTTCATCAAGCTTTCCTTAGCGCATGAGAGCACCTTTGGACTTGGGAAGGGAAGAAATAATAAACTGAAACGCCTAAAACAGATATGTCACAGTCAAATAAAAATGCATGACCCTGCTAAATCCTTAGGGAGCAGCTACAAAGGTTTTATATTGCTCTGAGACCAAAGAGAGAGTTTTTTCTGTGTCAGAAATGTTATTTTTAGAGCTGCTTAAAAGCTCAGACTTTCTGTCTCACGTAATATTTCAAGGCATTGTTTATTTTTTAGTTGGCTGGAGAAAAAACACTTCAAATACATTTGGTAAAATGGAAATTTTTGAAGAGTGCAGTGTGGTCATCTGTTTTGGTGCATCTTACTTACAAGAAACAGTGAGAGGAGGGGAAGGAGCAGTTGCAAACACCTGGGAATTGATCTGCCTACAAGCTGGGGGAATGTGGGGATGTGTAAAGACAGCCAGGAATCAGCCGTGTTTTGTAAGGGGAAGTTCTAGAGACAGTGAAAAGAAAATATGGGAAAATACAAATGGTTCTCTATCAGGAAGTTCTAGAGACAGTGAAAAGAAAATATGGGAAAATACAAATGGTTCTCTATCAGGAATGTGTCATTCCCGCTCCATAGTGTTTCCCAAGGCTCCTTGGCACCTCGTCTTGCTGAGGTGTAACTTTCTTCTCAGCATGCATTTGCCTGGAATAAATCATCCCTGTAGGATCAGGGAGGAAAGTGTGTGGGCTTCCCACATCAAAGGAGAGTTCTGCAACATGGGTCTGTGTGCTCTCTGCCCTTCCTAGTGCCTGGAGGAGCCAAGGTCTGGAGGGACAGTTGGTAGTCCTGCCTGGAATGGTGGGGAGATCAGGTTAAGATTCTGGGGGCTTGCTTGAGCCTCTAGAGTGATGGATAAAAATGGGAGAGCAATTCCTTTTGGAGACATGATTGTAATGGTCCAAAAGCCATAGAAAGCCTTTTGAATCTTTTTAAGGCTTATTTATCTCTGACCTACCTCATCTAATCTCGTGCAGGACTGAGAGAGAATACTGAAGTTCAAACCCAGAATTTTAGGGATAAGTCCTAATGGAGTTTGTAGTCGGCTTCCTCAGAGATGATGAGCCTCGGTTTTTCTAACACAAGTAGAAGTGTGAGGCTGCCACTTTCCAATGACTGTTCCTAGGCAGGGCATTTAAAAGTATCCTTTAGCTCCTTGGAGTCTGGGAAAAGATGCAGCAAAAGCAAATCCTGTTTGGAACCTCAGTGTTTCAACAGAGGTTTGTTCCTCATCTTGTTCTCTCTTGGCAGGCCCGGGTGAAGGATCTGGAGGACCAGTGTCGCAGTCAAACAGAGCAGTTCAGCCTCCTGTCACAGGAACTCCAGCAATTCCGCCTTCAAACAGGGAAAATCAACCTTCTCACTTCCACTCTGGTGACTTCGGAGCTGCCCCTTGCTCTGTGCAGCTCCGCCCCGCAGCCCCGCTGGGAGAAGGGTAATTGTCAGATGTGCCTGAGAGGGCTTTGAAAAATGGGTTGATACTTGTGTAAAGGGAAAGGACTAAAGGAGCTAATGCAAATGTTTAGCATAATTTTGGCATCTCTGTCCCTACTGTAAATAAGTTTGGTTCATTTTGTAAAGAGAAGTTGGCGTTTCTGTGGCCAGCGAGAGCTCAGGTGTCCAATCTGAACAAAGCACATTTGTAGAGACTTGGGCTGCTCCCTGGTATGCTTGTTGCTGATCCTGTATCCTGCTTGTGGCTGTAACTAATGGACAGCTGATTTTATTGCAGAGTCAGCTGTTCCTGGGTTGCTCCCCCACCAGAGCACAAAGAAGATTCACAATGAAGGGAGTGATGAGCTGGAGCCGTTGCAGCAGGGGCCAGACACCACCTTGGGCTCCCCAGCTGCTCCCACCAGTGCTCAGAAACAATCCAAGAAAGGAGAGTCTCAGTCCAGCTCTTCAAAATCTGAATCCATGCAGAACAGCCCAAAATCCTGCCCAACTCCAGAGGTCAGTATGAGAGTCCCGTCTGCTGCCTGTGCTTTCCAGCCAGAAGGGAATAAATTCGTTGCTGAGAGCGCCAGTAAAGTTGGATTCATTCCTCAGTAAGGTCACAGGCATTCAGCAGGAAGGTTGTATTCATTCCCTTCCAGCTGCCTGAAGAAAATGGGGTAAACAAGAGAAAAACTGTAGGAAAATACTGAAATTACCTTGGATGCCATGTCTGTAATGATCATTTGAATATAGTGCTGTGCTCCATGACAGAGACAGCTGGTTAGACAGTGTCTGGGAGCTTGGAGAAGGAGTGGGATTTACAGGTGTTGGGGAGGACAGAAGCAGTTAAAGACCCCAACATCCAACAGAGCTCCTTTGTTCAAATTGACATTTGTGTTACACACAGGCACAGCTACCATTTAGAGGTAGCAAGAAATCAACACACTGAATTATGAATGTGTGGGGTGGAAGAGGTCTCCAGAGCCTCTCATCCAATCTCCTGCTCCAGTGGGACTGTCACCAGCTCTAGATCAGTGTGGCTATGGCTTTGCTGAGCTCAGGCTACAGGTTCTTCAAGAAGGGAGATCCCCCAACTCTGGGAACTGTTCCCAAGGCTGTATCACCCACCTGTGCAAGGAGTTTTTGCTGATGTCTGACTGGAAGCCCTGAAGGTCCACCTTGGAGGTGTTGTGTCTTATTACTACTTCCTCACCTAAAAAGTCATTCTTAGAGATGGTCCTTAGCCCAGGAGCCAGACTGACACCAGGCAGGAGTTTAAAGGATGTGTTCACTGTGTACAGACACTATGAGTGTTCCTTTACTCAGACCCTTATCTTTAACATTTTTAGGTGGACACTGCGAGTGAAATGGAAGAACTGGATGTTGACAGCATCTCCCTCATGCCAGAGCCAGGCAACCAAGGCCCTGCAAAGCTCCAGGTGTTCTTGGCTCGATACAGGTACTGAGTGGCCATTGCTTGTGCTCTGTGAAGTTACACAGGTTTTCTACAGTTCCCTACTTCACAATGTTCTCTAGGATTCACCACTCTTACAAGTGGATAATAATAGGTTAGACCTTTTATTTTATTTCTCCATGGGATTTTCACACTGGGAGATCTGGGGGTGTCTAGCCTGAAGAAGAGAAAGCTCTGGGGAGACCTTAGAGCTCCTTCCAGGCCATAAAGAGCTCCAGGAGAGCTGGAGAAGAACTTGGGACAAAGGCCTGGAGTGACAGGAGAAGAGAATGGCTTCCCACTGCCAGAGGGCAGGGATAGATGGGATCTTGGGCAGGAATTGTTCCTGGCAGGGTGGGCAGGCCCTGGCACAGGTGCCCAGAGCAGCTGGGGCTGCCCCTGGATCCCTGGCAGTGCCCAAGGCCAGGCTGGACATTGGGGCTGGAAGCAACCCGATGGTGGAAGGTGTCTCTGCCCATGGCAGGGGGGTGGAATGAGAAGAGCTTTAGGGTCCCTTCCAGCTAAAACCATTCTATGATTGAATGATTTGAGACCTGTTACTTCCTGTGCAATCTAGGCTTAGCTCAACAAAAGCACATTAAGCTCAGTTGATGTTCAGTGAACAGCACTGTGCAAAACTTTGAATATCATTCTCTGTTGAAAATTAGTTCAACCTAACATATTCATTCAATTGTCTATTTTTTTCAGAATAGTGTAAGAAGTTTTCTCCAATAAATCTTATCCCAACAATTAAGAAAATTTCAGTTTAGAATTCCTGAAATTTTTGGTCACAATGTTTCTGGCTGTAATCTTTAAAAGGGAAATAAAGCACTGAATAAACCCACATTTTTTTGATAACTCTTGCTATTCACTGAGCCATCATGGTCAAGCCCAAATCATTACAGTTCAATGTATTAGCTATCCATCAGCTTTTCCACTGGGAATTGGGAGGAAGAGAATGGGGATGATTCCATGCTTGTGAGGAGCACATCAAATGTGGTCGATGTCTTCATGTCAGTCTTGGGCCCATAAGGTCTCAGTCAGATTACAGAGAGTTAAACATTGCTTTGGCATGATTAAATCCCTTTTAAGGGGTAAAGGGCAAGAATTGGCAGTAGGTGTTTGTAAAGATAAAGGTTTTTCATGAGGCATTTTCCTGTGAAATGAGACCCTCTGATTGAGGATCCCTGGGTAGGCAGGTTAGAACTGCCTGGAGTCCAAGCTATATCACCAATGTATTTCTAATTTTCTTGCTGGTGAAGTTTTTGGAATGCTGTTTAAAATGTGGGGTTAGAGTGGGAGGAGACACCACAACCTCTCTATGCAGCCTCTTCCGGTGCTTGCTCGACCTCAAGGAAGTTTTTCCTCAGGTTCAGGTGGAATTTCCTGTTTGCTTGTTCTCACTGCCCCTTGTCCTATTGCTGGGCACCAGTGGAAAACATCTGGCCCCCTCCTCTTGACACCAACCCTAAATATACCTGTGCATTGATAAAATCCCTTTCTGCAGGCTAAATAGGCCCAGCTCCCTCAGCCTGTCCTCAGAGAGATGCTCCAGTTCCCTCAGCATCTTTATATCCCTTTTCCTTTGGATGTCACAAGACATCTGTTCTGCTCCTCAGAAATTATCTGTTATTAAATAATTTCATATGTAAACTACAGTCTTCACCTTTGTCTGTGGAATTTGCTGCTTGCCAAAGTGGATGCATTCCCAGTGAATTGAAGGCTTATCAGCATCACAGCTATAATGTGTGGCTGGGAAGGTTCCTATGCAAATTAAGTCTTCCAATTGTAATTATTTCAGCTACAATCCTTTTGATGGACCGAATGAAAATCCAGAGGCAGAGCTTCCGCTGACTGCTGGAGAATATATTTACATCTATGGAGACATGGATGAAGATGGCTTCTTTGAAGGTGTGTTTTAGTAAAATGAAATGTGAATGAACTGCTATGGAGAGTTGATCTCTCTCCAGAAAACGAGAGAGAAATTTAGCAAACCTTGAAACCTCAAGATGAAGCATTTCTGCCCATAGTTAGTGTGTTAGAAGGACAAGAAGATCCTGTTGGAAATGGCTTTATTTATGTTATGAATAAATGAAGTCTAAGCTATGAAATCCTGGTCTAGTGATTTCAGTGGAAATTTTGCCACTACTTTCAGCAAGTTTCAGGTTTCATCCCCAATGGTTTCAACCCCCATATGGTTCCTTCATCACTATGGAGAGGAACATGTTCAGACCCTTCTGCAGATGGGCTGTTTTCCTCTTTGCAGTAACTGTTGTGAGCCAGGAACTGCAGCAGGTGATGGGCTCCATCGCTTCATGCTCTTTTGGCAGAGAGGGGATACAGTAATCAACTCAAACTGCAGTTGGGACCCTCGCTGGTGTCACACAGTGTCTCTGTTTTGGCCTTTTTGCAAACATGATCTTGGTTGATTAAGAAAGAGGTGGATGGAATTGAAACCAAGATTTGTGGTCTGTAAATTTGTGCTGAGGTTTCTTTGTGAAGCCACTTGCTTAAGGGGTGATGGTTCCTGATTCCCTGGAGTGCTTTGCAAAAGCTGAGACAAATGCATGTCTGTTGCACTGCTTGCTCTGTGACTGCTCTGCCTCATTTTTCTTTCTTTCTTTCTATTCCCAAGCTTATAATTTATATATTTGTTTATTGTTTAAAGAGGTTATTCTTTATTGACCTTCTCTGCTTTCCCTGCTTTCAGTTGATTTGCTGTAGGTAGAGTTTGGAAGGGGGAAGGCAGTGCAGTCCCTCTGTGCTGCTCATCCATGGTTTGATGGATCTGCACAGACCAAGTGCTGTGTATCTATTGTCCCCACAAGTCTTTTTGGGACACCTTTAGTATAGGAGTTAAGAAAGGAGGGAGCTAAATGGAAGGCCAGAGCTAAATACAAAGCTGGGAAGATGGACTTTCTTGAGGAAGTACTGCAAACCCCAAATCTATATGGCTGGGAGAAGACATAAAATCATCCATCTGCATAGTTCGGGAAGGCTAAAAAAGTAGTGAAAGAGCTATGATGAGAACCAATGGGATAATGAAGAAGGAGAAAGCCTTTAGATAATGACACACCCAGCTTCTTACTTAGCTGGCTCTGAAATGTGTGGAGCAGTGAGTTTCCTCACTGTGTCCATTGGGACCTAACAAGGGAAGCCCTAGGAAATCAGGAAACATTTCCAGGAATAACCTCCCTGAGGTTTTTTCCACTCCTGACTGCAGAGCAGTTCTACCCAACATAGATATTGTCCCATAGTCCTCACAGCTGAGTTGGAAGGCTCAATGGCAGGAGCAGTGGTAACAGGTGTCCTGTTTTTTGTTTAGGGGAGCTGATGGATGGCCGGCGAGGGCTGGTCCCCTCCAATTTTGTTGAGCGAGTTTCAGATGATGACCTCATGACGATTCTGCCTCCGGAGCTGAATGATCTCACCCATAGCTCATACCAGGAGAAAAGTTTGGTCAGTGCAAGCACCAGCAGTGGAGATAAGAGTGAGTTCTCCATTGAAGAGAGTAGTATTAGTCTGTTGGCCAGCAGAGCAGAAGGAGACCAGGAGGAGCCTGTTAGTCACACAGCAGTGCCTTACCCAAGAAAACTGACTCTTATCAAGCAGCTTGCCAGAAGCATAGTTGTAGGCTGGGAACCACCTCTTTTGCCAGCTGGCTGCCCAGACATACAAAGCTACAACATCTATGTGGATGAAGAGCTACGTCAGAACGTGAAGAGTGGCCTTCAGACCAAAGCAGTGATAGAAAAGCTGGATTTACACAGCAGGGCTTACCGTGTGTCCGTGCAGACGGTGACGGCGCACGGCAGCTCTGATAGACTGCGCTGCACTTTCTTTGTGGGGCAGGATTTTGGCAAGGCACCAACGATGCTGAAAGTCAGAAGTGTCACAGCCACGTCAGCAGAGGTGACGTGGCTTCCCTGCAACAGCAACTACAGCCATGGGGTGTATCTCAACGGGCAGGAGTGTGATGTGACCAAGCCGGGCGTGTACTGGTACACCTTCCGCAACCTGCAGCCCAGCACCCAGTACGTGGCCAAGCTGGAGGCCCGGCCCATGAAAACTCCTTGGGAAGAGGTGCCCGAGGGACAGGAGCAGGACTCAGCTGTGATACACTTCACTACCCCTCTAGCAGGTACCGCAGGCCTCTGCACATGGAGAGGCTGTGCTCAGCTGGCCCTTTGCTGGGAAGCCATGGGGCAAAGGGAAGCGAGATTGATTAGGTCCCCAAAGCCTGAGGTGCTGCACTGTTTTGTTTAAATGTTTTTCTTCCTTTATTTTAAAATTCGATTATCCCTTTTGCTTTCGTTTGCTCTGGGAGGACATGCTCTCTGCTGATTGGAGCAGCTGGTTGGGCAGGGAAGAGATGGTTTGCCATGATCTTGCTCCAAGGGTTGCTGCATCTTGGCCTCAGCTATTTTTGCAAAGTTATGTTTTCTGTGCATTAAAGCTTTCACAGAACAAGAGCATCTTATTTTCTCTGGTTCTGTCTGTTGTTTCCCAGGACTGGCCTGGCTGTTGTAGTTCAGTTCTGCAGGGGCAGGTCTGGTTGGGAGTTTGCTCTTTGATTCTAACCAGTGTTCAGCTTTATGCTGTAGCCAGGTAAGCAAGAGGAAATTGTGTTTGGTCTCTCACAGGCACACCTGATGCTCCTTTGGATGTCCAGGTAGAAGCTGGTCCCTCTCCAGGTATCCTGGTTATCAGCTGGTTACCTGTCACCATTGATGCTGAGGGATCTTCCAACGGGGTCCGGGTCACTGGATATGCCGTGTATGCGGATGGACAGAAGGTACTGACTGTGCAGGGGGGCTGGGGCTGCTGTAGGGGTAGCACAAGGTGTCAAGACTTTAAGACATGGAAAGCTGGATCCAGGAAGGTGTCCTGAGGAGGCAGTGACAGTCCTTGGCCTGGAAAAGAGTGAGCAGAGAAGGGACATTGCTTGGGGTCTGTGATGCACACCACAAAAAACATCTGTCCAGATTTTGGAGGTGCTTCTGGAGCAGGACCCTCCAGCTCTGGGGCCCCCAACATCAGAGGGATGTGGAGTTGCTGGAGTGAGTCCAGAAGAAGCCATGGAGATGCTTCAAGGGCTGTATCCCCTCTGCTCAAGATCCAGGTTGGCAGAGCTGGGGGTGTTCACCTGGAGAGGAGAAGGCTCCAGGGAGACCTTAGAGCTCCTTCCAGAGCCTAAAGGGGCTTTGGGAGAGCTGGAGAGGGATTTTGGGCAATGGATGGAGGGACAGGACACAGGGAATGGCCTACCACTGCCACAGGGCAGGGTTAGATGGGATATTGGGAAGAAATTGTTCCCTGTGAGGGTAATGAGGCCCTGGGACAGATTGTCCAGAGGAGCTTTGGCTGCCCCAGCACTGGAAGTGTCCAAGGCCAGGTTGGGCAGGGCTTGGAGCAACCTGGGGTGCTCCACATGGAAAGTGCCCCTGCCCATGGCAGGGCCTGGATTGAGGTGGTTTTTAAGATCCCTTCCAACCCAACCATTCAATGGTTTTAACATCCCAGGGTTCAGTGCTGTTACTGATACAGAACATCCAAGGACATTCTGTATGAATGGTGTCCTCTGGTCTTGTACACACATGATGTTTGAAGGAGCACAGTGCAGACCAGAATGATGCTGTGTTGGATAATTGCTCTTTTGTTGTGGAAATGCTTTTTCATCTTCACAGGTCAGAAAAAGGAGGCATCTGGGAAAGTAGTCAAAAGAGCTGCCTAAAAAAAGGGAAAAGCTCTTCAAAGCTTAGGAAACAAGGAGGGTTAAAATCTGGAGTAGGAGTGAATATATTCATTTTTTGCAGACTGTTCAGTTTCTCAAATTTCTCTTGAACTGTTCATTCTTCCCAGATACTGTGCAGAAGGGTGGGAATTCTGCACAGCTGCTCTCCAGAGCTTTGGGTTTTGTCTTGCCTTTGGGTGTTGGGAATTGTTCTTCTCAGAAGGGCTGAGCTGTGCACAATAAACAATTCCTTCCTGTTCTTTTGCTTACAGGTGATAGAAGTTACTTCTCCAACAGCTGGGAGTGTCCTGGTGGACTTGTCCCAGCTTCAGATGTTCCAGGTGTGCCGTGAGGTTTCTGTGAGGACAATGTCTCAGTATGGGGAGTCCGTGGATTCGGTTCCAGCCCAGATTTCCTCCGTCCTGCTGGAATCCTCCCACTGCACTTCCCCTGTGTGCACCACTGTCCCCTCCAGACTGCCCCGGGGGGGCCCCAGGGCCTCACTGCCTGCCTGCAGCCCACAGCACACAGCCACACTCCGACAGAAAATTCCTGCTGAGAGCTCAGATGCCAAATTGACTGACCCATCCTCCAGCCCTGCTGGCTCAGCACGGCCCCTGACAGAGAAAGCCTCTTCCCCACCACACCTCCCCTCCCCTAGTGCTTCCTTGGTGCAGGCTCCAGGTACTTCCCCACAGAGGCTGGACACTGTGGGAGACAAGAAATGCCTCAGTGTGCCTCCCCAGCAAGCTGGCACAGTGTTCCCAGGGCAGGGCACGGAGCCTGGCCCTCCCCAGGAACCGGGATTGCAACAGCTGGTTGAAGGGACAGAGTTGCAGGTAAGTGCTTACATCTCCTGCCCAGTGCCAGTTGTGCAGGGAAGGGCAGTGAATCCTTTCTGGGGAGTGGGACAAGATGCCCCTGAGCCCCCTTCTGTGACACAGTGTTGCCTCTGGGCCATCATCCAGCAGTGGCAAACTGTCAGGGAATCTTGGCTGCTGTTGGGTACCTGGAAGGTACAGTTTGATTCTGTTTGCTAGCAGATGAGGAACAGAGTGAGGAAAGGAAGAATTTGCAGAGTTAGAAGGTTAAAAAGATGTTCCCATGTTAGTCTGGCATTTCTGTGCTCTGACTTGAAGGGACCTTCTCCAGTCTGGTGGGTTTGCACAAGACAGTGGTAGAACACCTCAGTGGATAGCAGAGCAAGGCAGCAGTGGCTGCAGAACTGGCAAACTGTTCTGACACTGGTTGTTTGGAGTTTCCAGTGGGTGAGTAAAATTCCAGGTGGAATTCCCAGTAGGGTGAGTGAGTCCTTTCAGAGTTCTTTAAGGACAGTGGTGAGGATGTCTGAGAGCCATATAATGATAGTGAATGATTTCTCTGTGAACATGGAGAAGCGGGCTCTCCTGATGTGGGATGTATTACATAAGGGAAAAGGATCTATTTCCCATTCTGACTTTTGACATCAGAACTCATTGGAGTGTTTCAAACTGTTAAATTCAGCACAACTTTATTAATCATGGCAGTGTGTCCTTGTGAAGGCTCAGAGATAGGCTGAGACTTCTGAGAATTGCTGAAGCAACAGCAGCATGGTGGGTGCAAGCCCAAAGACCAGCTCAATACCCAGAAGAACTGAGATGTTGAGTCCAAGATCAGTGATCAGCTCCTGGTCATTTGCAGCTCACAGTGCATTGGGTCAACTGCTGGATTTATTTACCCACGTGGGACCTGAGGACAGGGAGGGGTTTGTTCCAGGGCTGGCCAACATTCCCAGCTGTAAATTGCCTGCCAAAACATTCATAACCCTACAGCAAAGAACACATCAGAGGGTCAAAGAATTTGGGGTCATAGGACTCATTCTTGGTGCATAAGTAGTCTGAGACACCTCCCCTTGATTTCAGTGTTGGTTTGTTTCCCAGATGGAGCAGTCAAGAACCAAACTACCAGAGCTGGGAAGCCTGACCGACAGTGGGGTGAAGCTGCAAACAGAAACCTGCCACGTGTGCTCTGTGGAGGAGGCACCCAAAGGTCCCAGTGCTGACACGGAGAGAGAGGCAGAGAAGCACCTGAACCCAGAGCCTGCGTCCTCCCCCAGCCAGGCTGGGGCCACACAGGACACCTTTCAAGATGGAAACATGAGTGGGAGCAGCTGCCAGGACTTCCTGAGGTTGTCTTCTGGCAAGGAGGTGATGAAAGAAATGTCCAGAGTGAAAAGAGAGGTTTGTTTAACCTTGGTTGAATGTGTGTGCCCGTGGACAGATGTGAACTGTGCTTGACCTCCTGAGTTTTCCAGCCTTAGGCAGTGTTGTTCTGCAGGCTGTCAAGTGAGACTGATGTCTGTGTGTGTCCACACGACCCACTCCCTTGGGTGCTGCCCACTTCCTTTCCTACCACACCTGAGCTGTGTGTGTGCTCAGAGAAAGGAAAAATGCTCCTTTGTTGCTGAAATAGAGTCTGGGACAACTGAGAAAATGTGTTTTGCTTTTCAGCAGCAAGAAGAAAAACTGTCGGAAATGGGCCGCCGACAGTTGACACTTTTCACTGAGCACAACCGGAGTTCTGACCTTTCAGATATTTTGGAAGAGGAGGAAGAAGAAGAGCTGTCTTCAGATGCTCTGGAAGAGAAGAAATGGGACCAGAGAGAGCCATGTTCCCAGGAGAATGGGGAAAAGGTAACTTGTCCTGAGTGCTGCTTGCGGGGAGCGCCGGTGCAGCCATCCCATGCCATCAACCCACAGGAGGAGGGGCTGGGCTGAGCCTTTCCTGAGGTCCTGCTGCTCTGCTTTTACTCCCAGTGTTGGCTCAAGGTAGTAAAAACACAAGTTCTTTGGGAGAGGGAGAGGTATTGGTTTGTAATGAATGGAGTCAGGGTTTAATTGGTTGGAAAAAGCACACAATGTGATGTGTAATGTCTAAAAAACAGGGGTTTTAATGTTTAATGTTTTTAATGTTTAAAATCCAGAGTTAAAATCAATGGTATTGGTTGAGTTCTTAACACAGATAGTAAACAGGAAACAGTCAATGCACTCGGGCACAGGGTGGGATTGTTGGGGTGTCCTGTGCAGGGCCAGGAGCTGGCCTCAGTCCCTGCAGTCCCTCCCAGCTCAGGATATTCCCTGATTCTGTGATTATTTGGCTTAGGCCTTGATGCTTTCTGTAGCCAGGGATGGCATGTAGGAGCAGAGTTGTGGCTTTGCAGCTCAAATGCTGTAAGGGATGAAATCCTGCCTGAGCTGAGCTGTTAGTGACCAGCTTAATTCATGCTCAGAGAGGTAAATCTGGTCTGAATGCATCTGTGGGAATGTGATTCCAACTGCCTGGCCTGCAACTGGTGTGTAAGCATACAGATTACATCAGTTGGGATGAATGTCCATGAGGGAAAGCACTGAGGATGAGAGACTGGGAAATTGAAAAGCTCTGCAGGAGATGTGATACGCCTGGATGGCAAGAAAGCACCCTTTCTTTTATTTTTCATGTGCCTGAAGAACATCTGTAGTTGATGGTGCCCTGTGTGGCTGCTGCTCTGCAGGGATGGGGCTGGTGAGCACTAAATGGTAGGAGTGCAGTGACTGGAGTAAATTTCCTTTTCTTCTGGAGGGGCTTCTGCTTCCCAGGTGAGAGATTGGATCTGCAGTGCAGCACATCAGGAGCCCCAGGAGAGCCTTGTGGATGGAGGGGCTGGGGCTGCCTCTGAGGCTTTTGGAAGGGTTGCCAGTTGTTGGGATTGGACAGGGAAAAAAAATGGAAGAAAAACAAGTCTCCTGGAAAGAGAAAGAAGGAAATAAGAACAACCAAGAACACTATTCTTTGTCTTTTTTTTTTTTTTTTTTTTCCCCCTAGGTGTTTTATTTGCCTTATGTTTTTATTTGGTTGGGGTTTTTTCTGAAAAACACCACCAAACCCTGCTCATGTCCTGTTGAGCTGAACAAACTGGTGGTTCTTGACTGGATAAAGTGATTGTTTTCTGTGCTGGCAGTGACAGAGTGAGGGTGACAAGATGCTGAATTGGGAGAGGACATGAGGGGCAGGAAGCTTTAGGGCACAGAGCTCCCATTACTGCCTTATGGATTGAAGGGGATGTGACTGGAATAGGGCTGTTTTTTAGGATTCTGCATATTTAACTAAATTTTCTGTTACCTCAAGACTCCTCAGCCAACTCTTGCAGGATCCAGAGGATGAGAACTGGGAGGGGTACTGCTTTTAAAATGTTTATCCTCAAATAAGTTGTTTAATTGCTGAAACAATTTATTATATTAAAACTCAAAAGCAGAAGCCACAAATTTGCAAACAGCTAAAAGAAGTCTTACTGAACTTATTTTATGGTTGTATTTATGAATTCTCCATATTGCTAAATGGTGCTAACAAGGCAGGAGCCTTGAGCATGTATTCTGTAAGGAGAGTTTGAGATAATTGAGGCAGTTTTGGTCTAGAGGAGTTGAGTGGGAGATTTTGTAACTGCCTATAACTATTTGCATGGTGGTTAAAGGGATGAGTGACAGAGTCTTCTTGTTTCTGGGAGATGATACATTAAAACAGGCAAAAATCATGAGCTGTTGTTTGGGATGTTCATGTTAGAGATGAGTTCAAACCTCTTTCCTAGGAAGGCAGTGCAGCCTTGGGACTGGTCCCCAGAGGTTTCAGGATTTCCATTCTTGGATGTTTTCAAACCTCATTTGAGCAAAGACGTAGATTTATTGTTGGCAGCAGTCCTGCTGCAATAGGGAACTGAACTGGAGACCTCTGGAGGCCCCTTCAACCAGTTCTAAATACAATTCAAGACCAACTTTTGCTTGGAAAAAGCTATACAGAGATTGGAATCTATCAGTAGACAGCTTGCAACTGCCTTTGTTTCTCCCACACTGTGGTTCAGCCTTTAATTATCTCTGAACAGACCTGCTCATGGCTGTAGTTTAAAATATCAGTAGCTACACGTGATTTGTAAGTGCCTTTAGAACACATAATGATATAACTTGTCTGGGAAGTTGAACAAGAGACCTCCAGAGGTGTCTTCCTACCAAAATGACACTGTGCACCTGGGCTTTTACTTTTTATGTTAGCACTAATGTAATAAGAAATAGACCTATAAATTCTACAGCTGATCCACAACAAATTTTAAAATTCAGCATTGCTGTCCCCAAAATTTTCTGTAACCTGGTAGGCTCTCACCCGTCTGCAAGTGAAATTCATGTCTTTGTGGCCCTTTGAGGTAAAAGGTTTTCCTTTGTTTTAGTGGGAACTCTGCTCCTGGATTTGCAGACAGGAACCTGCAGTAGGGTGGCACTTTGCTAGGAGATGGGAAGGGCCATTCCCTGTGCTCCAGGGAGGGGACAGAGCTGAGGGGGACCCGTGGCTCCGTGGGTGAGCACAGGCTGAGGCTCAGCCCTGTGGACAGAAGAGCCCACTCAGCTCTTCCATGGAGGGACAGCACCTCTCCTGCCCCCATCCCAGCCTGAGGGTGCCAAGCCATGGGGAATCATCATTCCTGTGGCAGGATGAGAGGTGCTGCAGGTGGAGAGGCTGGGAGGGAGCTCTTCCATGCATTTGCCTTCCTCGCTTCCTGCCACATTGCTGGTTCATCGATTGCTTTTGCCAGAAGATCCATCGCTCCCTCTGCCCTCTCCCCTTGCTTTGCTGCAGCCACAGCTCCATCCTGCTCTGCTGGGAGGGAATCAGGGTCACTTTGCCTCTTGTTTTAATGTTTATTTCCTTTCTTTTTTCCTTTGCTTGTCCTGGCTGTGGCTTTTCTCGGGGTCTGGGTACAGATGGATCTTTGTGATACTGACAGCGATGAGGAGATTCTGGAGAGGATCCTGGAGCTCCCGCTTCAGAAGAACCACAGCAAGAAGTTATTCAGCATCCCTGAAGTGACTGAGGATGAGGATGAAGATGAAGATGAGAAGGGTGTTACAGAAGAAAAGTCAGACCCTCAAGACTCGTTGGAAACACAGACCTACCATTCAGGAAGAACAGAGAAACCACCCAACAGCAAGGAGCCATTTCTGAAGGAAGATGGGAGTAGCACCTCTGTGGATGTGTATGCTCAGACTCCGCAGGGGGAGCACGGTGCTAAGGAGAGCAGAGCGGATGCTGACCGTGCAAATCCTGCCTTTAGCCAGCTGGCCTTCAGTCAAAAGAAGGCACACTGGAACTGGGGCTATCAGGAGAACGATCCAAAGTCTGGGAGTGGGACAAGTCCCTCTTGGGGCAAGAAGAAGGGAAATAATTATCGAGAGAAGATCCGGAGTCGGCCTGAGATAAGTAGGAAGAGACAGAGTGATCCAACAGAGCACTGCAGTCGTCTGCTGGGCAACTGCAGCCAGATGGGGAGCGGGTTATACAGAGCTCCCAGTCTCAGGGAGGAGCTGAATGTTGTCAGCAGTGCCGGTGGGAAGGAGGGGTTGGATTTGTACAGCCGGGCCAGACAAGGCACCTTACAGAAAAAAGCCCTAAGAGCAGTAGGAGCTGGGGGGGCAGAACCTGCTGTGATGGCAACGCACGGCCCCAGCCCCAGAAGCCTGGAAATAGACATCGAATATGACTCCGAAGATGATCAGGATTCAACCTGTGCATCCTCCCCAGAGAGCAGGCTGTGGCCAGAGAGGTCCCAGAGCTGCCAGGGAGACTGGAGTGATTGTTCCAGTCAGTCTGAGGTTGCCCACCCGGGTGGCAGAAGGGACCTGACCAGGCTAGAGATGATGGAAGAGCAGGGTATGGAGTGGGCCGGGCACCTACAGTTCTTCTGCCGGGAGAAGGAAGCCCCAAGGTGTGAGAGCAGTTCTGAGGAGCAGGGCTGGGAGCTGGACTGTAAGTCACCTGGCTGGAGAAGGAGGCTCGAACATTCTTCGAAGGGGATACGTAGCACCTCCTTGCACAGAAGGGTTGGGTGACTTTTGCTATTCTGGCTTTGAAGCAGCTTGCAGTGGTGCTGGCTTCCCTCTGCTTCCCTGGCCTGCCTGTATCTTGCTTTGTTCAGTGTTGTCCAGAGAAAGGACCCTCCTCTAGGATTGTCTGGAAGAATATCTAAGAGATTCTGTAGTTCTGTGCTGCTCCGTGGCTTTTCTTGTAGTAGCTGCTTCTGCTTTTCCTGCTCCCTGACCAAGTGTCACCGATGCAGTATTCCTTTTCACACTGGGTCTCCCTCCCCATGGCAGGAGGGTGTGAGATCCAAATGAAAATCCCTGGTGCAATAAGCTGATTGGTGAAATCTTTGTGTAGATGCTGACTGTAATGTTGCCTCCCCTTGAAATGCCCTTTCCTGCATCTTCACCCTCGCCAAGGGGTTCATCACTAGTGCCTGGCAGGGCGCCTGCCTGTCCTCAGTTCTGTTTTCCAGCTCCCTTGGTCTTTCCAGCTCTAGAGTGTCCCTGAAGAGGAATGTTGCATTTGGAGGCATTGCTCTTTGTGGAGTGCGTTTGGGCTGAGCGCTGTTCAGGGAGTTGGAAGTTAGAGGCTGTTACTAATTCTCTGGTGGTTCCAATTGCAGGCATCCAGTCACAAAGATTCCAAGGGCCCAGAGCCGCCTGGCACAGCCGCCTGGCAGGCTCCTAGCAGGAGACGGAGCAAGGGTGTAAGAAGAAGCCAAATGCAGAAACCTTTGTTCTCTAGTCCAGGTGAGCAGCTGCGGGGAGAGAGGTGGGCAGCAGGAGAGATGGAAGCTCCTGGAAATGGCTGGGGAGAGGCTGGCAGGCAGTGCCTGGGCCGTTCAGGGCTGGGGCAGGGGCAGGGCTGACATTCTCCCTGCTGTGTCCCCTCTGTGCACAGGCCCTCCAAGGAGCACTGCTCCCCAGAACTCTGGCAGAGATGACAGCGTTCGGATCTTCGTGGCTCTCTTTGACTACGATCCTGTCTCCATGTCCCCTAACCCTGATGCTGCAGAGGAGGAGCTCCCATTCAAGGAGGGGCAGATCCTGAAAGTAAGAACTTAGTGAACATCTCCTGCTCTGTGTTCCAGGGGCAGCATAAACCTTGGGAGGTCTGCACCTTCCTCATGAGGGAAGTAGAGGGGCAGATGCTGATATCTTCTCTGTGGTGACCTTATGGAATGGCTGGAGCTGTGTCAGGGAGGGTTAGATCAGATATCAGGGAAAGGTCAGAGGGTGCTGGCACTGCCCAGGCTCTGCAGGGAATGAGCATGGCCCCAAGGCTGCCAGAGCTCCAGGGGCGTTTGGACAGTGCTGCCAGGGATACACAGGGTGGGATTGTTGGGGTGTCTGTGCAGGGCCAGGAGCTGGGCTGGATGATCCTTGTGGGTCCCTTCCAGCTCAGGATATTCCATGATTCTTTCTCTGTGCAGCTCAGTCCCTGCAGCATTAACAGTCTATTTTCCCTTTGCAGGTTTGTGGAGACAAGGATGCTGATGGTTTTTATAGGGGGGAATGTGCTGGAAGGGAGGGATACATTCCATGCAACATGGTGTCAGAAGTCCCTGTGGAGAGCAGTGAGCTCAAGCAGCAGCTCCTAAAGCAGGGGTTCCTGCCTGCCAGCACGGAGAGCCCAGGTACTGTGTGTGTCTGTGTGTGCTCTGCCCCTGTGGAATGTTGGAAGCTCAGTCCTGCTGTTGCGTGTGGCCAGTGCAGCCACCAAATCCATCTGGAGGGCTGTCCCTGGATCTGCAGCCTGGTTTAGTGGCTGCTCCACAGCAGGGGGATCTGGCTGGGTGTGGGCGTTCCGAGCTCTCCGTTCATCCCTGACTCTGCTGCAGCTGCTGCAGCTGCTGCTGGGCTTGAGGTGTGTGAATTCAGCACAAAGTGAGGATGAGCCTCACTAGGGACAGGGAAACAGAAGCGTTTGAAGAGCAGCTGAAGTATGTGAGCAAAAGTTTTCACTCTGTTCTTTTCCTTGTTTTGAAAGCCTGTGACTGAGCTCTTGGCATCACCCTTCTCTTGGGTGAGAGAATCTGTGACTTGGGAATGGAGATGGGGAAGGGGGAGGAAAGGTGTGAGACAGCAAGGCAGGCAGACAGGAGTACACAAGGAGCTGGTGGTTGGGTTCCTTCTTACTCCCTGAACTATGTGCTCAGTGCTTTGTGCACTGCAGAGGCTTTCCTGTTCCTTCCCACTCACACCCAGAGAGGAGAGGGAGCAGCCCTGGGATGTGCAGCTCAGGCTGAGTCAGGCTCAGTGGCTGTGAGCTGCCCCTGCTGTGAATACTTGTGTTCCAGTGCCTGTCCCTTTTGTCTCCCACCTCTCATTCTGCACTCCTCTGTGCACCCTCTACTGCCAGTGCCAATTGTTGGATCTGCTCCACTTGTTAAAACACCACGATATTCCTGCTTTTGCTGCTCCCTGTTTCTCTGCCAGTTCAGCAGTGGAAAACTGCACAAGTGTTGGTCATGGCAAAGATAAACCTTGACATTGCCTGAGCTGGGAAAAAAACCCAAATCAACCTAAAAATAAAAAAATTCAAGGAAAAAAATAAGCAATCCAATTTGTTCCTATTTCCATGGAGGGAGACTCGGTATCCAGCTCTAACAGACCTTTGAGGTCCCTTCCCACCCAAACCATTCTATGATTCTGAGGGGCTGACAGTGCCCAGCTCCTAAATGTTGATCCCTGGAAAGTTGACCCTGAGGAGCACAGGGAATTTCACTGTGTGATTCCTTGAATGTGTTTGTCCTTTGGCCTCTCCCATGTCTGAGGAGATTTGAATAAGGTGCTTTTCATATCCATACTCTTTCTCCTGTGTATATGCCAGAGATGGCTGGATGCCTGTGGTGGCCTGTGTCCCTCTGAGGATACACAAGGCCCTCTCTGCCCTGCCCCACTGCCCAGTCTTGGAAAGGTAAAGGACTTCATTAATGACGGCTTTGAAAGTTTGGAGGAGGGTGGTGGTAGTCAGTAAGATGTGTGTGCATGGAGGGACTGTAGGTTTGGCACTGGTGGGGACACACCTCAAATCCTTGGGCCCCTCTTGGCAAGGACAGTGAGGGTCTGGAGCATGTTCAGGGAAGAGAACAGAGCTGGGAAGGGGCTGGAGCCCCAGGAGGGGCTGAGGGAGCTGGGAAGGGGCTCAGCCTGGAGAAAAGGAGGCTCAGGGGGCTCTTCTGGCTCTGCACAAGTCCCTGCCAGGAGGGGTAGTCAGGTGCAGGTTGGACCTGATGGTCTTCAAGGTCTTCTTGCAAGAGTAGTGATTCTCTGATTCCTTGATAGTCAGGCTGGCTGTATCTCTGCTGTTTTCCTGCTTCCATAAAACCCCTATCACAGCCTTGTAACTAAGGAAATGCCTTGGAGGGGTTGGTCTGGGCACTCTGCAGGTTCATTTGGGATTTCATCCAGTCCTGACCCTGCTCAGGTGCAGAAGCTTTAGCTAGAGACCTAGGATTTTTAAGGTGTTAATGGTACAAGGTTTTATTTTGTCCTTATGGTGCTGCTTCTGAAAGCTAAGGAGCAGCAAAGTCTGTCTGCTTTGAGCTGTGGAGTGTCTAAAAAGCAAAAGTATAGCATGGATTTCTCTGTGTATTTGGGATGTGGATCGTGCCTCATCTGAGTCCACATAGGAGGCCCGGAGGGCTTTGGCCACAGAAATCCTGTTGTCAGCCTCCCAGGGGAGGCATGTCATCTCCTCTGTCCCCTGTTCACTATTCAAGATGCTTCTCACTTTCCATTCACTGTCTGTTTCTCTTGTCTATTTATTTGCTTTTTTGGTGTTTTTATTAAGGAAATGGCACATTTTCTCCACCTCCACGCCGCCAAACCGTCCCTCCTCCAAAACCCAGACGCTCCAAGAAAGGTCTGTGTCACCCACTGCTTCCTCTTTGGTTTTTGTTGTAGGATTACAGGCTGCATTGAATTTTTACTACTTGCTTTCAGGACCCTCAGATGTTTGTACGACTGCTAGGAAGTGGAAAGAGAGCCCATCCCTGTGCTGGTGTTAAGTTTTTAACAACAGTGATGTCTTTTATAGTTTGGAGCTTGACTTCTGCTTCTTGTTACGTTCCTGAGTCCTGGTTACTGGTGTAGACTTTGAGTTGCATGAACAGTTTGCTTCTGTTGTTTGCTGTCTTGGTGTTCTTTTTACTGTTTGTCAGCTGTGTCATGTGGTCACTGTTGGAGATGAGCTCGTACTGATGAGGCATTTTCTTCCCCCAGCAGGGCTGGACAAACAGGAGTGCAAGTCTCAGCCCGGTGAGAATTGCTTTTACGGGGGAGTAGCTGATGCATGATTGAATTACAGATGTGTTTTGTGTTCAGTGGCCAGTGTGACACCCTGTGGTGCTGCTTCAGAGCACTGGAACGAAAGGTTTTAGTTGTTTTTGTTCAGTGGTGGGTGCAGAATGTTTTGGTTGAGCAGGGGGTGCACCTGTTGTGCTGTGGGAAGAGCAGGGCAATCTCTCACTCATCACGTGCTGTAGTCCCTATGATCCAAGGGGCACTGAGAGGGTGCTCCCTCTGCTGAGGTGCGTAATCTGTTGATATCCAGAGAGGCAATTTGCAAACCCTTTGCCAGCCCATCCAGTGCTGACCCAAAGCAGGGTTAAAATCCACGAGTGTGTGTTTTCTGTAGCACCAGACTTGGCTTTTGTAAGCTCAGGGCAGGTCTGTAGGTGATGAGTCAGAGCAAGAAGGAGATTGTGGATGGCAAGGCCTGAACTTCCCTGTGTGCTGGTCCCTGGACCTTGGAGGACAAATTTTGTAGCTTAATAACAGAACATTGTGTAGTGGGAGGAGAAATGTCCTTTCAAGACACTGTAAAGAGACAGCTGTCCTCTGTGTGTGTATGTGTGTGTGTGTGGAAATAGGAAATGTAAAGTAAAACATTCCTGTATGTTTAGACAGAGCACCAGGATGAGGGGATGTGGGATGTCCCCACTTTTGTGCTTATGAGATGATGAAGCAGATCAGAAAACTGTTTTACCAAATGCCTCTAAAGTCTCTCTCCACTCAGTTTCCCCCAGTATTCTTTTTGCTCAGACCACTACAAAAATGGTGAAGGAGTTGCTGTGATTTGGGATTTTGTCCTAATCCCAGGATTTTGTCCTTTGTGATTACCATCTAAGAACATTTTGTTTTTCTCCTGCAGGGCAGAAACATAAAGACATTGAAGCAGAGCTGCTGACTCCTCGCAGGATGGTGGCTGCTTTTGACTACAACCCTAAGGAGAGCTCTCCAAACACGGATGTGGAGGTAACCATCAGCTGCTCCCCCCTTTTCAGAGGTTTCTTCTTCCTATCTCTTTTTTCCTTCTCTCCCAAGACACTCAGCACTTTGGTCCAACCAGAGTATCAGTGAAACTGTGTGAGTACTCATGGTGTCCTTTAGTGATCAGACAGGACTGAGTAAATCTGGGGTGGGAGGAAGCAGCTCCTACTGGTAGCAACTGATCCAGGAAACACTCTGGTAAAAGGAAAAACCTGCTTAAGGGTTTGAAAGCACTATTGACACTTAATTTGAGCATGACTTTTGTGTTAAATATCTGTGTAGATCCTTGTTCAAGCAAAAAGATTTAGCTCCAGTTTAATGGACTAGTTTGCATTGTTTTCAAGCAATTCCTATATACAGAATCATGGAATGGGTTGGGTTGGAAGAGACCTTAAAGCTCATCTCATCTCATCCTACCCCCTGCCATGAGCAGGGACACCTTCCACTAGACTGGGTTGCTCCAAGCCCCTTCCAACCAGGCCTTGGACACTTCCAGGGATAGGAAGGGATATAATCTAAACAAGGATGTATACAATCCAAAACAGTATTTTTGTGGATAAGTCTGTTCCAGGTAGAAAGGTGGCAGTGCAGAATCCTTTCTGCAAAAAGAGATGAACACATTCTCTGTTCCTCCAAGCTGTGTTAGCACTGAGCAAACAGAAACACGGGATTTGGATTCACATCCTTTCCCTTCATCCACAGAGTGTCTGGCCAACAGAGGGAATATTGCCTCCCAAACTGTGTCTGCTGCCCAGAGAGACACAGCTCAGGACTGCTTTAGGGATGGTGGGATATCTTGGGAGAGACACAACGTGAGCATGTGTCCAGCTGTCAGAACACTTCTGAACCCTTGTCACCGAGGAGATTGACTGTACTTCTTGCAGTGATTTCCTCTTGTAGAACTTCTGTGGACAAGAGCTCAAATTACTGAAACAAGCTGCTGCAGCTCTGTGGAGATGCTCCACAGGAGTGACCTGCAGCCTCAAGAGATGAGATCGAGGACTAGGGATATAAAATGATAAATATATTGGAAATAGATCCCTTCCAACTGACACTTGTAAAGTGACAGAGTGTCTTGAGTGGAACTCAGCCTGTTTGGAGCTTCCACTGGGCAGCTTTTTCCATTAAAAGAGACTGGTGACACCTTTATCTTTAGCCTTGTGCCCCAGGGAGCATGTGCTGGGGACAGAGGGTGTGACAGCAAAGTGTCACTGTGTGCTGTGCCCCTATTCTGTATCCAGGTTAAACCTCCCTGTTTGTATGCATTCCTGCTAGTGACTAATCCATGAGTGCAGCATACTGAACAGGCTCATCCAAGGGAGCAGGATTTGTAACTATATTTAAAGAAATTGAAGGTATTTCTGGTGCTTGCTGAGCTTGTCCTCAGTGCACCTTTCCAGAGCAGGTGGTAGGAACTGTTTTGAAACCTTATTAAAATTGGTTTAAAAATGGGGTTTGCTCTTGTCTTAATTTATTAAATGCTTCCCAGTGAATTCCATTATTTAGCAGTGAATTCCAGGGTTATCCATTTCAGTTTCCATCCCACATCCTGGTCCTGCAAGATTAAAACAGTGGGCTTCCTCCCTTGGAGTGAGATTGGACAAGAAGGCAAGGGGAGTCTGTGTTCCTAGAGAGAAATTCCAGGCAGTGCTTCTGCTGTGACCTCTGTTCTGTGTCTCTGCAGGCTGAACTGACCTTCAGTGCCGGGGACGTTATCACTGTCTTTGGGTCCATGGATGATGATGGATTCTATTATGTAAGTGCAGGGCTTGGGAAGGTCCTGTGGTTACACTGGAAATTGAGTTCATGGAGTGGCAGGGAAGCAGAAATCAGGGAACAAAGTATTCTGCTTTTGGGAAAAAAATAAACCCCTTTCTACTTAGTTCAGGGCAGCCTGTTTCTGGTGCTCATTTCTCCTAAAATCCAATATTACAGAATCTTGGAATGGTTTGGGGAAGGGACCTTAAAGCTCATCCTGTTCCACCCCCTCCCATGGGCAGGGACACCTTTCACCATCCCAGGCTGCTCCAAACCCCATCCAGCCAGGCCCTGGGCACTGCCAGGGATCCAGGGGCAGCCCCAGCTGCTCTGGGCACCTGTGCCAGGGACTCGACACGCTCACAGCCAGCAGTTCCTTCCCAGTATCCCCTCTATCCCTGCCCTCTGGCAGTAGGAAGCTATTTTCCCTTGTCCTGTCTCTCTGTCCCTTGTGCAAAGTCCCTCTCCAGCTCTCCTGGAGCTTCTTTAGGCCCTGGAAGGGGCTCTGAGGTCTCCCCTGGAACCATTTCTCCTCCAGGTGAACACCCTGAGGTATCCCAGCCTGGCATCAGAGCAGAGAGGCTCCAGCCCTGGGAGCATCTCCGTGGCCTTTAAATGTCCCAATGGTTCTGAGTTTATTTTTTGGCATCAGTTGCCTGCCAGTTTCCCAAAGCTTTGCCTGTGTTTTTCCATGCACACACCAGCTGAACCAGCACCTGCTCAGAGCTAGCATTTCACCAGGCACTTTGGACACTTGAGCCAGAGGCTGGAATGGTGATCCAAGTAAGCAGACACATTCCTGGGGCTGTTCCTGCCCTCCAGCTGTGTGCCAAACTTGAGCCTTGGCCCTTGGATCATCCACCTCTTCCTGGATGGGAAACAGTCACACATCAGACTTGAGGTTGTGCTCCAGGTTAAGTCTGAGGGCATCACTGAGAATGTTTTGTTTGATCCTTTTACAGTGTTGGACAAACAGCATTGCTGGGGTGGGTTTTGTCTCACCCAACCTCCTCCTGTTGAACTGTAGAAATACAGAAATGCAGCTCTGGGCCTCTGTGGTCATGGATGCAATGCCTACAGGACATTGTACCAGTACTGCCTCATTCTTAGAGGCATCAGTCAATACCAAGGCAAATCAAAGGCCTCTGGGGCACCTGTGGCACAGTCATATTCCATTATGGTAGTGGAGATTTTGAGTTTGTAGGAATCACCTTTGTCACAACTTGCTGTCATCTCTTCTTCCTTTACTCTCTTCTGTGCTTCTGTGCTCTGAATTGTTCCACAACTAAGCAAGGATGTGAGTTATAGAATTTTCTGTGGATCCTCTCTATGTGGGTGTGTTCTGGACTTGTCTCAACCCACAGCCCAACCTTCTCTGCAGGGCACTGCACCTCGAGTTGTTATTTATTTCTCCAGGAAAGCTGATGTGAAAATTGAATGTTGATCTGATCTTGTAGGGAGAGCTGAACCAACAAAGAGGGCTTGTCCCATCCAACTTCCTGGAAGCTGTCCCTTTGGATGGAGACATGGCCAAGGAATTCCACTCCAAAGATAAAGAAGCTTCTCCGCTGAGTGCTGAGAGCCAGGTGAGATGTGTGACTGCATGGCACTGCCCTCCAGGCTGCAGCGTGTCTGGAGCCTGGGCATTGCATGGCATGCAACACCCATCAGATCACTGCTGCATGCAGCCCGTTCATCCCAAGAAGTGCTGGGAGCTCTTCCCAAGGATATACTTGTAGTGCAGAAAGTGGCAGAAAAACAACACATTTGGGGATTAGAATAAACAAACCAAAACATCACAAAGAGGAGGATCCAAGAAGTTCTGATCACAGCCAGGCCCAAAACACTCACGCTTACCAGCTCAGAGCAACTGCTTTACCGCTGTTTCTGTTGGTGGAATATTTTTCCATCAGTAACATGCTATTTCTGTCAAAGACTGATTGTAAAGCGCCTTCAGAAAGTGTTTGATTCTAATTGATTTCATGTATTTATTTCTGCCTGTGTTATGCACCCGGGACGGTTCTTTTCTTCAGAGAATGAGGAAGAGAAGAGTCCAGTGATAGATATGAATGATACATAGAGAGAGCAACCATGTAAGTGTGTGAGACCCTCAACCTCCCACCCAGCCCAGTACCTCAAAGGCTCCTCCATCTGGAGTTGGTTCCTTTTCTTGCTTATGGTTTGACAGGCTGGTTTAGGGCTGTGGTGGCAAATCTGCCTTCAGGTCTGATGTCAGACCTTTCACTGCCACCTGGGTTCTGTGGTAAAGACAAACCATTCAGCACATCAAGTGCAGTTGGTTGGAACAATTATCTGGTGGTTTTGGGGACCAGGATGGGACTGTGCTGGATATTCAGGTTTGGGAAGGACCTGCTTTGTAATTCAGCTTGGTTTTTCTGTTCACATCTACAACCAAAGCGTCATTTGGCCTTTGCAAGATCCTCCTCAGTCTGAGCACACTTCATATTCAGCCTGGGGTTTTTTCCTTCTGGATTTTGCTCCTTCCTGAGAATAGTTGTGAAAAACCCCTGCCCACCATCCATTTTATTATTATTAAGAAAATAGTAACATTTAGTCCCTAAAACCAACCTTGTGTGGATAGTTGTTCTGGGGCTGGGTGGGTGAGACCCCTGGTTTTGGGGTCCAGTGGAAGCAGTGTTTGTTTTCCTTAGTTTCAGATGTTTGTTTTCCAGAAATTGTGTTGATCAGTAACACCTGAGAGAGCACTAAAACCACCCCTTAAAACTGGTATCACTCTTGTGCTTATCACTAATAACGTGTATGAGGATTTTGACAGAGCAGTTTTTCCTTTGTTTCTCTTAGAGAAGAAACCCCAATTTTAGTATGATTTTTCTCTTACCACATGAATCTGTGAGCTGGTTCTGTTGCTTTCCTGCCTCATAGAGACCTCTGAGAAGAGGAGAAATTGTGGAGGTACTTCAGGCCTGTCCTGAAGCTGTTCCACCTTTACCCAAAAAGTGTTTTCCAATGGTGCATGGACCGAGCCTGCACTGCTCTGGCTGCACAGGGGCATTTACATCCCTCCCACATCACACCCTGAGCATTGGTGAGCCCCTTCTGCTGCTAGCCCAGTGCTTTTGGGCATTTTATCCAAGGACTCTTTGTTACACAAATCATAAACGGTTTCTGGAGCAGAACTAGGGGATTCTTTCTTTTGCTCCCTGCTATGAGAGTGGGCTCCATGTTAGCGCTCACCTGGCTTTCTTTTTCTCTTTGCCTCCATAAATCTTGCATTTCTGGCTGCAGATGTTTCAGCTGGATTTATTCGGGTTTACTCCCAGACTTGTCTTTCTGCCCCTCTGCATCTGCTGGATGCTGAGCACCCTTGCAGGACTCCCAGTTCCTCTTCTTACCATGGCCACTGTTGAGAAGCCTCAGGGCTTAGCCAGTCTCTGTAATCTTCTGGAGGTCTTGCAGGGCACTTGTTCTTACGAAATTTGGTTTTGTTAATGTCCTGCCTTGTGTCCTGGAGCACACTGAGAGCCCAGCAGGCTCCATGGCTGAGGCATCATCAGTACCTGTCTCCATCCATGCTTTCAGGAGCTGCTTCACTTACTTAGCCATGGAGCAGCATCTTTCACCATGTCCTTAGTGGGTCTTTTGTGCTGTCCTGTTCTTAGCCCAATGTTCAGACATTTCTGGAGTTCTTAGCTAAGGAAGGGTCTGGGTTAAGGTACAAAATTTAAATCCACTGGAAACTTCCTAAGTAGAACTTCACCTGCATAGAGGGGAGAAGGCCAGGTTCTCTGGCTGAGGTTTATGTTGGTGTGATCTCCTTCTGCAGCTCTAACTTGTGCTTTTGTCTTTTGTTTTCTCTCTTTCCCACATAGCTAAATCCAGATGGATCTGTTGATCAGAGCAACTCCTCTCCATCTCCTCTGCCAGCACCTTCCTGCCTTGTCCCAGGCAAGCAGTGTCCAGAGCAGGCATCGCTGGCCCTCCTCACCTGCACTGGTGCACCTGGGCAGAGTAAAAAGAAGAGAGGCTTCTTCTTCAAAGGGAAAAACCTCTTCAAAAAACTTGGGTCCCATAAGAAAAACTAACAAGGGGTTTATTCCATCCGGGCTGCCCACACAGCCCCAGAGACTGAGTTCAGGAGAAGCCCTCTGCAATAAAATGATTATTTTCATAGGGAAGAAGTATGTGTTGAATAGAGAAAACCCTGAAGGGTGTAGGAGCTGAGAGCCCCTGGAGAAAAAGTGGCTCTGGGGTGTGAGGGCTCAGCTCTGGGATCCAGCATGTCCTACTCCATGTAGCCCTCAGTGTACTGGTTCCCTGTAAATATTTTAATTTAAGGATTATATTCTGGCTGTAAGTTAGCTAACTGGCTTTTCCCAGCAAAACCCCAGCCCCTTAGGAGAGATCCCTTGTATTCCACACCCTGGTATTTCTCTGCTCCAAAGGAGGTTGTGTCAACTCCTTCACCTGCTGCAAAGAAAATCTGCACTTTTCTGTTCCTGTGACTCCCCTTCGCTGTTTCTGGGCTGATGAGTGAGTTCTTATTTGTACTGTAACCCTGTAAATACGCAGCTGTGCCTCGGAGCATCCCACACTGCCTCAGTCAGCTTCCAGCACGAGGATCCCGGAGAGGAAGGAGCGATGCCCTGGTGGGGGTCAGTTCTTCAGCGTGGGGGTGAGCTGCTGCCAGCTGCTCCTGCCTGGTTCACCTTGATCACACACTGGCTGGGGACTCCGCCTTATTATTTATTTATCAATTTATTTATCAATTGATTTATTTATCTACCTATTTATTTATTTATTTGTCTGTCTGCCTCTCTCCACGGTTCTGTTCAGCTGTGTCTGAGCTGCTCCTGAGCCAGGGGGAGAGCAGGGCTGGGGCTGGGCAGCTCTCACTGTTTCTGTTGATGTGTTCCTGCAGTTGAGACTCAGCCTGTCCAAGCACAGAGGGGTTTCTATGCCATGGTTTCTGTCCTTCCCCGTGTTTCTTTCTCTGCATGTTCCAATGGGTCCTTGTTCTGAGCAGGGCAGTTCTGTGAGCTCCGTGAGTGGTGCCAGCACAGTGGCCATGAGTGGTGGTGGTATGGTATGTTTTTATTTAATATCAAATTTTATTATAATAAAGTCTATTTTCACAAAAATACATTTTCCTTAAAAAAGCCAAAGATTCAGTGATGGTTCTTCAGGGGGTGGGGAAATGGTAGCAGCCACCTGCACCTTGAGGATGTTGTGCACGTTGTGTGTCCCCTTCTCAGAGGGACAGCTGTGGCTGTGGATGCCCAGGGGTGGGGTGAGGGCAGGGGCTGAGGTGGCCACCAGGGAGGGCTGTGGGCATTGGGCTGCCCAGGGTGCCTGGGCTGGCCCCCTGCACTCCCAGCTCCATTGAGAGAAATATTCCGTGAGGATCTTGGTACCACAGTAAGGCACCGTGTCCTGTGGTGGATGGGAGTCAGGGCAAGGACAGACCAAAGACTGTGGATGATGTGCTGCAGCTCTGCTGGAGTTTCCGTGGCTTTTGGAGCAGCCTCAGTGATGAAACACATCAGCAACCCAGAGCCTTATCTTCAGCCTGTCCTCTCGTGGAGGAAGTCGTTGCTGTTTTAACTGAATTTACCAACTGGAGTTTCTTAAGTGAATTGTTGAAGGTCTTTTGAAAGAAACTGTCATTGGTTTTATCAGTTCCTCAGGGGATGAACTGAAGAATAAAACCTTTAGGAAGAAAAGCAGCTGCTGGAATATTCTGGGGTGTGTCCAGAGCCAGAGGCCCCCTGAAGGCAGTGCCTGCCTGGCTCCCTCGCTGCTGGTGCTTCCATCCTCCCTGGCCATCTGAGCCCCTGGGACCAAAAGGTGTGTGTTGTGTCTCTAACTCCTGTAAATTTCTCTGTGATAGACCCAGACCCATCATTCAGCAAAGTCTCCCTAGTTCAGCTGGTTCCCCAACACCAGACAGGCTGGACAGCAAAGCTTCAAAGAAGTCTCCATGAAAAAGATTTAACAGCTTCAAGCTGTTAGAGCTAAACCTGAAAGGCTACAAGAAACAAAAAAGGTAAAATAAAGATATAATCCAGATGTTCTCCTCTGCTTCTAATCACTGTGCCACAGCCCAGGTGTGGATGGCACCTCTCTGCTTGGAGGAGCTGCTGGTGGCATCAATATTTTCCTGTTTCAGTTCTCCAGATGAGCAGCGGGTGGTCTCTGAGTGCGAGGGCTTGGTGCTTGTGTTGGTGCTCACCAGAAGGCTCAGCCAGGCCCGTGGCCTTTCCCATTCACCCTGATCTGGGAGAAGGGTCACAGTCTCCAGGGAAAGTAAACATTCAAGAGACAAAGCATCTCACAAGCCCCCACTTCCATGGTTTCTGAAGCAGTTGGAGAACAATTTTTTTTAATTTTTTTTTTTTTTTGAGAGCAGTTTGGTGTGGTGTTTCTCAGAGGTTGATGTAGGAGTTCATGTCCCAGCAACAAAGGGGCTCATGGGCATCCTGGGCAGTGTCCTGGTGACACCGAGCTGCGTGTTGGGGTCACACACTGGAGGGCAGGGATGGGGCATCCATGGAAAGGACCCGGACAGGCTGGAGAGGTGGAGAGGTGCAAAACTCATGACACTTAACAAGGCCAAGGAAAAGGTCCTACATGGAGCTGGGGCAATGGCAAGCCCAAGTACAGGCTGGGAAGAGGATGGATGGATGGATGGATGGATGATGGATGGATGGATGGATGGATGGATGGATGGATGGATGATGGATGGATGGATGGATGATGGATGGATGGATGATGGATGGATGATGGATGATGGATGGATGGATGGATGGATGGATGGATGGATGGATGGATGGATGGATGATGGATGGATGGATGATTGATGGATGGATGGATGGATGATGGATAGATGGATGGATGGATGGATGATGGATGGATGGATGATTGATGGATGGATGGATGGATGGATGGATGGATGGATGGATGGATGGATGGATGATGGATGGATGGATGATTGATGGATGGATGGATGGATGATGGAGGATGGATGGATGGATGATGGATGGATGGATGGATGGATGATGGATGGATGGATGGATGATGGATGATGGATGGATGGATGATGGATGATGGATGGATGGATGGATGGATGATGGATGGATGGATGATGGATGGATGGATGGATGGATGGAAGTACTGAGGGATGGATGATGGATGGATGGATGGATGGATGATGGAGGATGGATGGATGGATGATGGATGGATGGATGGATGGAAGTACTGAGGGATGGATGATGGATGGATGGATGGATGGATGATGGTTGGATGGATGGATGATGGATGATGGATGGATGGATGATGGATGATGGATGGATGGATGGATGGATGATGGATGGATGGATGATGGATGGATGATGGATGGATGATGGATGATGGATGGATGGATGGATGATGGATGGATGGATGATGGATGGATGATGGATGGATGGATGGATGGATGATGGATGGATGGATGATGGATGGATGATGGATGGATGGATGGATGGATGGATGGATGGATGGATGGATGGATGGATGGATGATGGATGGAGGATGGATAGATGGATGATGGATGGATGGATGGATGGATGGATGGATGGATGGATGGATGGATGGATGATGGATGGAGGATGGATGGATGATGGATGGATGGATGGATGGAGGATGGATGATGGATGATGGATGGATGTCACATGTGTCAGAAACCCCCTGTGCCCTGGGCTGATGCCCCCCTGTGGGCAGAAGGGGAGGGGGGATTCTGCCCTTCTGCCCTGCTCAGATGAGACCCCACCTGCAGAGCTGCTTCCAGCCCTGGGGCCAACAGCAGAAGGATGTGGAGCTGCTGGAACAAGTCCAGAGAAGACCATGGAGCTGCTCCAGGGCTGGATCCCCTCTGCTGTAGCACCAGGCTGGGAGAGCTGGGGGTGTTCACCTGGAGAAAGCTCTAGGGAGACCTTAGAGCCCCTTCCAGAGTCTAAAAGGGCTCCAGGAGAGCTGGAGAGGGACTGGGACTGGGAGAAGTGCTCCCACTCTGTGCTGGTGATCCAAGAAGTTTTGACCCATGAGGACAAACACAATTGCAGTGGAGCTGAGGAGCAGCTCCTCTGCCTCCCTCTACACCTCCACGATCAAACACATCCCTCACTGATCCCTCTGTCCTGCCAACATTGCAAGGATTTGTCCATTAGGTGCTTTTGCTCAGGGACAGGGAGAGGGGCTTTGGCCTGTGGCCCAGGAGGTGCTTTTCCAGCTGAGCTCCTGGTGCAGCAGCTCTTTGTGCAGCCACCAGACCCACCTGGGCTGCCCCAGCGGCTGGAGGGTGATCAAACCATCATCCCAGTGGCTCCTCCTGCACAGGAAGAAGGAGCAGCTCTCCTGGACCCCCGGGGGATATGGGGCAGAGGAGGTGGGATGGGGAGTGCTACACACTGCAGGTGCCTCCGGGAGCAGATCTGAAGGCGTTGCTTCGACCTTTAAAAGCGGCAGAGGATGAAGAGCACCACGGGGGAAGGAACCTTGTCCCTGGAAGACACCCCCAGAAGGGCTCAAGACTCTCAAAGCACCGCAAAGTATTCACATCTCCACCTTCAAAATTCCCGGGAAGGCTCCGGTGAAGCAGCAGGCTGCGCTCCCAGCCGCGGGCAGAGGATCCTCCCCGGCGGTGCCGGGAGCTCCCGGGGCCGATAACGCCGGGCAGATAAAAGCGGGCCCGAGGGGCCGCGGGCAGGGAGGAGGCGGAGGATCGCAGGTGAGAGCTTTTCTCTTGTGCAGAGTTTGTTTCTCTGCCGGGGGAGGGTCTGGGGAGCTGAGTCCGGGCTGAGCTCAGCTCCGGTGCTGCTGTCGCCAGGGGCTGCTCCGCAGGGACCGGGCTTAGCCCCCAATTTCAGGGTGAATTGGAGGTGGTGCTCGGCCCACAGCTCTGGGCTCATTGTGGGAGCTGATTGCTTGGAGCAGCCTTGGGAAGTAAGTGGGTCAGCTTTGGGAAAAACATCACAAACATCTATTAAATCATCCCCGCTCCTTCTGCAGCCCGTGGTAAAGGAACAGCTAGGTAATAACTGAATAAATGTTGATGATAAATAAATGAAATAAAATGCTGTATTTTATAATTATGGGGATAGAGTGATACCCAGCTCATGCTTGGCTTCACTCTGGTTCTATTGAGGAACACAGTTCACTCAGTGATTTTTGTAGCAACATTCTAAATATTGAAGTATTATTTCCTCCAAACTTCTGGTGTAACTTTTAATCTAAATATACTCAATCCCAGGCTAATCAGGAATAAAGAGAATACAGTCCTTATGTGTTTTTATGTGACATGACTACT
This sequence comes from Poecile atricapillus, assembly GCF_030490865.1. NCBI lineage: Eukaryota > Metazoa > Chordata > Aves > Passeriformes > Paridae > Poecile > Poecile atricapillus. The sequence goes on from NC_081269.1 coordinate 10,637,845, forward strand.
TGCAAGGAGGACTCCTGGAATTCAAAGGCAGAGAAACAGAGGTGCAGAGGACCTGTTGCGCTTTCCTGGCGCCTCCCTCTTCCCCACCAGCTCTTCCTATTTGCATGCTCTGTGTGCTGCCCTGGCAGCAGATTCTGGTCCCTTTGTGTTGCCCCCTAAGTCCCAAGCATCACATTCCCAGCAGTGCTGGCAGTCTCTGGACAGGAGGCTGCTCCTTTTCCTCCCGGCACTGTCAGGACCTCCCAGGCAGTGCACTCCCTCCTGGAAGCGTTGCACTGGGAAGGGGATGCTCCATGAGCTCCCTTGACATGTGCCATCCTTCACCTTGGCACGGACCTTCCTGATGCATCCACGTGTTTTTGGTCTTCACTTATATTTCTTTGCAGGGATGAAGGCAGAAAGCTTCCTGGGGTCGCTGGTGGTCCTCAGCCTGTTCCAGGCATCTGTATCTTCTTCTTACGGTACTGTCCCTCCCTCAGGCTTTGCAGGTCAGGGGATTTTCTGAGTGGGAAAGATAAAGCAATGTCTGGAAGAGCCTGTCATTCAGCAGCACAGCCCTGAAAATGTGCAGGACAGATGGTGCCTGCACCTCTCACTGTTTGGGGCTGTTTGAAGCCTCCACTGATGAAGGCACTGTCTTCATGGCCAAGAGAGACTCTCAGACTCCCCTGAGGATTATATTTACATGCAGATCTCTGGAGAGTGAGCAGCACTTGCCTCCAGCGCTGCTGTGTCCAGTCGCTGGGTGCTGGAGGCTCAGGGATGCTCCCTCACCTCTGCTCCTCCCTTTCCCCGCTCAGATGTGCGGCTGCCGCTGTCGGACACATCCCTGCTGAGCAGCGTGGCCGAGGCCCGGCAGCTGGTGGATGCCGCCTACAAGCGCACACGGGACCGGTGAGAGCGGTGCTGGGTGTGGAGTGTCCCCTGTCCCCCGTCCCTGTCCCCTGTCCCCTGTCCCCTGTCCCTGTCCCTGTCCCCTCCTGCACCGCAGCCTCCCCGGCCTCTCCTGCTCTCCGCAGCGCAGGGACAGCGCGGTGGGGATGTCCGGGAGCACAGTGGGCTGTCACCCAGCTTCTGTCTGCGAGGTTTGGTGCCTCATGGATGCGATTTGCCTTCTGCAGATTTGGGACATGCCATGCCTGATGCTCAGGTGTGCGACTGCAGCATCCCTGCCCCATCTCAGATTTTGGTTTCTTGTCCCTTGCAGCATAAAGAAGAACCTGCAGAACAATGCCTTGACCCCAGCAGAGCTCCTGAGATATTTCAAGCAGCCAGTGGAGGGAACACGAGCGGCTGCCCGGGCCGCAGATTATCTGCAGACCACCCTGAGCCTGCTCAAAGAGAGGCTGCGGTGGGCTGTGAGGGGAGACTTCAACGTCACAGGTAGGATCCCCCTTTGCTGGGAGGAAGGCAGAGAAGGAAGACACGGGGCTTGGTCACTGGGGCTTGGGAGGAGGGAAGAATAGGGGGTTGTGATGGGCTGTGGCAAATCTCTCCCATGTGGCTGCAGTGAAGCAAATCTGAATTATTTTTCTGTGTTCTTTTTCCATCTTAAATGTTATTTGGGCGTTTTTCAGTTAGTGAAAGGGTTCTGTGCACTTCCCGGGTTCCTTCTGCTGCATCAAGGTTCATATTCCAATGTGTCAGATCTTGGAAGGCTTTGGTAGATAGTCTGCTGCTTGAGTAGGGAATGAGCAAACCAGAGATGACTCCCAGCAGCTTGGCCCCAAGGAAGGCAGTTCTTCAGCCAGACCTCAGATGGCACTGAAGTCACAGCATGGACACGACACTGTCCAAACAGAGAATGGGGAGATGTGAGAGGACATTCAATTCAGTGTGTGTCTGGAGGAACAACAGCTCTGTGAGCTGGAGCCAGGCTCAGCTGCTGAGAGAAGGAGGCAAATCAGGGCCAGTGAGAGGAACGGCTCAGGGACACACAGGGAGGACTCCTGTCATATAAATATGAACTCACGGGGATCATGGAACGGTTTTGGTGGGAGGGAACCTTAAAGCCCATCCAGTGCCACCCCTACCAAGGGCAGGGACACCTTCCAGTATCCCAAGCCCCATCTAGCCTGGCCTCAAACACTTTCCCACCACTGCAGTAAAGCACTGGCAGGATAAGACACATCATGGGCTGCTCTGGCTTTGCTCCAGGACAGGATGGGCTGGAAGGCAATGGCAGAACTGTCTGTGCATAGCTCCAGCCTTTCCATCCAGGACTGATGTTCCAGCACCACTACAGAGCCCTGTGAGGGCCACCTGCCTGCCACCTCTCACCCAGTGGCTTTTTAAACCATGCTGTGACCCAGACTGTTGGTGGCAGCAGTGACCAGGAAACCTCCGAGGGACAGGATGTGTAGTGAGAAGCCAGAGACAGCAAGGAGCATCTTCTCTATGGAGACAGACTGGGAGAGCTGGGGGTCAGCCTGGAGAAGAGAAAGATCTTCTAGTGCCTAAAAAGGCTTAGGGAAAAATAAAGGAGAGACTTTTTACATGCGTAGATAGTGACTAAAAGAGGAGAGATTTGGATTATATGTTGGGAAGAAATTGCTGGCTGGGAGTGTGCTGAGGCCTTGGCACAGGCTGTCCAGAGAAGCTGTGGCTGCCCCATCCTTGTGGGTGTCCAAGGCCAGGTTGGAGCAACTTGGGAAGGTGTCCCTGCCCTTGGCAGAGGGTTGGCACAAGATGGTCTTTAAGGTGTCTCCAACCCAAACCATTCCATGATTCTGTAATTCTGTAAGACTTTTCTTGTTGAACTCTGCCCCTTAGCTCCCCTGCAAAGGGAAATGTGCACAGAAAAACACAATTGCCCCAGTGAGCCCAGCCACAGGATGGTTCTTTTCCAGGCAGCTCTGAGCAGGGGTGACACACGCTGGGAGCTGCTTCCAGGAGGAAAACTTGTAACAGTCCCTAGGATGGCTGGGACTGCATTTTATGGGAGATAAAAAGGGAGAGGAGAGGAAGTGCCAATACTAGAAAACCATTCTGATGCTACATGGGCCTAACATGTGATTATAAATAAGATCTGACCACAGCTTTGCTCATTTTGATGCTTTTCAAACCAGCAAAAACATCTTCTGCTCAAAGAGGATCCTCGGCACACCTTCGAGCAGGAAGATTTAAATGACAGCACATTGTGATTGTGCAGATGATGCTAGGTGCAGGTACAAGGGTACAGAAAAACCTTTTCCTGAGCAAACCCAGCAGGGCCAGTGTGTTCCTGCATGTTTTTTCTCCCTTTTTCCATGCCAGACTTTCTGACTCCAGCTCAGGTGGGGGTGATTTTCAAGGCTACTGGATGTGACCAGCAGGAGAAGAAAATAAATTGTACATCTTCTGGCTACAGGACCATCACTGGTGAATGCAACAACAGGTGAGGGGCTGTGTCAGCAGGAGGATGGATGGATGATGGATGATGGATGATGGATGGATGATGGATGGATGATGGATGGATGGATGGATGGATGGATGGATGGATGGATGGATGGATGGATGATGGATGATGGATGGATGATGGATGGATGATGGAGGGGCCAGGAGAAGAGGAAATGGCACCCCTGAGCACGGGTGTTTTATAGGGACAGTTCAGAAACATTCCCTGTAAAAACAGAGCTGGGCAGCTCCTGGGAGCAGCTGAGGCAGAAGAGGGAGCTCAGCCAGCTCTTCCTGCCCCAGGGTGCTTTAGCCTTCAGGGAGTTGTGTAGGAACTAAGGAGAGACCTTCCTGCCCCCTTCCACTTCAGGGAAATGATGTGGACTTAGGGCAGATTATTAAAGGTCTTTTCCAACCTAAACAATTTTATGATTATTGTTGTTATTCTTATTAATCCTGGGATTTACTGACACCAAACTTACAGAGCTGCAGCAGATCCCCAACCACAGCGTGCCCCATTCCAAGGTCCATGTCTCTCCATATCCATGAGCTGTTGGCTCCAACTGTTTGCTGTTTTTCCATTGCCTCTGACAGGAGGAACCCATCCCTAGGAGCCTCCAACAGAGCCCTGGCCAGGTGGCTGCCAGCAGAATATGAGGATGGCGTGTCCGTGCCCCGTGGGTGGACAGAAGGAAGGCGTTTCTCTGGATTCCCCCTTCCACTGGTAAAGTTTGTAACAGTCTCAGAATACAGCCTATAGCCTAGGGATTGTCAGTTCCAGGACAGGCTGCAGGCATCAAAGGGCTCACCCACCAGCTGGAGTTGTGGATCATGTTGGACGAGCTTAAATTCACCAGCTGCAGGGTGATGGTCTGAGAATATCCAGGGGGATCTATTAGGAATGTCCATCAAAGAACAGTCTTGGCCTGGAGGCTTAGAACCCTGTGCTCAGCAAAAGGCGCTTGGTGATGGTGACACCTTCCTGCACAGACAGATTTGGGGGTTTTTGTCTGCAAAACACAAGAAGTGCCCTGGGAATTTTTGCTGATGACCCCACAGCTGGGTGTGCCCATTTACACACGTCATTTCCCACCAATGTGCTCTGCCTCCATCCCCCCAGGTCCGACAAGTGTCCAACGATATTGTTCGCTTCCCCCCGGAGCAGCTGCAGATGGATCAGCAGAGATCCCTCATGTTCATGCAGTGGGGCCAGTTTATTGACCACGACCTGGATTTCAGCCCAGAAACCCCAGCCAGAGTCCCATTCAGGGGTGAGGCAGACTGTGACACCAGCTGTGCCAAGGAGCCTCCCTGCTTTCCCATCCAGGTACAGGCAGCCTCCTTCTTCCAGGGAAGGGAGAGAGAGGGCATTTGCCCTCTGACCAGGAGATGTTGGTGGCTTTCCTGATCCTTGGCCATGGAGGAACACCCCCCCAGAACTGGCCAAGGAGGTCAGAGCACTCTGTGTGGTGGCAGTGCTGTGTTCCAGGGGCTGTCCAGGGTTCAGGCACAGGCACTGCCTTTGCTGTGTTTCCAGGCATTTGCCCATTTCCCTCAGCAATGTGTTTTTCCTTTGGAGCAGTAGTGCAAAGACAGCATGGGTGATGCCTGGAAAAAAGGAAATGTCACAGACAGGCACTGGGGAGTGTCAACACCCCAGAAAATCCACGGGACTGAAGTGCTCTTTGTACAGGACAAGGGAGTGCTGAGATCTCCCAGCAATGCCTGCGGTGTTGGCAGGAGTCACATCACGGTCCCTGCTCCAGTAGATCGCAGAATCACAGAATCATTGGGGTTGGAAAAGCCCTCCAGGATCATCCAGTTCAACCTGTGCACGATCCCCACCTGGTCCCCAGCCCAGAGCCCTGACTGCCACCTCCAGCCCTTCCTTGGGCAGCTCCAGGGATGGGCACTGCAAAGCTCCCTGGGCAGTTCCAGTTCCTGAGCTCCCTTTCCATGGGGAAATTCCTGCTCTGTCCACCCTGAGCCTCCCCTGGCCCAGCCTGGGGCCGTTCCCTCTCCTCCTGTCCCTGTTCCCTGCCAGCAGAGCCCGACCCCCCAGGCTGTCCCCTCCTGCCAAGGACTTGTGCAGAGCCAGAAATTCCCCCTGAGCCTCCTTTGCTCCAAATCATGTCCATGTCCCTCCTGCAGCCCTGCTCTCCAGCCTTTGAAATTCTGCTGCAGCTCTGGCTCCCACATGTCCTCCTGATTCCTCTCAAGGAAAACTATGATGGGATGGAACATCACTGAGCATTTCCCTGACATGCATTTGAGAATGCTGGAAGGGTCACAAGTTCTAGATGACAACTATCTATGGTGTAGATATGGAGATAAGAAAACCGAGCCTTAAAGATGCAATCCAATATATTTATTTTCAAGGGAAAAACTTTAGCAATCCATAGGACTTTAGGGCAATCTAGGTGTCTCCAGGCTGTTTGGGACTTGGGCTCCTGCCTGGCTCCATCTCCTGAGCCACTGATGAATTTTCTCTATCTGCAGATCCCACCTAACGACCCCCGAATCACCAACAGGAGGGATTGCCTCCCTTTCTTCCGCTCGGCTGCGAGCTGCACGCGGGGCAGGGCGCTTCGGGAGCAGATCAACGCGCTGAGCTCGTTCCTGGACGGCAGCGTGGTGTACGGCAGCGAGGTGGCCGTGGCCCAGCGGCTGCGGGATCGCAGCAGCCAGAGGGGCCTCCTGGCTGTGAACCACAACTTCACGGACAGGGGCAGGGCGTACATGCCCTTCGGCCCCATGAGGAAGGAGCCCTGCCTCAAGGCCAGTGGGGCAGCTCAAATCCCTTGTTTTCTTGCAGGTGAGTTGGGTGTTTGCACCCCAAACCTGGAATCTGGAGCAGACAGTTCCTAGAAGGGGCTTCTGACTCTCAGCAAGGAGCAGTTCCTGTTCCATGGCTGGAACAGACCCATCAATTCTTTTACAGTCATCAGTTCAGGCTGCTTCGGAAGTGCTTTTGAAAATCCAGTGTCTTATTTGTGACTTTTCTGGTCCCTGAGAACTGGGGGAGTTTTACATGTGCAGTTGCCTCCCAGGGCTTAGCGTTTCCTCACAGAGCTCTATTGGAAGCTCTGGCTGGATGCATTCTGCTCATGGAAACCTCACAGTGCTGCTTTTGTTCCTCCTTCCGCAGTTCCTCACAGGCAGCCTTTGAGAGAAGATGAAAAGGGCTCTGTGCCAAGTGCAGGAGAAAATCCCTCTATTTACTCTGGGACAAGGGGACTAAATACGACATATTTACTTTTCTGAGTGCTTGTCTATACTCTCATCACCTGCTTGCTCTTGTGTTTCCTGCCCCAGATGTTTGAAGAAGGATTTGCTATTTCATTGTGATGCTTTCTAATTTATTCCTCCAAGTTGACTCATTTTGCTTTTCTTTTTACTCTCCAAAGAGCCTGTTTGTGACTATCACCTTGCTTTGGCCACAGTTTCAGCTGGTTTGAAGACCTTCTGATTTTCAGAGCTTCCTTGGACATCTTGACTTCCCTCTGCCCATTTGCATTTCTCTCTTTGCTGTGACACCAAATGTCTCGGATATGGGAGCCTGGAGAACACCTACTTGTATTTAACTTTTTAAGTTAATACTCCCAGCCCTTCACTGAAACTTTCCCCACCTCTCTACAATTCTCAGCTCAGCCAGGACAGCACCTGGCTTTTGTTGCCTTAGCAGAAATTCAGTTTTTGCCTGGTGCTGTCCAATCCCTGAGTTCTCTCTCCTCCTTTGTGTTTCCTACCCATTTTCTTCACAACACAAGTACTGAGACATCTAAAAATTCTTCTGTGTGTGCTTCCCGATGTGACATTCCCACTCCAGTGCCATGTGTGCCCCTTCCAGGTGACACCCGTGCGAGTGAGATGCTGGAGCTGGCCTGCATGCACACGCTCTTTGTGCGGGAGCACAACCGCCTGGCTGGAAAGCTGAGGAGCCTCAATCCCCACTGGAATGATGAGAGGCTCTACCAGGAGGCACGAAAGATCCTGGGAGCCATGATCCAGGTACAAGCCATGGTCCCACATGACTGCCTGCAGTCTCACAAGGTTCACGTGTCAGGCTGTGCTAGTGTGGAGTGGCCAAAGGGTGCAGGATTTTGGGGGGAAAGGACCAGATTCGTTTCACCAGTGCCTTTTGACCAAAGCAAAATCAGACAGAGATACCTGAAATAACAAGCACAGAGAGGTCCCCCTGAATCTTTGATGACCCTTTACTTTTAAATTTACAAAGTGCTTGATGAAGTTTTTAATGGCACATTTTCGTTTGAGGGACAGACGGAAAAGTCAGAGGAAAAGCTTTTCTAACTGGTGTTTTGTACCCCATAAAAATGGTACTGAAAATCTGGATTAAAATTCCTCAGGTCGTGAATCTCCTCCTCAATGATTCCCTGCCATTGCAGGGGGTTGGAATGAGATGATCTTAAAGGTGCCTTCCAACCCAGCCACTCTGGGATTCTATGAAGAAGCCCCATGGGCTGGTGGGTGCAGGCAGTCATGGTGTCTCTCCTAGGGACTGGGCTGCACCCCAGACTTGACCCTGAGTGAGATTCTGGGGTCACACAAACACCTCTGTGCTTGGGAGGGAACTCCCAAAGTCTCTTGCTCAGGCAGGAAAGGCTGGATCCTATGGGAGAAAGGGACGTGGGGTTTCCAAAGGAACTGCACCTCCTTTGAAGCCTGTCTTCTGAGCTGGTCTAACAAAAAACAAAAAGCAGGAATATCAAAATGTTTATGTTTTTATGCTCTCAATTTAAATATTATTGTATCGTTGAAAAAACATGTTGGGCAAGACAAACACTCAAAGGATTGTTCTAAAAAGCATCATCTCCATCATTGTGTTTATATCAATGGTTTCATCTTCATGTGGTATTCAGACAATTAATTAATTTTCTCCTACTGACATAGAATTTGATTTTTTTTTTTTTTTTTTAATTATATGTTGCTACCTCCTCAATACCCCAGAGGGACATGAGAGCAGGGTTGGAAATCTCTGCTGTGGGAGGACCCAGGGAGCTGCCTGTGGGTGGTGCTACCCCCATTATCTGCCGATGTTATCTTTGCCATCTGAGGCACCAAGGGTGCAATTCTGCCTACCTGAAGGGAACTGTGACAAGGAGCCAGTATTTGAGAGGATTTGGCAGGCTTTTGTCTTCACAGAATCACAGAACCAATTTGATTGGAAAAGACCTCTGAGATCATCGAGTCCAACCTATTATTATGCTGCTCTGAGCTGCCAGAGTGTTGTGGCAGACAGAACATGAAAAACAACTTTGTTTCCACAGAAACTGATGGCCAAGACATTAACAGTTCACCCTTCCCTCGTTTCCCCCTAGATCATAACCTACAGGGACTACCTGCCTCTCCTGTTGGGATGCAGGTTCCACAGGCTCATTCCTCACTATCGGGGCTACAACGAGTCTGTGGATCCTCGGATATCCAATGTCTTCACCTTGGCTTTTCGCTTTGCTCACGCCTCAGTCCCTCCAACTGTTGGCCGCTTAGATGAATATTACAGACCCATAACTCCTGAAATTCAACTCAGAACCTCCTTCTTTGCTGTCTGGAGGATCATTCAAGAAGGTAAATCCTTTCCTGCAGCTCTGCAGTGTGGGTTTATTTCATTCATCCTTTCCTGCCCTCTCTTGATGACCTCTTGCTTCAGCCAAATTCAAAAGCATTTTATGTTCAATGTATTAAATGGCCTTTACTACCAGCCAGAGTTATCCCAACAGAGGGATAACCCTGTAGAAAAGGGCAGCCCATCGTGTTTCAAAATGATCTGATTGCTTAATTGCTATGACCTCAACATTATTCAAAGTATTTTCTTCTTAATTCTTTAAGTGCAGGGAAATTTATTCTCATGTAGTAGAAGCTCATAATTACATATAAACTGTGCTCACCTCTCTGGGGCCTCTTAGCCACACACCAGCCTCTCCACACTCCTCACATGTCCCTGCTTCAGGTGGAATTGATCACAGCTTCCCTGTGCCACCTCTGCAGGTGGGATTGATCCCTATCTCCGGAGCCTCATGGCCAGCCAGGCCAAGCTGATGACGCAGCAGCAGATGGTGGTGGGCGAGCTCCGGGACAGGCTCTTTGAGCAGATTGAAAGGATTGGGTTTGATTTAGCTGCACTCAACATGCAGCGCAGTCGAGATCACGGCCTTCCAGGTAAGGCAGCTGTGGGAGCAGAGCTTACAGAGAAAAACAAGTGGAAATCAGGCATTTTTGCGATTAAACATTGAGAAGCTTCTCCAGCCCATGCTTGGCTGAAATTACTCAGGAGTTGGATTCAGTGATCCTTATGCATCTCTCCCAGTGCAGGATATCCAGTGATTCTATGATGTTCTTTCCCAAACCTTTTCCTTGTTTCTGAACAACCACAGGTAGGTGGGTGGAGGTTGAGCACTGAAGGCAAAGTCTGGCAGAAGCTGCATGAGAGACGTGGAGGCAGAAGAATGCAGGGCATTGCACAAACCAGAGTTTAGTATTCAGTGACTGACTAATTTCTATTGTCCAAGTGAAAAAACTGGTAAAGTAGTTCAGCAGCAAGATTGCAGGAGTGGAATTAGGACTGTAAGTCCCCTGTGACTTCTCTGCAGCCATCTGCAGTGGTCCAGCCACACGACTGGAAGAGCAGATTCCAGTATGTAAAGAAACTCTCATCATAATTTCTCTATTAAGCCTGTGTCCCAGAGAAAAAAAACAACCAAGCACGTCAGAACCACCCTCAGGGCTCAGGAAGGTGCAAAACCAGTGTAATGGTATTGCAAGATGGTCTTGAGAAATAGATTGTTGATTGCACTTCAGAGCTGGCTCCTGGGTGGGTCCTCGCCCAACAGTGTCATTAGGCTGAGCTAAGAGCCTGGAGCTGCTGTGTCAGCAGCATCCTGAGAGATGCAACAGTGCTCCTGTTTCAAACTGGGATGAAAACTGAGCTGGATCCATGGGTTTTAAGCCCAGTCAGAGGCTTTGCAGTACATCCAGATGCATCATCAGCTCAGAGGATTGCTCTGCCTTGGCCACTACAGAAGGCTGTGATTTTTCCATGCTTGATTGAGGGACACCATCATGCAGAACCTGATCAGAACCACAAATCCTGGGTTTCCAGGCCTGACATGACTACTGGTGTCACAACTTTGGGAAAGAGAGGGGAAAATCTTTCCAGGAGGGGGTAGCACATTACTGCTCTATCTGCTCTGACATCCAACTGCTTGCAGGTTACAACTCCTGGAGAAAATTCTGTGGGCTCTCACAGCCATCTGGAGTGAAGTCACTTGGTCAAGTGTTGAGGAATCAGAACCTGGCAAGGAAGTTCCTGCAGCTCTACGGGACACCGAAGAACATTGACATCTGGATTGGGGCCCTTGCAGAGCCCTTTGTGAAAGGAGGCCGAGTTGGGCCTCTCATGGCTTGTCTCATTGGCACCCAGTTCAGGAACATTCGTGATGGGGATAGGTAGGAGAGGAGATGGGTATCCCAACCCCAAAGTCCAGGGAGGCTGGAGTTTATGCAGAGTTCTTAATGCTGATCTAAAAACTATTCCAGTTGTTTGTTGCTTTTCTTTTCGGTACTCCTTCAAAAGTTTCATTTTCTTTGTAGTGATTTTCTTACTCCATCTGATGGTTGAGATACTGGGCTGAGATCCCAGCAAAGTGATATCTCACTATTTCTTCTTCCCTCCCCCAGTTCTGAACTGGAACCCTCTGCTCTGACGTGTGGCAGGGTTTGGTCCTTGCTTGTGATGGATGTGGTGGGTTGGGGTTTTCTTGTCAGTCAAAATCACTTCAGCAGTGCTGAGGTTTCAATACACCTGAATTCCTCCTCCTCCTCCTCCTCCTTGAGGTTGCTCAGGGACTTCAGGTGCAGCAGTGAGTTATGTTCCCCATTTTAAGCTGGATTTTCTGAAGCAAGATCCCTGTACCAGCCAGCAAAATTGCTTGAAAATGGCAATTTTCAGGCAATACAACCTGAAACAACCCATGTTTCCATGAAACAGTTCTGCTGAGAAAGACTTATGACAAGCTCAAGCCCCTGGATGAGGAGCTTAGAGTCAGTCAGTCGCACGTCTAGAAATCCTAGATGCTTATGACAGGAAATGAACCCTTTTCTACAAAACTGAGTGATTACAGGGCTTGCTCCAACATGGCAATCGTTTGGCTGTAACCACAGCCTGGGCACAGTCTCTGCAGCCTTTCCTATTTGAAAGAGTGTACCTGTGCCTCATCTGAGGACAATTAATTCAATTGCAGCTTTGTTACCTGCTCATGGCCAAAAGAAAAGCAAGATAATTATCCAGCTGGTGAGTCAGGGCTCTTGATTTAAATAACAGAAATTCAAATTTGTTCTTGGAAGAAGAAATTAGTGTAAATGGGAATTAATATTGTGGGAATCATCAATGTGAATAAGGCAGAAATCCATTGTGTCTTCTTTCTCCTGCAGGTTTTGGTGGCAGAACCCTGGGGTTTTCACTCCTCGCCAGCGCCTTTCACTGGCCCAAATCTCCTTGTCGCGAATAATATGTGACAATACCCACATCACTAAAGTATCAAGGAATATCTTTTGGGCTAACACATACCCCCGTGGCTTTGTGAGCTGCAGTCAGATCCCAAAGCTGGACCTGAGACCCTGGAAGTCAAAGAGCACTGAGGAGTAAGGTATGATCTGCAAACAGCAGCAGGTCCTGCCTGCAGGCCCCTGAGAAAGCCAGACCCTGGGGTTTAAAACTGAGCTGCCCAACACGTGGCTGGACCTGTGTGCCAGGTACAGCTTTAGGGGCTCCAGTTTACTGGGTGTACTTAGAGTGGCTCCTACAAAATGCAGATTTTCTGGCAGACCAAGCCAAGTGCCCTATTCTGGGAATTTTTTCTAATGAGGAGAGGCTGAGGGAGCTGGGGCTGCTCAGCCTGGAGAGGAGCCCCAGCTGAGAGGGGCCTCAGCCCTGGCTGTCCCTGTGTGCAGGGAGGGCTCCCAGCAGAGCCCGGGCTCTGCTCAGGGGCCCAGCAGTGGCACCAGAGCCACGGGCAGGGACCGAGCCCAGCAATTCCCCCTGCACAGGAGGCACAACTCGTGCCCTGGGCACTGCCCAGCCCTGCCCAGGCTGCCCAGGGAGGGGCTGGAGTCTCCCTGAGCGGGGATATTCCCGAGCCCTCTGGACACCATGCGGTGCCCTGTGCTCTGGGCTGGAGCAGGGAGGTGGCCCCGGTGACCTTCCTGTGGTCCCCTCCTGCCTGAACCTTTCTGGAATTCTGGAATTTTTTCTGATTAATAAACTTTCCATTTAGCTCTTTGCTGTCGATGCCAGGGTTTTCTGCATGGGAAATAATGCCCAGAATGGGAAGGCTGCTGTCTGTTGAGATGCTGTTTGTCAGCACATCCTTGTAAGGCCAAAAGCAACTCAGCATTTGAAAATTAATTCCTAGTCTATGGGAAGATTTCTGGTTTTGATCTCTGCTTGTACAGTTTTTGCCTGTTTTTACACTATTTCTCTCACCTGCCTGTAGGATTTGTAAAATTCTTGAGGTCTAATTCCTGCCAAAATGTTCCCTGAAATCCTTGGGAAGCAGATGTAGAATGGCTCTCCCTGGAGAAGAGCAGGATGTTCCAGGGCCTTTTCCAAACAAAACATCCTTCCTTTCCTCTGACAGTCAGGTCCTGTCACACTCACAATACCAGTTTTTGATCCCTCCTTTTCTGCCTAACCTGTGGAAACAAATCACACAAGGATCAGGGAGCTATGGCAGGTTCTTTTCTGTTAACACAATGCTTTTTATCTCCTCTAGAAAAAGATTCTGGTGACTTTAAATGTTGAATGTTGATGACTTCCCAGATGTCCAGACTTGGGAAGCTGCTGAGGTTGATTATTAATTTTTACTGTGTTTATGCTTTTACTGCCTGCAATGTCTGAGCATAGTTCTGTCATTTTTTCAGCTTGATTTGCATGAAGCCTTTACAGTGGGATGGAGCCCAGGAGTAAAAGAACTTCATGAAGAGATATCCCAGATCCGTAAAATCACTCAGTATCACAAAGCCAAGTGAAATTTGTCCGGAGGCTGATCCCAAATCACACCAACTGCTGGCTTAGGCCATGGAACCACATAATACTTCACCAAGATTTAGTGTCAAGCACGTGTTTTGGACCTTCCTTTTAAATTTTTCAACCCCCACAGAATTATCCAGGGCATTGGAATAGGCAGTTGATTCTTGCTCTCCAATTTTTTTGTTTGAAATAAATAAATCCTTCGATTCCTCCGAGAGAATAAGAAATAGTTGTCCTGCACCCCAAACATACTGTCCTAAAATGCCCTGTGTCAGATTTTGCTCCAATATGGAAGGAAGAAATGTGCCACGTGGATAAGAGTTTTCTCACTGTTATTTCCCATGGTCCAGAATGCCCAAAACATCCTCTGTTCTGTTCTGTAACAGAAACCTGTGACAAGTTATTCCTGAAGCCTGGCATGAGCCAGTGACTCAGCACTGGCCTGTAGGGCTGGTGGCATGTGGCCTGGCAAAGATCAGAACAATCTCAACATATAAGATAGTAAAAGCTGTTCTGGTTTCAATCCAGCTTTTTCCATTTTATTGAAAGTTATCAAACCCACTTTCTCCTCCCTCTGTAGCCTGCTTTGTTCCTGTTATTGCTTAATAAATTGCAATTTTGGGCTGAGGCCAAGATGTTCTTTGCATTTCATAAAAGGTGCAGCAACCACACATGAGTGCAGGAGGGTGGTAGGCTTTCTGTGGGAATACTGGGGAAAGGCGGTTCCAGAAGCTTTGTGTTGTTAATGAAAGAAGGTATTTCTTGTTGAAGCTTCTGACCACAACTCCTGCGTGATACAGAAAGTCAGCACTGGTGGGTGGGAGGTATTGATTGGGGTGTCCCAGCCTCTCCAGCTCTGGTTTGCCACTCCTGGTTGTGTATGGTGACCTAGTCCCGTGTCTGCTCAGCCCCCTGGGGAAAGAGTATTACCTGTTGACTTCAGCTGTTCCCCTCTGAGAGAGGATCTGACTGGCTCAAAATCACCCACAACCCCTCTATGTGCACTGAGCACAGACAGCTGATTTTCTCTTTTTAGCTAAGCTGAAATTTGGACAATTTGATTTACTTTATCAACTTGATCAAACCTATGCAGTGCCTGGATGTGTAGGACAGGGTCTGGCTGCTCAGATTGCTCTTTTTCTTTCTCCCTTCCAAAATACTGATTTTGGATTCTCTGGACATCTTGCAGCCAGCTCGCTTGGTGAAGATCAACGTTTGCACAAAGTGGGACAGCCTGGGGTCATAGAATCATGGAATGGTTTGAACTAGAGTGGACTTAAATATCATCCAGTTCCACCTCTGCCATGGTCAGGGACACCTTCCACTATCCCAGGTTGTTCCAAGCCCACCCTGGTCTTGGGCGCTTCCAGGGATGAGGCAGCCACAGCCTCTCTGGGCAGGGTTTGTGCTGTCTGATATATCCTGCTCCTCCCCACTAAAGATTTTCTTAGTGTTCCTCAGGGTTCCTATTCCCAGAGCCCCCTGAAGGGGCTCTCCAAGCACTGCCAGCCCCACAGCCCCTGCACACAGACAGCTTTGCTGCTGTGGTTGCCCTGTTGCCATCCAGCCCTCCTGGAGCTCTCCCAGCACCGTTGCTAAACCAGCTTCCCACAATGGGTGCAGCTCCCAGCAGAGAGCAGAGCCTGGCTGAAGCCTCACTCCCAAACCTCGTTCCAGCTTTGCACCACCCACACGTAGCTGATGGAGGGAGTTTCACCTTTGCTCTACATCACCAGCAGCTCTGACTCGTTCACTGCTCTGCTCCACACGCTCTGGGCTGGAAGGATGGAGTTTTCCCTTCTTCACTACCTGTTTATCTCTCTGCTCATTACCTTTATAGTTCTCTACCAGGTGAAACCTGCATTCAGATTCTTCTGCAAGATGACCTTCTATAAGTTGTGGCTCTTCACCATAAGCATTGGGGTTGCCATCCTCAGTGTTCCTCGTGGACGTAACGTGGACAACATGATGTAAGTTGTCTGTGGCTCCTTTCTGCCCTGAGCATTGATAGAGTCCCCTCTATCCAGTGCTTTGATTGGAAGGGTCCTGGGAGTGCGGTGTGGTGGGGAGGGATGGGTTCTATATTGGTGTGGGGAGATGACAGACTCTGTAATTCAGAGAAGGGGTGTGGGTTTTGATACTGGTTTGCAGTTGATAAAAAGAATAACAAATGATGTAAAGAAATGATGTAAAAGGTGACATAGATTTGCCAAAGCAGGAAATGCCAACAACCTGGATGTAATGCATATTGCTATTTTTACTAGAGCTCTTTCACCTGGTCTATGGAGCTGTATTTCTCTCCTCCACATGGCTGAGCACTGTATTACTAAGTGGTGTTGAGAGGGCCACTCCAGGGGCTCTTCCCATTCTCTGCTCTGAGCCAGTGCACACCTGAGACATCACCGTGGTGCAGTGCTGGCCCCTGCATGGGCACTGACTGGTGTCCCCATCAGCTCAGTGACAGCCTGATGTCCCAGGTCTGGCAGTGTCCCAGCCCATCCCATTGCTGCCTATCCTGTCTCTCCAGATTCCACTCAGACTCCAGGCTGTGGACTCATTGCCTGGGGTGTCCAGGAGTGATCAGTGGTGGTGGCAATCAGGAACCTGGGCTGAGGGGGGATGAGAAGACAACTCTGCTACCCGGCACCACAGTGTCTGAACCCTCCTGAAGTACTGCAGAAGCAGGATTTACTATTCCATTTTATGCTTCAATGAGAATTCATATCTCCTAACTGAGCATCAGCCTTTTGCTTTGAGAATTTTCTTCACCTCTTGACTTTGGTGCCTGACCTTTTCTTTTTTTAGATGTTATTTTATCAATATCTCTTCAAATAGGACTCCCAACATTGCAGCCTAATGTCACCTAGAGGAAAACACCTCTCTTTCCACAGCCAGCCGGGGTAGGCACAGGTTTGCTGCAGCCTGTATTCCCAACCTAGCAAGGTGGGGAGGAAAGCAGTGTACAAAGGTGTGCTGTGAAACTGGCTATTGTCTAATATTTGGTTGATTCTGGTGGAACTTCTGGAGCTGTAGTTGCTGGGTCATTGATCATGTATGGCTTGAGGGAAACCTGTGAGGTATATTTTACTTCTGCAATTAAATAATTAGCAGCAGAGGGATACTAATTGTTCTTTTCCAAGTCGTGGTCAAAGCTGTCTGTGGGAAACTGGCAGAAGCAGTGCCTTGGTTTGGAAGACAGGTGTCTGCTAGGGAGGGCAGGAGCCCACCTCGGAATGAAAATGTAGATCCCCTCCCTCCAAATTATTACAATTCTGAACTCAAGGGTCTCTCAGGCAGAGATCTGGGGATAGGAAAAACAGTTCTTTACTGGTATAACCAGGCAAACAAACAACAATAACTACAGCATTAGCAAGAAAACAGAACCAGGGACCCCGTGGCAGCTTTCTCAGCCTCAGAGACGGGAAGGGATGGAGGAGAGGCTTTGCTCCACAAACCCCTCGGGCGGGCAGTCAGTCCCGGTGCTCCTGCAGGGCTCTGAGGAACACTCGGCTGGAACAGCAGGGATGAGCTGAGATCCCGGGATGGTGGCTGAGGTGGAACAGCAGGGATGAGCTGAGATCCTGGGCTGGTGGCTGAGGTGGAACAGCAGGGATGAGCTGAGATCCTGGGATGGTGGAACAGCAGGGATGAGCTGAGATCCTGGGCTGGTGGATGAGGTGGAACAGCAGGGATGAGCTGAGATCCTGGGCTGGTGGCTGAGGTGGAACAGCAGGGATGAGCAGAGATCCTGGGATGGTGGAACAGCAGGGATGAGCTGAGATCCCGGGATGGTGGATGAGGTGGAACAGCAGGGATGAGCTGAGGTGGAACAGCAGGGATGAGCTGAGATCCTGGGCTGGTGGAACAGCAGGGATGAGCAGAGATCCCAGGCCAGTGGCTGAGGTGGAACAGCAGGGATGAGCTGAGATCCTGGGCTGGTGGCTGAGGTGGATCAGCAGCTCTGTGGCGGTGCCTGGCACTGCCACACGTCCCAGCAGGACAGGGGGTGCGAGGCCACCAATGAAGAGGGAAGAAGGAGAAGAAGCAGCAGCTCTGTCTGGGTGATGGCGAATTCCCTGCTCCCAGTGAGAGTCCTGCTCTGAAGCTGAAGAAAGCAGCCAGCCCCAGCTTCCCCCACCCACCTTTTTCCTGCCCTCCTTCCCCTCTGGGCCTGGCCGAACTCTTGGTGTTTCTCAAGCACCCACTGAGTGCCAGCAGTCAGGGGTGTCCCCTCCACTAATGGGTAAAAATTCCATAGGTGAGATGGAACAAAAGGAAAGACACCTAACCCCCAACAAGCAGTGTGTTACGTGGGCTGGTTTGGATGCATAGCTTGGTCCCAAATTTCAGCATCTCTTTGGCTAATTTCCACTCCTCTTTTCCAGGTTTTTGCGCACATTGACCCGGCCACTCAAATACATCTTTGGCATTCAGATAGTGGTGAAGGGCAAGGAGAACCTCAGGACTAAGAAACCTTTTGTTCTGGTGGTGAATCACCAGACCTCCCTTGACATCATGGGTATGTGGTGACCCTGCCTCGTGCTCCTGGCCCCAGTTGTTTGTAGGGATGGGTTATATGGAATCCCACAGGCAGAGGGGCAGGAGTGGCTGCTGCAGAGCCCTTCACCAGACAGCCCCAAACCAGGGCTGATCTCCAGGTTATCAGAGGAATTTTCAAGCTACATCAGTTTTACCCTCTCCAAGGGAACGGGGTACAAGGCTCTCTGCTGAGCAGAGCCCTCTCATAGCTGCTCTCCTTCAGTGCCAGTCCTGAGTGGATAGTCTGGAGACCCCCAAAATTCCCCAGGGATTCTATGGAGCTTGGTATGTCCTAGATCCAGAGGGCTGCTGCCCAGAGGGATCCTGAGTGCAGGTGATGACTTGTTCTGTCCTCGCTGTCCCCTTGCAGTGATGATGGAGATACTGCCGAGGCGCTGTGTGCCCATTGCAAAGAAGGAGATCCTGTACATGGGCACATTTGGCCTGGCCTGCTGGCTTGCAGGGGTCGTCTTCATTGACCGCAAGAGGAGGGAAGAGTCCATTGGCATCCTGACAGAGGTGGCACACTCCCTGCACAAGGACAACGTGAGTGGGGAGGAGTCCAACGAGGATCTGCTGGAAAAAAGGAATCTGGATGTGGGTGGAAAGAGATCTTTATCTCTGGGCTGGACACTGAGCAGAACAGAGTGAGAGCATCAATGTGTTCTGTGCCCATGAATGGAGGTCAGGGGTACAGAGATGAGCCCCAGGGCACCACCCCTTTAAGCAGTGGCTTTGAATTGTACCTGGAGGTCTTTCCACCCTAATGTCTTCTCCCTCCTGCAGCTGCGTGTCTTGATCTTCCCTGAAGGAACTCGCAACCATGGTGGCTCCATGTTGCCCTTCAAACGTGGGGCCTTCCAGCTGGCTGTGAAAGCCCAGGTGAGACCCACATTCCTTCTGCCCCTCATGTGCCATTTGCCTGCTGTAGTCCACCAGCAAACCTGGTCCCTGGCTTCCCTATGGATTGAGTACATATCCAGGAGCCCTCGGGGGTTTGCAGGTGGCACAGGAGGGGTCTGTTTCTGTGAAAAGTGGAAAACCTTTGTTACAGCTTGGGATAAAAGCTGGGGCCCTTGACAAGAGCCCTGGACCTGCACAGGGATGTTTCTGCTGAGCTGGCCTCTGTAGATAGAAATTTGACAATCTGCTGTTGTTAGCCTAAATACAGAGATAAAAATACAAAACCCAATAGCAAGGGCATGGGGTGATACAGTTAAATGATCTAAATATTCAAATAACCCTCTGAGTGTGTGCTGTGCCACTGATGGTGAAAATTATCAACAAGGTGCAGGATTCACCTGAAAACATAAGTTGAATTTTGGAGGAAGAATAAGGAGATGTGTATATTCACTGTAGACTGCCTTCCCTCCAGGTCCCCATTATTCCTGTAGTGTTGTCTTCCTACAACCACTTTTACAACCAGAAGGAGAAGAAATTTACACCAGGTAAGGATGACCTGGGGCAAAGAATGGTCTGGGTGGTGGTGCAAGCTCAGTCCTTGGAGCCATGACCAGGGTGGGCAGAGGAGCACGTGTAATATGGAGATGGCACTCAGAAAATGGCAGTTGCTGTCTTCTTGGGAAGAAATGGGACATTTCAGGAACCACTTTCCCTCTCCCCTTGGATTTCTCACTGCTTGTTCAATACCTGTCCAAGAGAACTTGGAGGAGCAGCAGAGTCCTGGGGCAGGTCCTGCCCCTGAACCCCCACACTGCCCTTGGATCTGCAGGTGCATGGAGAGCTAGGAAACATTTATGGTAACAAAAAATTTCTACTGGCCATAGAAAAAATTTTAGGGGAAAAAAATAATGCAAATCTTGGGCTTCAGAAAAAAACTGAACAAATTCCAACAGAGAAAGGTAGCCCATCCTGTTCCTTTGCTCCCTCAGTTGCCTTAAAATGGACTTCTGCCACTTCCCACTTTCCCAGACTAGCCTTGGTGTTTCCTGAGGAGAGGATCTGCATTTGAAATTCTCATTCCTCCCATTGTTGTGCCCGGGTGTAGTCATTCCCTTGCAGGCACACACCTGGGAAGAGAGAGTGGTGCAAATGATAAATATGGAATTGCCTGTTTCCAGTCATCTTTCACCTGCTGGGTTTTTATCCTCTCTGTTCACACACAAAAGTCTTTCGGATCTGGAAATGTTCCCCCACCTAAGGGTCAATAGGTCCCATGAGCAGGGATTTTGCCAGCCTTCCCTTTACATCCCTGATCTGGAAAATCAGAGAATAACCTGCTGGGGAGGGATCTTTGAAGCAGGTGAATGTTTTGCTTTAAGCAAGGCCAAGTCTAAAGACAGATGAGTTAGCTTTGTGACCAGTCCAGAAAAGGTTGTGTTAACTCCAAGGATGGAGATTCCAATAATTCCCTGAGCTTTTTAGGAAAGACTTTTTGCAGTTACATGTGCATTTGCCTATATACAGCTTCAGTCACCCTGGGAATTCACGTTTAGCTAATTCCATGCTCAGCTGATCTCTGAGCCCTTTTCCAAATGGCTGTTAAACAGGCAGGACCTGCTCTGCTGAAGAAAGAACCCTGGTTAGCTTTCCTTGTGCTTTTCCACTTTCCCCACCTAGAAGTTTTGCCAGAGCTGATTCTGAAGATGGTGGTCAGGATTCCTGTGTGCTGAGCAGGTCTGTGGGTCAGGACAGCTCCCTGTGTCTGCAGTGGCTCTGGGTGTGCTGAGGAGCCTCTTGAAAGCCCAGCTCTGTGCCTGGTGTTGGACATTGTCATTCATGGAACATGTCTGGTGCTTGCTGCAAGTCTGTACCAAACAGACCTGAATTTTCAGCACAGCCTTGTCAGCACTCTGCTTTTTCAGCAGGAGCAAGTGAAGTGAGGCAGCAGCCTGGCTTTGGGTGTAAAATGTGCAGGCAGGTAACACAGAATTGTGGAATCACAGAGGGGTTTGGGTTGGAAGGGACTTGAAGCTCAGTTTATTCCATCCCTGACCATGGGCAAGAACATCTTCCACTAGACCAGATTCTCCAAGTCCAATCCAACATTACAAACCCTCCTCTTTTGTGAAGGTCTTCTCTGCACTTGTTTTGCCTCCTTCCCACAGCTCTGCCACTGGCACTGCTGTGTCTCATTGCAGGCACACGTGTAAAGTAATGCAAGACCATTTTATAACACATCACAGCTCTCCCCAAATCCCCAGGTTCCTGTCTGTGCAGGCACTGTCTTGTCTCCACTGGGCCAGAACAGGGGACTCTTGGTGACAGAAGAGAGGAGCATGATGGCAGCTCCCCAGTATGTTCTTCCAGTTTACACCAGTCCATTGCTCAGATGCTTCCCCAGAGAAGTCTGACATACTAGGGAATCCTGGCCACAATTTCCTCTCATCCCAAAGTGTGTTTCTGGAAGCAGGGACCGTGCTAAATTTGGTATACATAGAGCACAACCAGTTTGGATGTGTTGTATTAAAACATCTTCTCTTTGCCTGTGATCTAGACAGACCATGAGATCTTTGCACTGTGAAAACTCATTCTGTATGGAACATTGCATTGTGTTGGAGGAGAGATTCACCTGTTTCCATATTTATGATTATTGTGCTCTCTGTGGATGGGAAAAGCCTGGGCTGGGCTTTTGCTGTGTGCATTTGGGATGTGGCTGGGCACCCACACCACCGGTGTTGGGAATGAGGGCATTTCCAGCCCACCTGCTCTACTGCCTCCGGCTCTTCTGTAACCACTCATGGTGTGGGGTTTTTTCCCCATCTCACCTTCTTCCAGGAAATATGATCATCCAGATCCTGCCAGAAGTGGAGACGCTGGGCCTGGGCCCAGAAGATGTTCCCAAGCTGACGGAGCAGGTCCGTGACTCCATGCTCTTTGTCTACCAGGGGATATCAGGAATGACAAATGGAGCTCCCCGTTAGCAGTCCCATCTTCCAGCTCCAGCTGTGTGTGCCACAGCTGAGAGAAGGCCATGGCAGCCACAGGAAGGTCTGGCAGCAGAGACAGTTGTGGATTGCAACACTGACATACCAGAGACAGGCAAAAGGTCCACCAAGGAGAGAAGCTTCCCAGGGGAATGTTGCTGTGCCACCTCCCACAGAACTGTGCCATCAAGGGGACAGACACACAATGGATAGCTGGACATTTCTGTGTCATCACATTGCTGAGAATGCCCCAGCCTGACCCCAGGCAGAGCTGGGCCCTTCCAGTGATCATCACTGCCTGCTTATAACCACCTTTCCCTGTTCAGATCCAGCAAGGTGGAGGTGTTGACCCCAGGCCTGAGAACATGCTGCCTGGGAAGTGACTGCCCTGGGGTTTGGGGGCTGCCACATTCCTCTGGAACTCAGGAGAAGGTGCTGTTTTCTTCCTCTTCTACGGGGAGGATTTGGGAGGGATCTCTGCCATGAGAGACAGAAACCAAGGAAGCTTTGGGAGAGGGGAATTAAAGACCTTACATGTGTCTACAGGGCTTGGTGGTTTCTTTGACTAAATTAGCCTTCCTTTTAACCTGAGGAAGGTTTTGCTTTCAGGGCTGAGAGAGAGGGACATGTCTGGGGACTCAGAAACCAGAGGCAAAAGCAGCAGGAGTATACTGCCTAATATCCTTGATGTGCCCAGATGGAATCATTCCTGGAAGTGTTCTGAAGATGTATATATCTGGTCCTTAGGGACATGGTTTAGTGGTTGACCTGGCTGCGCTGGGTTAATGGACTTGATGATCTTGGGGTGCTTTTCCAGCCTTGCTGATTCTGCAATTCCATGATGATTTTATGATAATTCCATGATGATTTCATGATTTTTAGCACGATCTCTATATCTTTCAACTCAAACACACTGTGGGAGCTGTAGCTCCTGATTTTTGAGTCCAGCCTTCTGCCTTCTTTGTCAGAGAATGCCCACCAGCCACGATGAGATTTGCTTTTTTGTATTGGTATGTTTAGCTATGAACCAGAGACAAAGAATATTTTGGACCCATGTCTGGCTTACACAGAATTACACTCATTCACAGAATCATTATGTTGGAAAAACCCTCTAGGATCATCCAGTCCAGCCTGTGACTGACCCTTACCTTCTCAACCAGCCCAGAGCACTGACTGCCATATGCAGTCCTTCCCTGGGGGCTGTTCCTCACTTTCCCACCTCCAAAACGAGGGGAAAGGTCAAGCTCTTGCTGTTGGGGTAAAACAACCAACAGAAAACCTGCTGCAGTTGTTCTGAGGATGCAGCTTTCCATGGGAATATGAATGGGAAGGAGCAGGTCCCAAGGGTAAAAGTGCTGGGCACAACTTGTCCACGGAGATCATGGTCAGGGCTCCTTGACATCTGCACTCTGGGAAGAAATCCCAAAAGGATTTGGGTTGTAAAGTACCTTAAAGCTCATTTCATTCCATCCAGGGCGGTCCCACAGCAGGGACACCTTCTACTGGACCTGTGTGTTCAACCTGTCCAACCTGGCTTTGGACACTTCCAGGGCTGGAGCAGCCACAGCTTCTCTCGGCAGCCTGTGCCAGGGCCTTTCCACCCCCACAGGGAAGAATTTCTTCCCAATGTCCATTCTAAACTGACCTCCTTCGGTGTAATACCATTCCCCTTTGTCCTACAGCAAGAGGCCCTGCTAAAAGTTTTGTCCCATCTTTCTTACCTCTTCAAGTGCTTCCACAGCATGGTCCAGAACTGACCTAGCTTTGCCCACATCCCATTCTTCCTAAAGCAAAAAGAATCTTTCTCTTAGTGTTTACTGTTTTCCTCTGCAGCTATAGGTCAGATTTGGCAACTCTGAGGCTGGGAAAGCACCTCTGTATTGTCTTCTGATTTCTCTCTAGTCTTGTGTTTTCCAGGCAGGAAAACTGGCTGCAGTCAAGAGGCTCATGGACACCCAAGGAGCAGCATCCCAATAAAGGGCAGCCCAGCACCATTCTGTGTCCCAGGAAGATGCTGCTGGGGCAAATACATGGAGAGATGAAAATCTGCACAGGGTGTATCCTTGTGACTGGGTCTACCTCACTGTGCTGTGGAAGATGGTGTCCCTGTCCCTCTCCAGGCAGCACTGCTGGTCTCAGCACGACATTGCACACCCAGGTGTCAGTTTGAGGGGGGATGTGTAGGTCTGGGAGCAGCAAGTGTGCGGGATGTGCCTGGGGAGTGTGGAGAGCAGATTCATGAATGTAAAGGTGCCACATGTGGGTACAAATACTTCTAATTCTGTAGAGGATGTGGGGAGGGGGGGTGTGAGCTGTGGGGGAATGAGGTTTTGAAGGATGTTCCTGAGTCTGCAGTATGGAAACTTTATGGGTTTGCCTGAAACCATTTTCCATCTTCATGTGTGCTATAGAGGCTCAAATGGCTCAGAGGGACCGTGGTGAACACCACACAGAGACACATAAAAGGGAAAAAGCAAAGGTTTTCTCCAAATCCTTTATTCTCCAGAATCATGAGTTGACATGTATAAACCAGGGTCCCCCGTCATCCAACATTGGGTCACCCTCCTATAAATATCCTCCCTGTCACTGTCCTATAAATAATATCATTATCCACAGAAAAAAAGGACTGACTGCCCCATATGAAGATTTCTTAAATAACTTCAAATAATACAACAGCCAAGGTGCAGTCCCATGGGTCTGGGGTTGGGGCAGAGGGATGAGGCCGAAGCCTGGTCTGTGCAAGCCAAGGATGAGCAGCAGCCCCGAAACAAGGTGCCCTTCCAGCAGTCCCTCGTGGACACCTGCAGATGCTCCTGTGCCTCCTGTTGTCCCAGGGTTCTGCTCCATGGCTGGAGCAAAGAATAATGTGACTTGTCCATGACAGCAGCTACTCTTGCCATACTGCTTGGCTTAGTTCTGCTCCAAGATTTGCAGGTAGCTTCGGACCCAGCTGTTTTTGGGATTGGCACATACCTGGCGGCCTTGCTTTGTGACAAACCTGTGGAACAGGGATGGGACATGTCAGATCTCTGCTCACACCTGCTTCCCAGGAGAGCCTGGATCCCAGCTTCAAGCATTGCAAGGGGTTTTCCCCTATGCTGATGCTGAAAACAGCAGATGAATGTGATGTTCCCTACTCCCATCCCTTCTTCTGCACTGCCACCTCCACTCCTGCAGGAGCATCCCTGGGAATCCCCAGACAAGCATCCCCAGCAATCCCCATGCGAGCCCTTTCTCCGTGGTGTTTCCCTCTCCCTGCTCTGTTCCTGTAGCCCCCCTTGCTGTGCAGAGCTGGTCATTCACCCACCCCTGCCATGGCTGTCCCTGCCAGGGGCTGTGCACTGCACTCACACGATGGCTGGCTGGGGACAGCTGCTGCTGGTGGTGTAATGACGCTGGATGAGCTTCCACGGGAGTTTGTGCTGTCTGTATGTGAAACAGCAGATTGGGATGTCGAGTCCCGCTAGAAGAGCAGAGGAAGACAATGTGAGCACTGGGAGCTGAGCTGGCAGGGAAGGTAGTGAGGAATTAGAGAATAATTAAGGTTGAAATGGACATTGGAGATCATTGGATCCAAGGCCACAAGCAATATCAAGGTACTGTGAGAGATTGTCACCCTGACAATGCTCAGAGCTTCACTTCCCCAACTCCTCCAGCCCCAGGGCAGAGGCAGAAATATCTCAACTCTAACCAGGAATAAGTACTCTGAACTCAGGTGAGATGGATGGATGGACAGGTGGATGATTTTCTAATTCCAGGGTTCCTACATGCAGCTGATCTCTGGACAGAGCAGAGAGTGGCATAAATGCTGATAAATTCCCATCTATCTGCCATGGGAGCTCAACAGAGAAATAACATGGAAGGCTCAGATCTGTACTCCCTTCACAAATGAAAAAGCAGGACTCACCTGGGCTACAGAAAGTTTGGAAGAAGGAGGCTGAAATGATGAGAAGAGCCAATCCAGCTGCAGAGACTTTCATCTTTCTGTCGGGTGAGGGCTGTCAGAGCAGGAGCAGAAGCTCTGGATGATGAAGCTCAGTGTGCAGCAGCTGGATTCAGCCCCCTTTAAAAGGGAGTCCTGGAGGCAGCTGGAGAAGCCAAAATGGAAATTCCAAGATGATGATAAAGGATGACATGAAAGTGAAATAGCTGAAGGGAATTAGAGGGAACAGAAAAATGTGAGGCAGAATGGAATACAGTTCACAATGCCAGGTGACTCAGCACTCATTTTTGTTTCATTCAAATCAAAAAGAAACTAGAATATGCCAAGTGGCCTGGCCACAAAAAGGAGAATGGTCCCTCTGGACTCCAGGGGAGGGTTTCTCTGTGAGGCTGTGTAGGGAAAGAAAATGTTTGTGTAAGATTATGCAGTTCTGGAAAAAACCCCAACAGGCAGCACAGAAGTGCTCTCGTGCCACTGTGTGCTGGGTGTTTCCCAGACTGCTGAGCTGCTGCCCCAGAGCTCAGGGGAAGCTGTACCCAAAACACTCAGCCTGCCCTCCCCACACCCACAGGGCTGGCCAGGAGCTGAGGCTGGAATTCATCCGGCCCAGTCCCTGGGGAGGCTGCCCAGGACCATGTCCAGGTGGGCTGTGAGACTCCACAGCCTCTCTGGACAGCCTTTTTCAGAGTGCAATGAAGCTTTATTTGGTGTTTAAATAGAATTTCTTGTTGCCTCTTGTCCTGTTAGTGGCCACCACTGAGGAGAGTTGGGCAGCATCTGCTTTTCTCCACAGACATTGATAAGAATCCTCTTAGTAAGAAGGTCCTTTTGCCAAACTGCTTTCCAGCTGGTCAGCACTGCCATATAGTGGTGCCTGGGAATGCTCCTTCCCAAGGGCAGGACTTTGCACTTCTTTTTTAGTTCCATGAGGTTCTCCAGCCTGATGAGGTTTCCATGGATTTCAGACAGGCCAAAAGTGATAGGATATCAGGGAAGGTGGAGGATTTTGCCAGAAGCAAGGTCTGGCAGGATCAGCTCTTTGTTCCCCTGGTAAGTCTGATCAGCTCGGCACAGAACAAGAATTGGCTCCAGCTTGTGGCTGAATTGCTGCTGAAAAAAACCAAATTATGGCTTTTTGCCATGGAAATAATTAATTCAGAAACCAACAGTAGGAGTTTTATGTTCCTCTGTTCTTGCAACTCACATGCAAGTGTGACAAACGCCAGCGCTGCACAGAGCAGTGACACAGGCTCTGGCTGCAGAATGACAGCCTGTGGCTGGCACCAGCAGGTGACAGCTTTGTTCATGGGAACTTCGCACCTTCTGCTCACCCACTGCAAGGCACAAACCATGAGGCCGATTATTACAGGAGGATGTGGGGAGGTGTGGTGGCTGTGATGGGAACTGCAGCTCTCTTTCACCTGGAAGCTCTGAGATGGTCATTATGAGGAAAGAAAGTATAACTGAATGTGAGGAGCTGGAGGAGGAGGAGGTGCTGCAAAGAGCTGCTGCAGCTGCAGCCCCTTGGTTGTGTCACCAGTGGGTGCCCACAGAGCTGCTTTGTCAGCTGCGCTGTTGTTTCCCCCAGAATGTCAGGAAGCCTCCTGGAAAGGGGGAGCAGCTCCTCCCCATCACAGACACCCCCCACCCAAAGGCTCCAGCTTTGAGTCACCAGCTGCCGCCCTTGGAGTTCTGCCATGATGATCCTGAACGAGTCGCCCTTGCCAACCTCTGGGCCCAGTTTCTGGTTTCGGTTTTCTGTTTCTGTCCACTGGATTTTGCTCCTCTGGCAAATCCCAGAGCCCTCTGCTATTGCAGTTCCTGCAGTTTAAGCGTTTATGAACTGACCTCTCTCAAGCTTCCTTTATTATTCCTGGAAACAAGCCATTTTTTTCCACTTTCGCCTCACCCAGCTGGGGTATGAGATTTGTTTTGGTGTAAGCAAGGTAGAAATAGAAAGCTAAAATTATTCAAAGGGAAGGATGTTATGGGGCTGCTGAGCCTTCACCCCTGGGATATAAACAGTGACAAGGGGTAGCCCAGAAGCTTTCAAACTCCTTCAAGCTCCCCTGAAATCCTGCCCTTGCCTAAAGACACAAGTTACAAAGCCAAAAATCCAGGGCAGGGTAACTGAGGGTACTTTGCCCGTGGGTAATGGTGAGGGCTGTCCCCAGGCTGCTGGGGGACTTTGTCAGCCTCCCCCTGGGGCACAGCTCACCTGTGGGGGCTGCACTATCCCAGCCCTGGCACTGAAGGAATATTATTCCATCCCTATTATTTTCTTTTCTCCTCTTTCTGTAGGTCCACAAGTGGATGCAAGCTCTGAGGAGTGGGATGATTTGGGAGATGCTGGTGGCTTCACCTGGGGCAGAGGTGAGGTGCTCTGGGGGTCACAACATTGTTCCTCAGGTTATTCCTGGCCAAGCCCAGGTCCCTTACTCCCACTTACAAACTGACCCCACCACGTTCCAACATGCGGCTGCACATCCCTGCATGAATCCCAAGAGATGCAGGAACCCTGGGACTATGGAGGGATGGGGATGCTGTGGTGTGGGGGAGATGGGGGGGATGCAGGAGAGGTCTGAGGGGGCTGTGGAAGGGTGCAGGGCCATGAAGGGATGCAGGAGGGAGCAGTGCCAAAGCTCCTTGAGCCCTCCCCTCTGTCCCAGGGGATGCGGGTGCCAGGCACAGCCTGTGCTAGCTGGAGCAGCCAGACAATATCCCCTTTGATGGGCACAAACACATCTGGGGTAGCAAAACCCTCCACATTATGGACCTCCACTTCAGAGAAACGCTGCTGAGCAGCCCAACCTCCAAACAGCCCCACACATGGGAAGTGGTTTTACAGCTTTGAATAAATTATGAGGCCAGTAAACACCAGTGCATGACCACAGCTGTTTACTGGCAGCTGCAGAGCTCACACCTCGCTGTGAGACTGGGGCTAACACCTCCCGTGGGGCTCCCACCTCCCCGCAGCGACACAGCCCTGCCAGGACCCTGCAGAGAGGGGCCAGCACTGGCCAAGAGAGCTCAGGGGCCATCAGTCCCCATCCCTGGAGGGGTTTAACAGATGAGTGGATATGGCACTTGGGGGTCTAGGTTAGTGGTGGCCCAGGTAATGCTTGGAGGATGGTTGGACTTAATGACTTCAGAGGGCTTTTCCAGCATAAATGATTCCATGATTCTATGATTACAGAAGTCCTCCCACTGTGGCAATGGCCCTGACACAAGTTTAAAGGTTATCCCTGCCTCAGGGGAGGTTGTGGTTCTAACCTGTGGGGTCAGACAGACATCCCTGGGGCCACCTCCACCCATCCCACCCAAAAAGGCCTAGAAAGCTGCACAACAAGAGCACCAATGAAAATGAAAACTCTTTGTGTGTTGTTTTTTTTTATTTTTCCTTGATTATAATGAGCAGGCAAGGTCCACTGGATTAATTAAAATTGGGTTTGTTATTCATAGAATCAAAGAGTGGTTTGAGTTGGAAGGGACTTTAAAGACCACCTTGTCACACCCTCCCTGCCACGGCAGGGACACCTTCCCCTGTCCCAGGAGCTCCAAGCCCTGTCCTTGGCACTGCCAGGGATCCAGGGGCAGCCCCAGCTGCTCTGGGCACCTGTGCCAGGGCCTGCCCACCCTGCCAGGGAACAATTCCTTCCTCATATCTATTCTAACTCTACCCTCTTCTAGTTTCCATCCCAGCAGAGCTGTGAATTTTCAGTCTGGTCCTCCTTGCTCTCTCTGGAAGACTCAACAATGACCTGAATGAGGTGGGCAGAGGATGCAGCCCCAGCAGAGACACTTTGTCTAGTCCTCCCAGACATTTGGGGTTTGAGGGATGCTGAAGGGGGTGGGCTGGGTATGTCCCAGCCCCTGGAGCCAGGGACATAGCCCCACAGTCATCTCCCTAAGGCTCAAAAATTGCAAAAACTCAGGTTTTCTCTGTTTATTTCTTTTCTTTTCATGCCAAGAATGGAGAGGGGTGTGGAGCAAAGAGGCTTTTGTATTTCACTTTAATTTGCTTTGAAATACTGTACACTTCATCCTCTTTGGTTTGCTCTGCTTCAAAAGCAAAGCCAGGAAAAATCTGAGCCAACAGCCATTAGAAAGAAGAGCATTCCCTGGAATTTTTTTTTTTTATTTTATTTTTTTAAATGCTGTTGCTGGAGAAGGATGGGACCTTTAGCAAGATACGCATTTCTTATCAGCTATGACCAACTTCCTGTCCTGACACGCCTTTGGGGAAACACGAAATGTTTACTGTGAGCCAGCCAGAGGTGACTGGCCAAGACGGCTGTGCTGGCCCCTGGACCCACCACACTGGAGACAGACGGTCCCCAGCCACTCCCACAGGCACAGTTTCTTACTGGAGTCAGTTCCAGGATGTGACATCATCTAAAAAATTCCAACATTTCTACAGCAATGTCAAGAATGGTGGGGGTGAAATTTCTGGACACCGATGTAATGTCAGCAGAGCTGGAGCTGGAACAGGGCAGGATGGAGCTGCTGCAGGGGTTGGTGGGTCTTGGCTTAGGGACAACTTCTGAACTCAGGACATTTTTAATTACTTGCTTTTCTGAGTGAATCCCAATTCCTCAACATTAAACCCTGCTACAAATAGCAAATTACATCAGCCAGTCTCACCAGTTTTTTTCCAGGTTCCCCTTTCATTCAAGACAGAGAATTTCCCTATTTCTACTGTCAGGGAACTTATTTTGGGCATTTGCTTTACTTAGCACTTTCTCCTGGGATTTTTTGGGGGACTTGTAGAAAACCTCAGTCATATCCCTCTATGTAAAACAGGGCAACATCAGCCAGACTCCTTCAAATAGCAAATTCCACTGACTCCAAGCACTGCCTGCTGGGTCAGGAGCTCTGAAACCACCTGATGGGAAAACTTCCTTCTTACACAACCACTTCACTTTGTAATTAAATTAATCCCCCCAGACATGCTCCAGCCCACTTTTCCCACCCTTCCATGGCCATCTTCATGTCTCAAAGCACCTCCCAGGGAAGATGGTTCTTCATCTGAGACAAATTCAACCTCCCTGCCTAAAAGGGGGAAGAGCTGGAAGAGATGACTTTCTCTTTTCCTCATCACTGGAATGTGGAAAGTGGGTAAGAAAACATTTTTTTTAGGAGCATGTTGCAACATCCCAGAGCATCACTGGCATGAGTGTAACCTCCCACCTCCTCCAGCTGGCCACAAGTTGGCAGAGCAAGATCTTTTGTCAGATTTCTAAGGAAGGATTAGATTCCTAGAAACCAAGAAACTTGGCTTTGGGCTTATTTTTGGCTTTCAGCTGTAGAAAAGTTTCAGCCCTTACCAGTCCCCTGTAACACACATTACCTAAACTAAACTGATCCTAAACTGACTCAGGAAATTTTTGCTTTTATTTTCAAAATAGTCCCTGAGAGTCAAAAATAATTTGGCATGTACTTGCTGACAAAGAAATTAAGGCACAGAGATGTCTGAGGAAAAACCTCTCATTGAAAATATTTGAAATAATCAAAGCAGATCCCAAAAAATTCTTCTGTTTTCATGAAATTCATCTTTTAGCAGAACATTTCTCCACATTTTGGCACCTTGTGCCTCAGGAGCAGGATGGGAGCACTTGGCTGTAGGTGCTGGATCTCCAGCTGTAACCCATGGATGCTTGAAGGCACAGTCAGAAAGGACAGCTCAGAGGCAAACCATGCTCCCACATCCGTGTACAAGTTATATTCCTTGAGTTACCAGGCAGCATCCAAGGGAGGTGATGCTCACTCCCTCCCGGCCCAGCTGGCATCCATCGGAATGCCAAGTTCCCACCTCCTGCCTGGCTGGGCACCCTGCATGTGGAGGCAGCTCTCTCCTCATCTGCCCAGGATATTTGAGGACAAGCAAGATGTCAATGGGATCTGGACTGATGAGCACCTGCAAGGTGCCTCTCTGCAGAGGGAAAGATGGAAACGAGCCAGATCAGCTATGGAAGGGGATGCTCAGCTTGGCAAGAGCCATATTTGCTCCACAGGGTAGATCTGCTCTCCTCAACCTCGGTGAAAGACACCACCACAGCTCCCAGCAAGAGCCTCCCTGAGGGGCTCTTGGCAACAAATTTGGGGCTTCTCCTGTGCCTTGTCCTCTGGAGTCCTCACTGCCCACCTGGAGCATGGAGCTAACCCAGCATAGCTGGTAGAGGGCTGAAGGATATTGGGAAAACACCGGGTTATTTACAGAAGGTTCCGGGGCAGTAGCTGGAAACCTTTAATAGAAACAGGATGAGTCAGTGCTGCTGGGGGGAGTGCAGAGGTGCCAGGGTGAGCTTGGGTTGCTCCACTTTACATTATCAGCCTTCCACTGGTATTCAGGAAGTGTCTGTCACAGCATCACTACTCCATGATGTCTTGAAAATAAAAAAATGAAGTAGAGAACAGATATCCTTCTAGGAACATCTCACTACAGCTGGACCACCCTCAGCTCATCCCAGAGCACTCATCACCTCCCTGCCTGGCCTTCCCTCTCCTCCTCAGGGAGTCTGTCAGACCTCCAGGGCTCTCTGTGTAGAGGCTGGTGGCTTCTTCCCAGTGACCCACCCCTGCCTCAGCTCTTTCCCAGCCTTCACAGAGCTCTTACTCTCTCCCATACTTTGTACTGCTTTCCCCGTCTGTGGTCATTTTCTCTCATCAGCTGAGACAGGATACTCTTTTCTTCCCAACATCCCAACTTCTGCCCATGCTCTCACCCCACAGTTATTCTGCTCCTCGTTCTCAGAATCACTGTTTCCTTCCTTACTCTGCTCCTGGAACCTCTTCTGCCCCATCTTCAGGGTTACAAGTCACCACACCTTTCAGCTCTCTGTATCTCCATGCCCAGACTACCAGCAGCCCTGGTAACTGTATCATCTGTATTAACAAAAGGTATAATTAAACTGTAAATTAATGTCTCCTTATAGGACCTGGAGTGCATCAGGCAGTTCCAGGAGATAACAAGTAGCCTATCTCAGCTCTCCTTTCCCTTAAATTGAGGAGGAACCTTGAGTGTTTTAGCTTCTCAGGCTCCTCTTTCATGCCCACCACTACCTATGCCAGTGCCTGCAGCGCTGTCACAGCTGCAGGACATGCCCTGGGGCACCTCCAGCCATGGAGAACACATGCAGGACACTGGTGACAGCTCCCACCTTCTGCTCCTGGGGCAGCAAGAGCTTTGCAGATATGGAAGGGGAGAAGTCCATGGTAAAGGAGACTTCAGTCTCTTTTTCCCTAACCAGCCTCATCCCACTGATGGTCCTGGGCCCTCCAGCACAGCTCTTGCACAGACACACTCTCCCAACCAGGAAGGTTGGGTAACAGCAGACTTAACAAATGCAGGAACCTCCGCAGAGGAACTTCTTACTAAGGGACAGGCATGAGAGAAGCAGAAATAGCCACAGTGACTGTTTCATATCCTGTATCACTGGGGAGGCACTGAATCAATCAGGGAGCAGGGGCTGGGGCTGCTCTGTTCCATCACGAGACTGCACCACAAGTGGACTCTGGTGGAAATTCCACCATGCCTACGCAAGCCACTGCACAGACCTCTCACCCCATAAATTGAGGGGCTGCTGATGGTCTCAGCATCAGACAGCAAAGAGGCTTCCAAGCTACCCTTGCCTGCTCCAGCTCCAGCCACCACTTCTCCGCTGACATGAAGGTGTCTGTGGTTGCCCTCGCCATCCTCATCGCTGCCTTCTGCTACCAGACCTCTGCTGCTCCACGTAAGTCCAGGCTCTCCCCACCCTTCCTAGGTGGGGACAGGAGAGATGTCGCTGCTGGGACAGCCCCTTTTGACAGCACTTCCACTCTGGGTCCCTCCTTCTGTCCCACCATCCTCTGGCAGGTGCTCCAGGGCTGCGGGACAGGCACAGCTCAAAGATCATTAGAATAAAAGTGAAAGGGTTTTTTTCCCTTTTTAGGGTAAAAGCACAACCATGCCTCCCACCTCTGCTGTAGAGGTCAAATGTGGGCACCCTGAGGAAGGCTAGGGCTGGCCAGGTTTGGGCTGGGAGATGTTGCCTGCTGGCATGGGCTGTGTCAATGCCAGCTCACAGTGAACCCAACAGGGAAAAAACTGAAGGAAGAGGAAAAAAGACCCCATCTTTTCTCCTCCTCTTCCACATCATCCCTAGACCCAAGGATGAGTGATCCCAGCTCCCTGCCCTGTCCCTTGCCACTGCTCATGACTGTCTTTGCCCTTCACAGTTGGCTCCGACCCACCAACCTCCTGCTGTTTCTCCTACATCTCACGGCAGCTGCCCCGCAGCTTTGTGAAGGACTACTATGAAACCAACAGCCTGTGCTCCCAGCCTGCCATCGTGTAAGTCGCTCCTCCAGGGCAGGGGTGCTTTTGGGCTGAGGAGCCAGGGAGGGAAAGGCCCCTTTTCCAAGGACAGTGAAGGAAGGCTGGGGAAGACAAGAAATACAAGGTGATGCTTGGAGCACAGAAGCCCCACACTGCTCCTGCTCTACCCCTTTGCAGATAGAACTGGTGGCTGCTGGCTAGGATGAGCAAGGCATGGAGCTGCTCATCCTTGGGAGAGGCTGGGTTTGGGCAAGGCTCTTGTCCCAGCCCTGGAAGTGTCCAAGGCCAAGCTGGATGGGGCTTGAAACAACATGGTGTAGTGGAAGGTGTCTCTGCCCATGGCTGGGGGTGGAACTGGATAAGCTTTAAGGTATCTTCCCAAAAGATATCAGGTATCAGCCCAAACCATTCCGTAATTCCATGATTCTGTGATTCTCTATTCAGTGCTCTCCCACCAAAAACTGACCTCCATGCATCCCACAGGTTTATCACCAGGAAGGGCCGGGAAGTCTGTGCCAACCCCGAGGACAACTGGGTCCAGCAGTACGTGAATGAGCTGGAGTTAGACTGAGGTCCCGGACAGATCCAGCTGCTCCATGTCCCCCGCTGCTGGGATGGACAAGCGTGACCAGCTGGGGTCCATTGGAAGTGCTTCAATGTCATTTAGAGCTAGCAGAGAAACTGAAAACATTACAAAATCCAACTTAATACTGTGCTATTTAATTTTTTATAGGGGAGGGATCAGGTGCAATTATTCTGAGATAAAAAATAATTTTATTTTTTATATATATATATATATATATATATTTGGTTTTTTTACCTGTAGACTTGGGTTATATTTTCTGTATTTAAGTAAGTACATTTTTGACATAAAATTCAATTCAGATGTCGATAAATAAATATTTTTGTAAGAACCTTCTGTGTTTGCCTCCATTACAATCCTTTGGGATTACAGTAGCTGAAATTATAATAGTGACAACAAGTTCTTTATTTCCTTTTCCACACTGTCAAAACTCCTATAAGATTTCTGTATCTGAACATCCTGTTTTGCAAAATCATAACAAGAAAAGCCATGAAGGAGGAGTCGTGAGAAGGGTAGAGATTACATTCAGGTAACTTGTCTCAAGCTTTTTATAAGGTATTTAATCTCCATTCATTATGACAACTGGAAGCTCATTAAATTCTGATGCTGGGTCCATTATAGTCAATCAAAATATTACCTTTAGGTAATTTAACACATGGTCTGTTTTAGGGAAAGCTTTCAGAGAGCTATAGCTAAAATGGTTCAGCTGTTTCCAGAGCTGAGGGTGAAAAAAATATGTTTCACTGCAAGTATTTTAGAATTATCTCATTAAGCTCTCATTTAGCTGGGACATGAAGCTTAGCAGGTATTTCCTCTCAGTAATACCTTGACTCCAAAACCTGCTTGTCTCTGGACATGCCTGTCCAGAGATGACCATGCCAGACCACAGCCCAGGGCAGGACCTGCCCCTGCAAGGAAATATCTCCCCTGGTCTCCCTCTGGAGCTGAAAGAGATGGATCCCACCTTAGTGAAGTCATTTCCCACATCCCTGATGGCATTTCCCACACCACTGATGGTATTTGGAATGCTGTGATCTGCTCTGAACAAGCTCTGTTGGATCAGCAAGGAGGATTTGGGTTCCTCCTGCCTGGCTCTTTGGTGCAGTCCACACAAAAATGCTCAGCTCACTCCACTGCATTTTCATACTGATTTGAGATTTCAAATATAAACACCTGTGGGACACAGGGGAGCAGAGCAGGAGGCAGCTCAGGGGAGGCACAACCTTGAGCTGACACGGAGGGTGGATGGTGAGCAGGGAGAGGAGGCTCAGGTGGGGCTGGGAGGGATCAGGGGGAGTGCAAAGTGCCTTCCCAACACATGGCACACAGTGGATGTCACACACAGCAGGTCACCCCAGAAGCCAGAACCATGTGAGAATCCTGCGAGGACACTCACCAGGGCACTGAGGTTTTTCCCTAGTACTGCCCCACTCATGGGGAGAAGCTGGTTGTGTTCCCAGGTCTCTGCCCACCAGTGGCAAACCAGGGCAGCCACCCTCACAGAATGATGCATCCAGTCCCCTGTGGGTCCCTGACCCAGGAGATCACCAAGGGTTCTGCATTTCTACCCCCCAAAAAGGCACCCAGGAAAAAAAGGGGCCGGAGATTGCCTGAGAATTTGTCAGTGAAGGTGTAAATGTGGGAGCGGTCGCTTACGTTGTAGAAGGAGATCTCTCCTGCCTCATAGTCCAGGAAGACCCCGATGCGCCGGGGTCTCACGCTCAGGGTCAGGGGGGAGACGGGTACAGTCAGGGCCTCATAGGTGCCCCCATTTTGCAGCTGCAGCACCCAGTAGCCGTTGTTGGGGGAGAAGAGGACAGAGCCTTTCCGGACAGCAGCCTCCCGGCACAGCCCCAGGCCCCACTCGGGCTTGTCTCCCACCTGCACCTCCCAGTAGTGGCGGCCCGAGAAGAAGCCCGGACTGCCCAGCACCACTGGGACAGTGCCAAACCTCCTGGGGCTGTCGAAGAGGGACAGAAGCAGCTTCTTGCTCCCGCGCCGGACACTCTTGCGGTCCTCAGAGACAGTGAGGTCTGGGTGCGCCGTCTCTGGGTCCAGAATCACGTCCACTGGAGAGAAAGAAGGGTGGAAGATGGACAAGACTTCAGGCATATGCAGGCATAGACACAAGCAGGTGCCTGTGACCTGGATGCTGGGCTCTCCCAAACCATCCCACATCATACAATTATTTGCTTGTGGTTTTGCACAGCTCCCAGCACTTCCTGGCAGTGGGGAAGTGCAATACAGAAAATCAGACATGTCAAAATATTTAGTGTCAGGCTGCAGAGCCAGGGCAGAATGAGGGCAGTTCCACAGCTTCAGAAAGAGACAACACTGAAAGTAAGAGGTCATGAACAACACGGTGCTTGAAATCCCTGAGGGACATCCTGGGCTTCAGGGTCCCCTCACAATCCATTCAAGACCATAACAAATGTCTTCATGAAACCAGTCTGAACTCATCAGGGCACAAACTGGGAGCAGCTGGACAAAGCTTGCTGGAAAAACCTCCCTGTGCCCCAGGGTTCTGGGGGAAACCAGAGCTCAAATGTGCCAGGAGCTGTGCCCTCACCTTTGAACTTCTTCAGCATGTCCCTCATGCCCAGGCAGCGCTCAGGAATGCTGTAGTTTTCCTTCAGGGTCACGGACACACCCTTGGTGGATTGGAACTTTACCCCTTCACACCTGAGAAGAGAGGGATGCCCATGGGCTGTATTCAGAGCCTGCACCATGGCCCCTTTCTGGCTGGGAGGGGGGTTAATGCCCTTCTCTTGGCTCCATAGATCCAGTGCCTCCCTGGAGCTCTGGCTGGGAAGAGCACTAGGGATAATTGCTTGCATATTGGCAATCCAAATGAGATCAGTGTTAAATGATACAGGGAGGGCAGGGCAGGGCAGGGCAGGGCAGGGCAGGGCAGGGCAGGCAGGCAGGCAGGCAGGCAGGCAGGCAGGCAGGCAGGAAGGAAGGAAGGAAGGCACTGGGTAGCATGTCCCTTAGGAGGGGACACAGCTCAAATGTCACAAGCCAGGTAAGACCTTGTCTCTGAGCTCCTGGAAAAAGAGGATGGAAGCTCTGAGGGATTGTCTCAGTCCCTCCTGTGTCTACCCCAGGAGGACCAAAGCAGATGCTGGGCAGGGAGGATGGGGTGGTTGTTGTGGAACAGACACAAACATCTGCCTCAAAGCCTGGAGGCAGCCAGGACAGTAGGAGGAACAACCATGGTGCCTGCTCGGAATAACCATGGGTACTTGCCAGGAATGATCATGGGTACCTACCAGGAATAAGCATGGCACCTACTGGGAAACATCACCCACCTGGTCAGGATGCTTTTCATGTCCTAGAAAAAAACAACTCTGCGTTTGTCTGGGCCAAGCCACCTACCCAGATGACAAAGGCACCAGGGCTGAGTTAGTGCTGGTGGCAAAGCCTGACCTTGAGCAGCCCATCAGCTGGCTGCTGGCTCTTCTCCTTTATCTCCAGGATCAGCTCCTCCAGCAAGCACCTCTCCTCCAATAGCCTGGCCAGGTTTTCGTTGATTAGAAGCAGAATCTGCTTTTCTTCCTCCTCCAGCTTCTGGAGCAGTAGCTTCTCCTCATCAGCCAGCAGCCGATGCAGCTTCCCAAACTCACTTACAATCCTCTCCCGCTTTTTCTTTACTGTCTCCTTGGGATAAGAAGATTCATGGGGTGAACATTATCCAGGATGCTGAGTCGGATGCTCAGCATCCATGCCTGGCATCAGGCTGTGCGAAAACACTAAATTTTTGTGGTAAGTGCAGGAATTTAAAAACCAGCAAATTTGTGCTTCCACCTCACTGGAGTTCCCACTCCACATCCTCAGTTTACCAGCAGCAGGACTTTGCCTGGGGCATTTCTGCTCAGCTGGACCCCAGATGTCTGGGATGTGTTGGGCTGCAAGGAGATGCTGGGGTAGGTTTTTATTACAACTCATACCTCCAGCCAAATCCAGGCTAATAAATTGCTTGGGCAGGTGGACAATGCTGGAAAAATCTCCAGTAAAGGGCAAGAGGTGGAAAAATCATAAAATCATGGAATGGTTTCAGTTGGAAGAGATCTTAGATACCATCTGCTTCCACACCCTGCCACAGGCAGGGACACCTTCCACTAGACCAGGTTGCTCCAAGCCCAATCTAGGCTGGCCTTGGACACTTCTAGGGATGGGGTTGCCAAAACTTCTTCAGGCAACCTGTGCACCCTCAGCACCCTCACAAGGAGGAACTTCTTTCTTATATCTAATCTAAATCTCTCCTCTTTTAGTTTAAGACAGTTCCCTCATGTCCTGTCTCTATCTGCTATGTAAAGAAGCCATGGGGCTGTGGAAGGATGGAAAGGCAGAGCTCAGAAGCTTCCCTGGGTCTTGCTAGAAGGTGAAGAGCCAGCAATTGGCAGGGTCTGCCAGTGCTTTAGGGTTTTTCACTTCATCCCTAGAAACTGTCTGGAAACCCGGAGCTGCAGAAAGACACTCTGAGGTGAGCTTGGGACAGGAAACCTCAGAACAAAGAAGATAAAGGAAAGGAAATTGAACTCCATTTTTTTCCCATCCAAGTACAGCATTCCTTGGACCTGAGTCATGAAGACTTGATAAGCCAGGACAGCCTCTTCCCACCACCATACACATTCGACTTTTTGCTTTTTTTTCCCACAACCAGAGAAAGCTGGAGGCAGCTGGGCCATGGCCCTGAGCCTTGACTCAAGTGGATCAGAGGACAGTGACACAGCTCTCACAATCTCTGTCCCTCTGCCCCAATGGGGACAGAGGGCTCATAGGGACATCCTCAAAACCCACTGCCACTTGTCTGGAATGACACAGGCAAGGGAGCTGAGCAAAAAACTAGGGGAGTTTAGAGAAACCTGCCTTCCCTGCCAGAAGTGATTAACCATCGTCTCAAATTCAGGGCTGGATAACTCATCCAGCATTTCATTTCCTTTTCTTCAGTTACTTTTACTTTCCAGCTTTCATCCCATGGGACTTGAAATGCAGCTGTGTGCTGGCATCTGCTCTTCCCAGAGCTGTCTGAAGTCGAGCAGAGGTGTAGTGATTCAGCTTTTTTTTTCTTATGAAAACACTTCTGGTTCCAGTTGCTGTGGAGTAGAGCTCACCACACAGCTCATGCCTGGCTTGGAACTCAAGCACATGTAAAACAAAAGGCAATAAAAAATAGCCCATGTTTACTTGTTTAAAGTCATCAGGATTCCAGGGAACCTGGCATACTGCTCCTTGCAAACTTTTTTATGGAGCCATACATGGTTACTGAGCCTGGTTTCCAGCACTGCTCCTACAAGTGACAGCAGGACACCGGGACACAGCCTGGAGAAAATGATAAATCTGTGTCCCCACACAAGACCATTCAGGGTGGTTTTTTTTAATCCTGATATCTCTGACGCTCGTTCTTTAAGAATTAAGACAGGCACCTGCCTTGCACTCCTGGGTTTTCATCCTTTCTGCTGACTCACGCTTCTTGACCTCCTCCACTTCCTGTGAAAGGTTCTCCAGGGATTTCTGGAGTTTGACCTGGAAAGGGGAAAAACGGGCTCAGCTCACTGCGACAGCACCTGCTGAGCACTGCAGGTTGGCTGGGTCCCCTCTGCCTAGGGGGGAGACACTGACCCGGTGCCAGGCGGTGCCAGCACTGGCACACAAACCAAGCAGCTGTGCTCATCACTCGCAGTTAACCCTCCCCACGCACCTCAGGTTTCCCCTATGTTTTTCCTCACTATTAGGGTTCTGGAGAACAAAGTGGAGGGTGGCACTGCCAGGATCATAGCTGGGATGCGGGGTTTTGGTGCCAGCATCCTTCCATCGAGGCAAAAAATGTCCTCAGGAATCCACCAGCTCAGCTTCTGCAGGGGTTGTGAATGGGCAGGGAGCCAGGCTGCCTCCCTGAGCTGGATGGACAGGGTTAGCCTGGGTCCATCAACAATTTGGAAGATAATG
This sequence comes from Poecile atricapillus, assembly GCF_030490865.1. Taxonomy (NCBI): domain Eukaryota; kingdom Metazoa; phylum Chordata; class Aves; order Passeriformes; family Paridae; genus Poecile; species Poecile atricapillus. The sequence goes on from NC_081269.1 coordinate 10,678,489, forward strand.
CGATCCAGCCTTAACCCTGCAGCGAGCTCGGCTGGAGGGGGGCGTCACCGTCTGCAGCACCCCTTCTGCTTCCCCAGTGGTGCCACAGGGTATGTCGGGGTATGTATGGGGGGTATGCACACCCCATGCCGGAGTGCTGGGGGCAGGACAGGGGTCCCGGGCTCCCACCCTCCCCTACCTTGTAGACGTGCACCGCCTCCTCGATGGGGTACACGGTGTGCGGGCGGTGCTGCACGGACTCCCGGCACACCACGCAGATGGGCTCCTCGTCCTCCTCGCAGAACAGCTTCAGGCGCTCGTCGTGCTGCGGGCACAGGGGGATCCCCGGCTCCAGCTCGGGCCCCAGCTGCCGGATGCTCTCCACAATGTTGGCTAGCTGCCGGTTGGGTCTGAAGCCGCTGCGGTGGCAGGAGGCCCGGCACTGCGGGCAGGAGAAGGGCCCGTCGGCCCACAGCCCCTTGTCCTGGCAGTGCTTGGCGATGCAGCCCCGGCAGAAGTTGTGGCCGCAGTCGATGCTGACCGGCTCGTTCATGTAGTCCAGGCAGATGGGGCAGGTGGCCTCCTCCTGCAGCCGCCCCAGGGCACCTGCCAGCGCCATGCCGGCCCGCTGCTCTCCACGGGCACTCGCCTCGCCCCTCGTCAGCCGGCAAAGCCGGGCTCGCAGGCAGGCACGGCTGGCACAGCCCCACGGCGAGCAAGTACCGGCGGTGCCATGAGAGCCTGGAGGACGAGCCGGCCTTGCTGCCGGATAGCACCGGCCACGGAGCCTCCGTGTTGCCGGGGGGAGGAGCTGGCACCGGCCGGGACAGCTGCAGCCGGCCCCAAAGGCTGGGACTGCCTCCAGCCCGGCGGGGCAAAGCCGGAGAAGAGCTCCGCGGGGACAGCGGGACAGATTAGGTAGCACCAGAAATAACCCGTGGCCAGGGACAGTCCCTGGACGGTGGTGGAGGTGCGGTCGGATCTGGTGTCGGCTGAGGTCAGCAGCCCGTGGAACCCCTTTGGCATCTGCCTGCTGCTCAAAGATGCTGGCCAAGGTCAGGGACCCCTCGCCACACCAACAATTGTGCCAAAACATCCCCCGTGACATCCACCCACTGCAGAGAGCCAGGAGCCTGGGAATGTGCCGGGGGCAGGAGGGACAGGCAGGATAAGTGCTCTCCCATGCATGCACAGAGGGGCTGGGGGACAGCCAGGTGTCAGCCCATCACCCACAGACCCTCGAGTGTCAGCCCTGACCCCTTTCCAGCCACTGCTAAGCACCTCAGTCTCTGTGGAGCATCCCAAGAACTGCTGGGAGAAGTTGCAAGTTTTGCTCCTTTTTATTATACAAAAATAACTTCAACATATTCAGTACAAAGGAGAATGAAAAGTTTCACTGAAAATGTCAAATAAATTAAGACTGCCTTTGCACAACCTTCAATAAAAGAGCTAAACACTGAGTTGGATACCCTGCCAAATTCCCAGGCAATAAGAAAATGGAATATGTCTCAGAGGTGTCCATGAGAGCAGGCCCTTGCAGAAGTGATGCTTGGAGAGAGCAGAGTATTGGCTAGGGAAGAAAAGGATGTGACTCTGCTCTTCAGTAGTAGGGAGGAGCTACACCAGGCCTCAGCCTAGTGGTCCCTTGCCATGGGCTCCAGGAGCAGGATGTTCTGAGTGAGGTGGAAGGTTGGAGAGGTCCAGATCACAAGGATACCACTGTCCTGTGTCTAGTGCCCTCCTTTGATCTTCCTTTCCTCCATCTCTATTCAGCAACGATGTAATTTCTTCAACTATTAATCACCTCACTGTAATAGTGTCTGAATCAAACCCATTAAACCTCCCTTGGGAGCAGCTCCAAGGAAGGAGGCAGGTTTCCAGAAAGTACATTAAGGAGAATGCACACAGGCAGTTGAGACAAGCCATAGTGAGAGGAATGGCCTTGCTGCTCTGTGCATTTCCTATCAGCTGGGATTTGGTATCTAATGCACAGGGACTGGGAAGGCCCATGATGCAAACAGCCTGTCACACACCCTGCTGGGCAGCTCCAGGAGGGTCCTGGTGTGGCAATTATTTCAGTTGAAAGGCCACAAAAGAGAGTTATGCTGGGAGAATTGCTTATACAAGAGCTCCTGACAGCCCACATCCTAAACAGCTGCTCCCAGATTGCCCCATCACCCCAGCAGTGTTTTGCACAGTTCCTCCTCACCTGGAGCAAAGTCACTGATCTGTTATGATCTGCTTTTTAGGGTGCAGGAACACAGCTGGCATGACCCCAGCATGGCCCAATTGCCGTATCTGGGCATTCAGGTTTCAGTTCCTTCACAAAAAGAGTAATTTATCCCAATATTGCAGAAATGTTACAAGTGAGAAATTTGCCTCTGGAATGGGATGGTATTCCTGGTCAAAATTACAGGAGTCAGCAATTCACCAGGTTGAGAGAATCCCGGAATGGTTTGGGTTGGAAGAAACCTTAAAGCTCATCCCGTCACTGAAACAGCAGGAAAAACAAAACCTCTCCAACAATTTTTAGTGTTAGAGAACTCAAGCATTACTTTATTCTGGCCAGAATGTGCAACAGAAGTCATTTCATCCACACACTGCCTGGGTTGGGCAAAAAAAATCACTCCATCACACATGTCTCTTTTCTAGCTTTTTCACATACTTATACAGCCAAAACACAGAGAAATTCATTGGTTCAATGTTTATTGGTCCCAAGTCACACAGTTCTTACTATTTGGTTCACTGTTGGCTATTGATCCCTTCACTTTCGATGCTAATCAGGTTCTCATTCTTCTCTTATGATCTTTTCCTAGACCAGGTGTCTCTGACACACCAGGAAGAATGTTCAGGTGTTGATGTTTGTTAATGGTCACTTATCTCTTGTGCATCCTCCGGCAGCTCCCAATCCATTGAGAAGTTATGCTCATCATACCTTGCTCAAGAAACAGTCTCTTGAAAAGAAACTTCCATTCCCTTCCCTCTGGGCAAAGATGAACAAAACCCCTGACTAAAGTTAGTTTAAAATTTTAGAAGTTGTATCATTTCCAATAATCCTGTTCCACCCCCTGCCATGGGCAGAGACACCTTCCATTAGACCAGGCTGCTCCAAGCCCCGTGCAATGTGGCCTGGATAACTTCCAGGGATGGAGCAGCCACAGCTTCTCTGGGCAACCTGTGCCATGGGTTCAACCACCCCTACCGTCAAGAATTCCTTCCCGATATCCAGCCTAACCCTACACAAACCTCTGATCAGAGTGATGGGACCAGAGACACAGGCTCAGATCAGGTTATGCTAAAGCAGTCCAGCTGCTCAGGGGAAGCAAAATCCTTCTCTCACATCTCCTATCTCCTTTTTCAGGCACCTGTAACCACATTTTGCCCCTCTGCCAATGCTACAGCCTTCTTTCTGTACTCTGCCAGCATCCTCTCCCACGGCCTGGATCCCACCGAGGAAATGCCCCACACAACCTTTCCGCAGGCTACCGGGGCCCTGCTCGCGCTGACCGACGGCGGAGCCGCCTCCCCGCCCGTGCCCTGGAGGGCTGGGGAGCCCTGAACGCCCCGGTGCGCCAAGCACCGCCTGCCAAGGGGGCCGGGCTGCGCCTGAGACGGGCAGCAGGGAGGGGGCAATGGTGCCGTGGCACCTCCGTGGTCGCACTCTGGGCTCGGGTGAGGGGCCGCAGCCTCGCAGGCCGCACGGATGATCTGTAAGGACCCCTGCGGAGCCGGACGGCTCAGCCGCGGCTCGGAGCCGTTCGACAGCGGCTCCTCGGGCCCGGCGGACCCGCGGCGGCGCCCCGAGCACGGCCGAGCCCTGGTCGGAGAGGCCCGAGCACGGCCGAGCCCTGGTCGGAGAGGCCCGAGCACGGCCGAGCCCTGGTCGGAGAGGCCCGAGCACGGCCCGATCCCCGCGCGGGCCCGGCATCACCGGCAGCCGCGCCGCCGCCAGGGGACGCCACGCCCCACAGCGGGGACGGGCGGGGCGGGACACCCGAGCGCGAGCGGGAGGGGCGCGGGCCAATTACAGCAGGAAACGGCGCTCGGGTGGGCGGTGCCAAGGGAGCGGTCCTTGAAGGCGGGGCAGGGGCCGAGGACTCTCGGGGGCGGGAGCTACCCTTGACTGACGTCCAGACGAACCAATGATCTTGGTGGATGCTAGGCAGGGGCTGGGCCTCCCGGCCGCTCCTCCCGGGGCTGTGCCGGGAGCCAATGAGAGCGAGAAGCCGGGCAGGTGGGCGGAGCTTCGGGTGGAAGGGTGGTGCCCGAGGGGCGTGCCCCGCCGTGAGTGGCAGGTGGGCGGGCCAATGGCGCGGGACGCGCGCGGCGGCGGGCCCGGGGCGGCGGCGGGCCCGGGGCGGCCATGGAGCGCGTGAGCAGCACTATGAAGCAGGTGTCCAATCCGCTGCCCAAGGTGCTGAGCCGGCGGGCGGGCGGCGGCGGCCTGGAGGCGGAGCGGGAGAGCTTCGAGCGCGCCCAGGTGCGGGCGGGACAGGACGGGGCGGGGTATGCGAACGGCAAGGAAGGGTAGGTGGCGGCTGAGATGGGCCCAGGCTGGGGCGTGCTCCGATGGGAACCGCCCGACAGGTACCTGGAGTGGTGCAGCATCGCGGCTGTGCCGAGCGAGCGGGATTATCCAGAGCGCGCGAAGGTTGTTTGAGAGGGCGGGGTGATCCCAGGTGAGCCGGGGCGGGGACAGCTCGGGTTGTCCCGCAGGTAGGTTTTGGCACAAGGGGCGGAGCTCGGCACGGTGGGCACGGCCGCTCCGGGCGAACGGGGATGGCGGCAGGGGCGGGGCTGCCCCAGGTGTGCGGACACTGACGGGGCTCGCCCCACTCACCCCGGCGGGCAGTGGGTCACCACGGGGGACAGGGATGGGGACTCCCGGGGCCCCTGGCTGGAGCTGAAGCCAGCCCTGGAGGAACGCCCGGGGACGTCAGACGGCAGTGGTACCCGGGATGCCGCTGCCCAGAAGTGGCTGCTCAGCCTGGCCTCTAAACTGCCAGGTCTTCAAGCCCAAACACAGCCAGGCATCATGCCCAGAACAGTGGCACCCTGTCCAGGGTCTGTCCCTGCGGGTGGCTCCCGGGAAGAAGCACCGATATGTTGAAAAGTAGACAGAATTTGCATCTCAGCAGCATCCAGAGTATCTGGATGGGGCACTTCACTCAGGTTTTAGGTGATGGATTAATGTCCAGCACAGAGGAAAGGTGGCAGCCAAGCTGGAGGGGCAGCAGGGGTGCTTTGGTGGAAAAAAAGCTGGTGATTTGGGGAAAGGATGTGCTTGGAGCAGCTGGGAGTATGCCTGGACAAGGCATGGGGAGGGTGAAGAGGGCAGGATGGCAGTAGAGGGAGCTGGGGACAGCTTGGCCCTGCTCCATGTCCAGGGATGGAAAGTACCAGTAAAGCAGAGCTGTCCAGACCTACTGCAGGAGAGGAAGGGAAACTGTGGCTGAAGCAATGGTAAAAATGGGACCAGTGGGAGCAGACTTGAATGAGCCCAGAGTGGAAACAACACACAGGAGATGACTTAGGGATGGAAATAAACACCAAGAATCAGGTCTGAGGGAGTTTTGCAGGAAGAAAACCCACCAGGGTGTGAAGTTGGATTCAGGATCGTGTGCACGGCTCTACTCACCTTCCCGCTCAGGTTACCTCAGACATCAATTATTTACTCATACTGCTAAAGGTAGGAGTGGAACCTTCTGACCCCTTGTGTCAGCAACAGTCCCATGGGCCTGGAGTTCTCACAGGACTCATGGTTTCCTGCGGAGGGCTGAGTGGAGAGGGCAGTGGAGCAGCACCCACTCCCCACATCACTATGAGCTGGATTTCATCTTCCTTACCTGATTTCCAGACTAATGGCACAGCATGGCCCTGTCTGACTTTTCCTTCTTCTGTGCTTCAGCTCCATTCAATTCCCTTTCTCACTCATTTTTTTTCTCCATTCTGTATTTTTCATTTTTGAATAATTCTCTCTCTCCAGTTTAGAGAACTTGCCAGGCACCCCTTAAGTCTTGATCACACAGCTTTTGTCCAACTTCTTCTTTCTGCGGTTGGTTTTTTTTTAGAGAAACTTTGTGGGTTTGGGGTTTTTTCTTTTTGAAAATGACTTCTTTTAAGAAAAGTTTCATCTGTTAAACGGCTTTAAATTGAAACATTTCCCTGTGTTTCGGCATGTACAGACTCCTTCGCCTCCCCTCCAAGCCTGCCTGTCTCAGGGCAGCAACAAATGCATCACAAACCCTGTTTTGGGCTAAGAGCCCAAACAGGCAGAAAGTACGTCCAAATGGGCCTTTAGGGAGCCTGAGGAACACCTGCTTGGGTTGGCAGTACCCAATTTCTATGGCCGGAGCTCAGTTTGGAAGAACAAGAGCACCCTATGAAGCTGTGGTGGTGGTGGGACACCCTAGTAGTGGGGAGGTCTAGTGGTGGGATGCTCCTGTGGTGGTGGAATGTTTCCGTGGTGGTGGTAAACTGGTGATGGAATGGTTCCATGGTGGTGGGATGATCTTATGGTGGTGGGATATTCTAGTGGTGGAAAGCTATCTCTGGCACATTTACACACTGGGTCCTTAGGACTGTGTGCAGCAATAAAAGCAGTTTATGACTCAGTAATTACCCTGCAAAGACATATTTGCAGCAGAAGGTGATTGCTGATCTGACTGCATCTCCACTCCTGCCATCAGAGTCCCCAGGGTAGTGCTGGGGATGTCAGACCCTCCTGGGAAGGGTTTCCCAGTGGGAAGGTGTGGCATTTTCATGTCATGCAGAACTCTGAATGCAGCTGATGCCATATCTCCTCAGGAAGGTTTTAATGTCCCTAGTATCCATGAGCCATCCCACGAGGGCTGCAAGGCTGTTTTGCGTCCTGCCTTGCTGCTGGAGGAGTCTTCTCCAAAACCAGGTACAGAGAGATGGTGCAAAAGTAAGAGAAAAAGTATCAGGTGCAAATGAAATGTTTGGGATTTTTTTCCTCACTGTCAGTTAATAAATCTGTTTGACATGTGAACCCAACTTTTTCACAGCCAAATGCAGGTTAAAAGCAGCTTTGTGCCCATCCTGTCCCTGTAATGGGCTGTGTCACCTCTGGGCCACCATCACAACCCCATTAACGCAATGAATCCTTTCCTCCCATCATTTTTATAATTGGGAATATGGTCCTGTATCTCCCAGACACAGCAACCCAGCTGGTTTCAGACCAGACCCAGCTCGGTCCTACTTGCAGTCGTAAAGGAAATACCATTTACTACTGAAAAAAAAATTTTGTAGTTCAGATGCTGCAGCCACCAGCAGCTTTGCCAAGAACTTTAGTTCTTACACAGGAAATGAGGCTCCTTTCAAAGCACCAGAGTGGGGCTATATATATACAGCCTCTCCAAAGAGATATTTAAAGAAACATATTGACACTAGCAAGAACAGGAAAAAATAGCTCTTGGCTGTGGGGAGCAAGGGCTGATGACAGCTGAGCCCATCCTGGGGGAGTAGGTGATACAGGGGATTAATTCATGGCCCTTTCATCTCTAGGAAAAGGACTTCCTGGGTTTTGTGCTTTGTGAACCCCCATGCTTTCAGTGTTCTGGCTTTTACTGGGAACTAGAGGTGCTGGGGATTGAATTCAGCTTCAGCAGTGAAGAAATGAGTCATCTCATCTCTTTTCAGAGAGTCCCTCTTAGAAACTTATTTCCATCCCTAGGGAAAGAAAATAGTTTGTCTTGTACCAGATATGGGGCTGCTTTTCTCATTAGTGCATGCAGGGATGGAGGGGTTTAGGAGTTTTTTTCTAGATATAGAAATATCTATTTTAGATGCAGAAATATCTGAGTTTTTTTTAATGGAGGGGATGGACTTCAGAAGCAGCTAAGCCTCAGGAGGATGAATAGATTGGGTGCTGAAAGTACTGCCACCAGGTTCAGGAGCTTCTGTAGCTGGGAAAACATGATGGTTTTGGACCACCAAGTGACAAGGGGGAGCCTTGCCCTGAATTGCACCAGAGGCTGGGTGGGAAGACAGGGATGCTGAGGGATGTTGCTGCCCCAAAAACCCCTTTCCTTCTCACTCAGTGTGTACTTCCCCACCGAGGATGTCCTGTGCTGAGGGGTGCAGGGGGGTTCTTGCCCTCTTAAGTTTGTCTAGTTTAACTCCATCTATCTGCAGAGCTGAGATACAGCCAGGAAGGCAGGGTTTTTACTAAATTCTCCATCAGAGCTCTCTGGACTGAGTGTGGTCCCCTCTGCTGTGACCCAAGTCCAGCAAAAACAGTGGGAAAGGGTATATGGGATGTGGGCACCTGTCATGAGGAGGGGGTGACTCATCCCAGCTTTGCTCTTCCAGAAAAAAAAAACCTCTGGGCAGGGTCTGGAGCTGCAGGAGGGACAATTTAAGCTGAAAGACTGAGAATCCAAGGATGGGGAGAAGGTGCCCATTGCAGCCCGTTGCATCACCCCATGTACGTGACATGCAGCCAGGATAAACATCACCTGCTCCAGCACTGTCTGGCACATGACACTGCAGAGTGAGCCCCAGCACCTGCATTCTGTGCCCATCCTCATCCCATCACCTGCTCCAGCACTGTCGGACACAGCACTGCAGAACAAGCCCCAGCACCTGGATTCTGTGCCCATCCTCATCCCATCACCCACTGCTGGTTCTGTACCCTCAGAACCTGGGACAGAGGGTCAGCAGCTGGGGGTCATACCAGCAGCATGAGGGCTGGAGGGAGGGCTGGATCCTAGCCCTCCTCCCTGCTACCAGCTTGGCTGATTTATTTTGCACAGTCACCAAAGGAGAAAACTTCCTGGGGACAGCCTGTTCCCTGGATGACAGCAGAAACACGCAGCACAGCCAGTGTTTTAGCCCGGATGTGTGAGTCCAGCCCATGGCTGGACTAATTATACATTGTGTGCTGTTCCAGGCTAATCACAGGGCAAGGTAAATTATCCCAGTCCACAGCAGAAAGGTGAATTATCTTCTCAAAGGCATACACAGACACTGAATAGTTTGCTATGGACTCACCAAGAGAGTTGGGTTGGAAGGCAGCTGTAAAGCTTAGCTTTTTCCACTTCCTGCCACAGGCAGGGACACCTTCCACTAGACCAGGTTGCTCCAAGCCCTGTCCAGCCTGGCTTTGGACAGTTCCAAGAATTAAAGTGGAGCTGTTGGAGCGAGTCCAGAGGAGACCCATGAAGATGTGGTGGGGCCTCCCATACATTTCGTAATGCTTCCAGTAGGCACAGGCATGTTTTCCACACCCACAGCTGGGTTTCATGCTCTTAGGGCCCCTCCAGCCTCAGTGCTGGGGCTGGCCAGAGCACGACAATGCAACCCTTCTCCTTGGGCTGGGTGAACCCAAGGCTATGCTGGCAGCGCTCCAGCCAGTGGTGTTTATTTCCACACAAGGAAATGAGGAAAACCAAATATTT